>NC_057842.1:6453300-6760600 GCF_910594005.1 Cervus elaphus | reverse complement strand
TTTCTTATTGGAAAACTCTGGGTATAATTGGACCCAAGTTCAAATTCACCTTGTTCAAGAGTCCACTGTAAATACAAACTTTCTTATAAAGCAACTACATTTCAGTTTTTGTGTGCATATATTTCACCTGGGAAGTTTATGTAAAATACAGATTCCTGGGAGCCACTAAACATGATTCTGATTTAGTATGTCTGGAGATGTCCTTAGAAGCCAGACTTTTGATTCTGACAAAAGTGTGCAAAGAACACATTGAGACCAATACTATAAAACCTGGGATTAAATACAAAATTTCAGCATGTTCACAAATAATTCATGTGTATTTTAGCATCCAGTTTCTTTTACTAATCTCCAGTTCTTTTCAAATTGGAAAGAGATATGCATGAGAATCTACTAAAGATATTTTTTAAACCAAGAATGATTTTTTCTTTCTTGCCTATGTTTTCCCGGTTGAATCCAATCCGAAGATTTTCCTACAAACAAGGAGTGGATTTGGGTTAAGAAAAGTGTGCATCCTTTAAAAATTAATATCCATGAGCTACTTATAGTGACCTCTGATTCTTACCTTCTACCACATAAAAATCTGGTACAGCCTCTAGTTTAGTTTAGGAAATTTTAAGCCATTTGACTTCAAAATACTTGTGATGTAATGAAAGGTAATTTAGAATGAGCACACAATTGTTGTTATGAAATGTTTTTGTAATGTCTTGCTCCATATCAGCTGACCCCAACTACTTATAATAAAGTAAACCTTGCATCATCCTATATCTCTTACCAATGGTGGGATTTTGAATCTAGTCTGAAATAAAGTCATTTGGGAAGTGGTGAGTTTCAGTTTTAAGGACAAAATAAGAACCAGGGTATCTATTGATACCCTGGCACAGAACAAAGAAGTAAATGACTTGTTCAAGGCAGCCAGTAATATAGATAAGAAAATAATACACCTGTATTCTTTATTTTTTAAATTATACTGTTAACTTGAACACCATTACTCAAATAAATCAATTGTTCATTTATTTGATTCTCCATGATTTTAATATACTATACTGTATAATATTCCATTATTAGAAGAGCACTATGAAATAGGACAACTTATCCTCACAGGATAGATCAAAGTATTGAAAAATAATGACTTCAGGTTGCTGAGACTGGAACTAGAATTTTGGTCTCTTAATGCTGAGTCTATTATTTTATTTTATTTTGGTTTTTGATTTACATTAAAATAGACTTTCACCTAATTCAAATAGGTGCACAATAAGATATTTCAAGTTAACAGAGACTGCTTTTTTTTTTTTTTTTAACCTAAACTTTGTGTCAAACAGTTCACACAATAATCTCAAAGTTATAATAATCAGTGATTGGAGATTTTCTTAATTCCAATTTTTTCACATCAAGGAAATGTTTTTGTGGTTAAAGAATAACAACAACAACAAAAGAAAATGCACCTTGAAATCTACCCTGTTAACAAAATTTTAAGTGTACCATACAGCATTGCTAGCTATATGTGTATTATTGGAGAGCAGATCTCTAGAAAATTTATCATCTTGCATGACTGAAATTCCAAACCTGTTGCACAACTCCCCATTTCCCCCTCCCCTACCCCTGGCAACCACCATTCCATAGACCACATTCTATATACTACAATGATGACATATCAGTGAGATCATGGGGAAAAAGTAGAAATTGTGACAGACTTTATTTTCTTGGACTCCAAAATCACTGTGGACATTGACTGCAGCCAAGAAATGGGGTCGCAAAAGTGTTGGACATGACTTAGTGACTACCAAAAAAGCAACAAAAGAAATACAGGTGATTGTGTGTGTGTGTGTGTGTGTGTGTGTGTGTGTGTGTGTGTGTGCGCGCGCGCGCGCATGTGCGCGTGTTTGCAGAATCTTTAGAGTTTGTTTGTTTGTTTGTTTTTACCATCTGGGAATTTATTAACCAATAGGGCATACTGAACAACAAACTATTTTATATCTTTCAGGAAGAAAAAACATTAAATCTGAAAACACATCACCCACTGAATTTGGACACAACACCTCTAATCAATTAAGAGAAACATTTGTATAGTCCAGGTCTTTATTTTTACACCCATCAGGCCATGAACTTATAGGATATGGACTCCAACAGTTCGGGCTCCTTCCATTGGTCCTCACGAAGTGTGCTTCTGGGTGGAGCAGGCTGGTGCTTCAGCTGAACCCAAGTCCCTTTCTCTTTGGCTTCCTTCTTTTTCTGATTGTTTCCCCTTCACGTGTTTCTGGAAGCTATCTCGGCTCTTAGAGTGCTTAATAAGCTCGATATGCACATTAATTCTCTTGGGAAGAATCTTGCCCTTAACTGGCTTGTTTATAATTATGCCAACAGCATGCTGGGTAGCGTAGACTCTCCCGGTATTGCCATAGTAAATCTGTGGGCATTCCTTTTTGAACAGGACCCATTCCCGTGGTATCTAAAATATCATACTTCTTGTAGATTTGCATGTTTGTGGCCAAAGGAAAAACTTGTTGTCTAAAATCCCTAGAGAGCGTCTAGCAGGTGCCCCTCCTCTTTTCCTCTGTGTTGGTCATTTTGGCGAATTACTGGACAATAGTGGTTCTGGCCTAAAGGTAAGAGTTTTCTTTGTTTAAGAATATGTCATCTATGAGCAGGGATGATCACCTCCTTTCTTATTGTGTATATTTGATTTCTTTTTCCTGTTTGATTCATTTAACCAAGGCATCTTGGATTATACTTGGCAAAGAGCACGTATCCTTGTCTTGTTCCTAATCTTAGCTTTGGTTTTTCCCCATCAATTATGGTGTTAGAATTGGACCTTTTTATGGACTTTATAGTATTAATATAATTTCCCTTCTATTATTAGTGAGCTGAATGTATGTTATATAAAAATGTATTGAATGCCATCAAATGTTTCTTATGATGTTTATTCTTCCCTCTGTTAATATAATATACCTTATTGACTGATTTTTTTTGCAAGTTGGATGGTTATTCTCTCATGAATAAGTCCCACTTGGAAATGATGTATGATATATATACAAATCCACTTTTTTTTTAAGATTCTATACTCTTTATGGTCCATTACAGAGTACTGAGTAGAGTTCTCTGTGCTGTACAGCAGATTCTTATTAGTTATGTATTTCATGTGTAGTAGTGTGTACATCAATCCCAATCTCCCAATTTATCCTGATGCTTGATATTTCCAATGTGCTATTGTATTTGGTTTGTTGGTGCTTTGTTGAGGGTTTCTGCATCTATATTTATCAGGTCTTCAGTTTTCTTTCCTTTTTTTCAATCTTTTTTGTCAGTCTTTCCTATGACAAAACTACTGACCTTATAATGAGTTTGGAAGGGTCTTTTGTTCTTAAATTATTTTGAAGAATTTGAGAAGGGTTTCTGTAAATTCTTGTGTATATGATTGGTAGATTTCTCCAGGGAAGCCATCTGATACTGAGTTTTTCTCTGTTAGGATGTTTTCAAATAATGATTCAATTATATCAGTAGTTATTGGTCTGTTTAGATTTTCTATTTATTCATAATTTAGTCTTGATAGGATATATATTTCTAGGAATATATCCATTTCTTCTAGGTTACCTACTCTGTTGGTATATAATTTTTCATAATAACCCCATGCTGTTGTTGTTTTCATTTCTTTGACCTCATTTATAGTGTATCCTGTCTCATTTCTGATTATGAGGCTTCACTCTTTTTCTCCCTAACTAGTCTAAATAAAGGTTTGTCAATTTTGTTTATCCTTTCAAACAACCAACACTTCATTTTAAACAACTTCATTTTTCTATTATTTTTCTAGTCTCTATTATTTATACTTTAATTTTTTATTTATACTCTAATTTTTATTGTTACCTTGCTTCTGTTTAGTTCCCCTTAACTGAGTCTGTTGTGCTACTTGAATCTGTATGCCCATTTCATTACCCAGTGTGAGAAGTTTTCAGCCATTATTACCTCAAATAAGATTTCTGTTCCATTTTTCTCTCATTTTTCCTACTTAAAATTCCATAATGTTTATTTTCATTTTCTTTATTATCTCCTATAAGCCAATTAGACTTTCTTATTTTTTTTAACTTCATCACATTTTTTAAAAATTTTTGCTCTGTAATTGAATTATTTAAAGTGACTTGTTTTTGAGTTCATAGATTCTTTCTTGTACTTGATCAAATCTGCTGTTAAACCCCTCTGATAAATTTTTAATTCAAGTATTGCATTCTTCAGTTCTAAATTTATTTGTTCTTTCTATCTCTTTGGCGGTATTCTAATTGTGTTTATTCACCATTATCTTGAGGTCATTTACCATCTTTCTTCTAAGTATTTTGGACTCTTTGTCCAAAGGTAGGTAATGAAGGTAACTTACATACCTTCATTCCTTTGGTGTCAGTTTCTGGGGATTAATTTGCTTCTTTGTTTGGAGCACATTATTCTGTTTTGTGTATGTGTATGTGCATTGTTATTTTGTGTTAGAATTCATGCATTTTGGGAAGTGGTTCTCTCTCCCAGTCTTTATAAACTAGCTTCATAGGCAGAAGATCTTCACCAGACTGGAAATCTGGAAGTTTCTCAAATATTTTCTGTGAATTATTTTTCTCTGAATCTCCGTGTGTAAATGTCCATTTAGAGAGATTTTCCCAGTTTGCTTTTCCAGGGGCCTGTGATATCTCACTCATCACCTGTCTGTCTGCAGTGCTGCAGGCTTTCCACAGCAGCCCAAGCACTGGTTTCTGCTGTTGTTCTCAGCAGCCTCCAGGCGTTGAGTTCACAGGTCTGTGAGTGCTCCAAGCTGGGCAGGACTCTGCACTGAGCCAAAGAGAGGGGCAGTGGCAAGAGAGAGTCATGCTGGCGCAAACCAATGTCTCTGCCCTTTGTGCCCCTTCCTATGCCTTTCTGTAGGACCTAGGTTCATGCAGGATAGAAACTTGTGTGTCACACAGCCTCTCAAAGAGTCAGAATGTTCCAGGTTCGTCTTTCCCTCTCCAGGGACAGTCTGAGTTGGCAGTTTCCCTTTGAATGTGGCTTGTGGGCCAGGCAGAAGGACTTGGCAAGTGCCACAATTTAAGCACTTGCTCTGATGCAGCTGGCTTCATGCTCACCTGTGGTACTAGAGTCTCTTGACTCACTTCTGGTCTTACAAAGGGAACTTGTCTATGTAATATCGAATTTGTATCTCAGTGGGAAAAGAAAGTGTAGGGCTTTCTATTTCACCATTTTGCTGATATCATCTCTTAATGAGGGACAATATTTTGCTGGATTTTTATTCTGATTTATTTTTGTGTCAAGAAATCTATCAAAAATTTTTTCAAGAATATGATATATAGAGTATCATATTTAGTATTATTTTTCTGTTCATAGTGTAAGTTATTTAATACATTTTAGTACATTAATCTTCAAAAAAGTTTAGCTAATCAAACATTACAACTTTCCAAGGTGAGTTTAACAGAGAAAAAATTAAAAATTCACAGATATAATCTATTTTCAAAAGTTAAACTATATGTTCATGTTAAAAAACAATGGTAATGGATAAAAATTACAAAAAATGTCATTTTAATGATAAAATTATCATTTTGTTTCATGATTGAAACTAAAATGAAATTAATTTGAACTTAATGATCATATTGCCATCTGGCAATTACAATTTGGTAATCCCTAAAGTTGCCATAAGATGTTGGAGACAGAAAAACAGAAAGTAGTTGCATAAAATTCAGTATAACATGACAGAGACTCTTAAATTCTATGTATACTACTACTACAATAAAGACTATTCCAAGATGTGATTATTAGACAGATTGCTTTTTAACACTATGTGAAGATATGTTTACTAAGGTTTTATATTTTCTTTGTGCTTCAAAAGATGAATTTTTCTAGTGTGTTTTAGTTAAAGGGAATATAGGTACCCATCACATGTAATGTGGTTTCTTCTCTGTGGGACAGCTGTGATTTTGGCTAAGGAAACAAGGATAGAAATCCACTTGCTCTTTTTTATGTTGAATTAATATTGCTTCTAAATGTGAAATAATCATGAGAAAATATTCTTGTGTTTAGAATAAATCAGGGATTGAAAATGACTTATTTTGGAAAAGAAGAGAAATTATTTCCTGAGATAAGTAACAAGCTTCTTTTCATGAAAGGTACATCTGGTCATATAATTGCTATTAGTTTCCAAATTTGTTGATCAAATTTCTCAATACTGTATCAATCCTTCAAAAGAATTTCAATAATTAAAATCTTAAAAAACTATCAGCCTAGCAGTCCACTGACTCCATGAAGCTCACAGACATCCATGTCTGTCATGTTCCTGGGATGCTGCAGAAGCACACACAAGAGCATTTAAATGTGACATTTCAAAGAAGGAGTTATTTATAGAATCATGAGGAGGGTAAGGAAAAATATACAGGATGATGAAGCACCCAATAATTAGCAACAAAGGAAAACCCTTACATCCTCAAAGAGGCAAGGGGAACCAAATTCTAGAGTCATACAAAAGAAACCACACAGCAGAAGTTCTGTAGTTCAATAATTTATTTTTTGTTCATTTATTTTTATTAGTTGGAGGCTAATTACTTTACAATATTGTAGTGGTTTTTGTCATACATTGACATGAATCAGCCTGAAAGAACATTTACATCTCTCAGGAAATATCCAGAAAAGAGCAACTAGTTGAACAATGAATACCATTCTATCAGAAGGCATAGAGAATAGAGGTTAGAGAGAAATGGTCCTTATATAGTAAGAAATGCAACCCAAGGAGAGACAGAAGGCCCTTGTGGGCTAATCTTATGGAATAAGTTCTACTTTCTCAATTGAAAGGGTAGGACATGTTTTAGATGATGATGGTGAGGATGGAGGGGGCATCACTGTGACAACTCATTTATTAAGAATCACTGTATGCTAAATTCTATTAATACTATCATAAGTGCAAGTGGTAGGCTTTATTATCATCATGCATGTATGTGTGCTAAGTTGATTGAGTCGTGTCTGAGCCTCTGAGATCCTATAGACTGTAGCCCACCAGGCTCCTCTGCCCATGGGATTCTCCAGGCAAGAATATTGAAGTGGGTTGTCATGCCCTCTTTCAGAGGATCTTCCTATCCCAGGGATCAAACAGGCATCTCTTAGTTTCCTGCATTGGTAGGAGGGTTCTTTACCCCTAGTTCCAACTGGGAAGCCCAGAGTACCTATAGTGCAGAGCATCTGGGAAGGAATATCTGCCTAGATTAGGCTTCCCAGGTGGCACCAGGGGTAAAGATCATATCTGCCATTGTAATAGATATAAGAGATGTATTTTGAGCTCAGGGTCTGGAAGATTCCTTGGAGTAGGTCATGGCAACATGCTCCAGTATTCTTGCCTGGAGCATCACATGGACAGAGGAGCCTGGTGGGCTATATTCCATAGGGTTGCAGAGTCAGACACTAATGAAGCAACATAGCATGCATGAATGTCTGCCCAGGCTAGGCTCCTACTTTAGGGATTATCCCAAGGTTAGAGTCAAATGGAAGTCCAGAGGAAGTGGGTAACTCAGGAATTTTGATCAACCTCTGCCTTCCAGACAAGAGTCCTGATTTCTGAAAACTGGCTTTGGTGCAATATCCAGAATCATTGACTGGGTGTAAGGTCAGGTCATGATAGTCCTCAAGGGCAAATTGGGTGGTAGTAAGTGATGTGATATTATCAGTTAGTAGTTGCTAAGTCAAAAAAGGACACACCATTCAAGTGAATTGTCCCAGGAGGAAAGGAGAATACAGGTAAGAAGCCAGTGGACACACAAACCAGGGAAATCTGACAAAAGGTGTTTTGAAGCAGATGGTAGAAAGCATAATTTAACTAACTCCTGGGCCAACACACCAGAGACCATTTTCTTTACTCTGGGTGTCAGCAGTTGGAGTGAAGAAAACAAAGGGTTCCATTAAAGTTAGAAACCCTTCTACAAGTATAGTAAAATGCTTATAAATCATTTTTTATTCCTTTGTATTTCAATCTTAATTTTTACAATATGATCATTTTTCTGGTATCTCAGACAGTAAAGAATCTGCCTGCAATTCAGGAGACTGGTGTTCAACCCCTGGGTCAGGAAGATCCCCCTGGAGAACAAATGGGAACCCACCCCAGTATTCTTGCCTGGAAAATCCCATGGAAAGAGGAGCCTGGCAGGCTACAGTCCATGGAGTCACAAACAGCTGGACATGACTGAGTGACTAACACTTTTACTTAATGGTCAATTAATTTCCATGTTGTTAATGAAGGTTCAATTTGGTTCTAATTCTTAGTAACCACTGCTACTCAGCCAAGATAGTTCTGAAGTATGAATGTTTGCCATTCTCAAGTTCTCAAAACCAATGCTAGTGTGAATCTTGACTCTTAGTAATAAAATAACTATCTTCACATAACCTTTCATGGTTATTCTGTAGAACGGATTGTCCTGAATTCAATAATTTTGTCCATGAAATTCTCCAGGCAAGAATACTAGAGTGGGTTGCCATTTCATTCTCCAGGGAATCTCCCTGACCCAGGGATCAAGCCCAGGTCTCCCACATTTTAGGCAGATTGTTTACCATCTGAGTTACTAGGGAAGCCAATAATTAATACACTCAGTCTCAAAGCTCTTCCATGTCACCTTTCTCCAATATGATGTCTGTAGTGCTGAATGAGGTTTCAGATCTGGTTGAAAGCCTTCCCACATTTATTACATTTATATTCTTATAGTTATTATAGTATATTGTTATTATTATCATCATCATTTTACAAAAGAGAATTCTGAGGAGAGAGTTTAACCTCTATCCCCAGGTCACTCATGTGCCTAAACCATAGTCAACCCACATATGACCAACAGGGAAGGTTCCTAACAACTCCATTTTGATACATAGTTTTCAAATAACTACAGCACTGAAGGAAAGAATGACTTGACTGGAAAATGAAGGAAGTTTGTCTCGGCATATTAAGGATTCATTGAATGATAATGATCATGAATTTGGTATTGCACTGATATCCTAGCTCTGCATTGTGACCTATAAAGCAAAGTGGCCTGTGTGTAGGCAGAGAAGCTGCCAAGAAGAGATCAGAGTGACTAGTGAGGGATGGTTATTGACATCCTGAAGGACAAAGAAAGCTCTTACAATTGGTATTTTTTTTTTCTCTGATCCTGGGCTGTAGCTAATATTTTTGAAGGGCCAAAGAGGACAGAAACCCTATTACAGAAAGGAAAGTTTCTGTATTTGTAAGCTCTACTGTAAAGACAGCTTGAAGCCTTTAAACATTTTTAAGTTTTTATTTAGTTCAGCTCTATGCTTCTGAGAAAGAGCCTAAATTGCAAACCAAATTCATTTTGACTTGGCTATATCAGCCACACCAAAGGAATTTACAAATGAGTCCACAATTTTTTCAGCTACAGTGTGGGGACAGACATTTCAAGAACATCCCTTTACCTGTTGTGGCTAAAAAATTAAAACTTTCCTCACTAAATGAGGGCTCTTTCTATTATCACAAATAATGATATTCTAATTAATAATGAAAGTATATTCCAATTAATAATGATTGTATATATAAGCATGCATATGCTAATATAAACCATATACTTAAGCTTTTTTTATAATTTGCAGTTCTTAGCTGTGTATATATTATGTTAACAAGCTGTTTACAGCAGCTGTGTGCAATAAATTGAAGACTTTTTTTCTAGGTATAAAGTTGTTTTGCAATGAAAGTAATGTCCCTCCCATTTAGAGAAACTAATCATTCCTTTGAAAGCTTAAAATAACATTATCTACTAACTCACACTGTGGTTTATTGGCTAACTGCTAAACAAAGTAACTTATCAATAAAGGGTTTTACTAAGAAGCTAGTAAAAATGAAGTACTGTCTGTTTGCCAATGTCATTAGCATTTAAAGGCTAATAAGACATCGAGAGGAAATCCTATAGATTGCATGGGAAAAGAAAGAAACTAGTATGTCTTTATAAAGCTGCTGCAGGTACATGATTTGAAGTGTTTTCAGTTTCTAATCTCTACAAAGCAGTGGTGTAGAAAAGAAATAATCATTTACTTTTTTTCTGAAAAAGGGCAAATAATGCATGGCTTTTTAATCCTTACAATCTGTTGCAATCGTTCTGCTATTATAATACTAAACCAGCCATAGATGATACATAAACAAATGGTTTGGTTGTGATTCAGCAAATTTTTTTTTTTTTGATTCAGCAAAATTCTATTTATAAAAACAAATGGCCAGCTGGATTTACTCCACGAATTGTATTTTTCCAAGCCCTGAGATAAAATATTAAGTTATTGCCTACTTAATGTGATGATGTAGTACTTATAAAAAAGACATTTTGAAAAAGCTAAATGAGGCTTTCACTTTAAAGAAGCTGATTTTAAGGAACTACTTAATGCATATATGTGAATAATTGTGTTGATCACAACAGCAATTTCTGCTGATTATTTAAGTAACAGCAAAATTAATAATTTAAAGATATTATCTAATTATAAGACAGAAAAGGATGGTGAAAGTCTGAAATAAAGCATGAAAAAAGGAATCCAGAAGAAGGGTCAGATGTGAAGCTTATGGAAGAATTTGACAGGACACAATTTAGTGATGAATTGATTGTATATATTATTTACATTAATCCCATGATGTTTGCTCATCCTTCTGTCCACACTTACTGTTTTTAAATTGATCTTGTGTTACAATACATTCCAAATTGTGAAGGGTGAGGGACCATCCTCCTGCTCCCGCTGCTCATCATGATTGAATATTCTTTTCCCAACATTTTGAAAAATGAGATCCTGCAGACAAGCTTATCTTTTAATTCATATCTCTTTGTTTGGTCCTTAAACTGATATGTATTGTGATAGTATCATTTAGGAAATAACGTTCTGGGTGCTAGAAATACACAGCAGAAAAGATGAACAACTTCTTGGTCGCAGGGAGCTTGCAATCAACAGGCAGGGGAGTGAATGAATGAGGCTTTCAGAAACTAATAAGTGCTAAGACAATACAAGAATGGTATGACTGACAATTATTGTGGTGTTGTTGACTGGGAAGGAATGTAGATAGACTACATTTGATTTGATGATTGCAGAAGATATTTGAAGGAGACATCATTAAGTTAATATGTAAATTTCAAGACTATCACAACTGCACTAAAATCCAGGTCCAGAGATTTCCAGGAAGAGGAAGTGGCAAGTACAAATTGTCTTTCCTGGGAATGAACATAAACATGTTCCAAGAACAGAAAGAAAGTTCTGGGTGAAGCACAAGGAACTATTGATTGGAAGACAGTGAGGGGTCCATGCTCAGGGGAGAGTGTTAAGCAAGGAATAGATCATAAAATTTTGTTGACTCTGATGAATAATTTAGGTTTACTTTATGTGTAATGGAAGCATTTAATGATTTTTAATGGCTCAGTCACAAAATTTATATCATGTTTAACGAAAAGCATTCTGGCTGCTGTCAGGAGAGTGAGATATAGAATAGAGGTGGGCTAAGAGATGTGGTAGTCAATTGAACAAGAGGTTAATCATATGTTACCTTTTCCTAATCACTTTACCTTACCAGCAATATTTTTTAAATTAATTTTATCTGTGTTTTAGAGTATTCCTTATAAATCTTCTCAATGGAATTAAGTGAAATAACAAACAGTACACTAAGAACTTTCATTCCAGAATTCCAGAAGAAAATGGCTATGGAATTGCTTTATATTCAAATATGGGTTTTTCTTTAGTATGAGCCCACTAAGTCTATTGTTTAGAATATTTTAATATGTCTCAGATAAGTAAAATTTTAAGTAATCCAAATATTAATTTAATTAACATCCATAAAACAGCAGAGAAGAATGTATTACTAAATTGTCCCTCTTAACAACCATAAGTTAAGAAGTATTTACTATGTGGCAAAAATTTTGCTGGAAAATGTAGTTATACTAACTCATTTAATTATTGTGGTAACTATGTAGTATATAACTGACACCATTTTAAGATTGATAAAACCAAGACTGAACAAAGTTATGAAGTTACAAACATTGATGCTGCTGCTAAGTCGCTTCAGTCGTGTCCAACTCTGTGTGACCCCATAGATGGCAGCCCACCAGGCTCCTCTGTCCCTGGGATTCTACAGGCAAAAATACTGGAGTGGGTTGCCATTTCCTTCTCCAATGCATGCTAATCACTTCAGTCATGTCCAACTCTGTGTGACCACATGGACAGCAGCCCACCAGGCTCCTGTCCACAGGATTCTCCAGGCAAGAGTACTGCAGTGGAAACATTGATGGGAATATAATAAATAAGAACTGAAGACAGGGAATTAGCACAGGTAATTCTGATTCCAAAGCCCCTTCTCTTAAGTGCTATTGCCTTTTTACACACGCATACACTTGCACACAATACATTGGCTCATTTAGTTATAGATGTTATGAGAATACTTTATAGATATTATGACAATACTTTGGCCACCTGATGCAAAAAACTGACTCATTGGAAAAGACCCTGATGCTGGGAAAGATCGAAGGCGGAGGGGAAGGGGCCAACAGAGGATGAGACGGTTGGATGACATCATAGACTCGATGGGCATGAGTTTGAGCAAACTCTGGGAACTGGTGATGGACAGGGAAGCCTGACGTGCTGCGGTCCATGGGATCGATGAACTGATGAGAATAATGCTTGACAATATGGAAGAATATACACTAATATATGTAAAGTAGACAGCTAATAGAAATTAGCTGTACGATTCAGGGATCTCAAACTGGGGCTCTGTAACAACCTAGAGGGGTGGGAGAGTGGGAAGTGGGAAGGAGGTTCAAGAGGAAGGGGACATTATGTGCACATATGGCTTCATGTTGATGTGTGACAGAAATAAAACCAATATTGTAAAGTAATAACCAATCAATTAAAATTAAATAAATATAATTAAAAAAATCAAATTGGTACCAATGTAAAAAGAAGCAAATTTATACAGACTAACAAATTTGAGGTTCTTTGAAAACTGTAAAAAATATTGCCATCTTTAAATTCAAAAACATCAAGTGTAAGAGATAAATCAGTACTAATTACTGGGAATGTATATGATTCATGAAGGAATGGACCACATTAAATTATGAATGTTGTGTGTACCTTGGGACTATAACATCCTTAAAATTATTCATTCTTCCTTCATTCAGAGGCTCATTTACATGGTTATGTACTTTTAGGACTGGGATCAAATGATTAATTTAAAAAGTAGAGATCCCCAGAGTTTCCTTTCATTCTCTGAATTTTTTATACAAATGATGAATATAAGAACAAAACACAATAAAAAATATCTCACAATTGTTTACTGGAGATCACTGCACAATTTTTAAAGTATTATGAGACAGTATAAATACCAACAATTCTACAATGTAACACCAAAGATTGGTAGGTAACATATTTTGAATATTTAGTATGTCAGGTAACATACTAAATACTCAACATCTCCACTTTATTTAATCTTCATAAAGACATCATGTCATTTTAAAGGAAATAACCTCATTTTATTGTTGAAGAAAGTGTAGTTTACCATGGATCACTGGTCATTGCTTACCTAAGAAGTCATGGCTATAGCTGAACAAACACTGTACTGAAACTCTCACCACCATCCCCATGGTCTTCAGAGCAAGTTCTAGAAAGTAAGTGAAGATAGGAAGTATGTCTTATCTATACTAATTTCATAGGAGTTTAATGATATCCCCCAGTACAAATAAGATTTCTTCCTTATCCTTAAAGTCTTATACTTTAACCTCTTCCATAGATTTTAGATATTTGGGTTTAAAGCATTATGACTTATATGCCTTTAATTACAACTGAAGTATAATCATAAAGACTTCAGATTAAGTTATTTTATTTATTAACCCATCTATGAAGATTTCAAAAAAGAAAAGAAAAAGGAAGAACTGATGGCTCTGTTTGACTTGTAGGCAAATTTGTAGGCAAGTTTGATTACAAAAAACATTAACCTGAAGTCCTGGGAGCCCGTTTCCTTTTGGGTAGACTACAAGGAGAGAGGACCATGATGTATATTGCCACAGATATTGAGCTGCCTATTGTGACAGAAAGAAACAGAAAACTGAAGAGGGTAAACAGCAAACTCTAATCTGCTTAACCTCAATATTTTGCCTACTAAATAAGGTGACCATATATTCTAGTACATCCGAGTTGTGAATCTCTCATCACACCATAATTATTAATAGAATCCTTGCTTAATCCCTCTAAACATATCATCTGAACAACAAAATGGTATTCTACCTGTTTGCTGCTGTTGCTGTTCTTTAGTTGCTAAGTTGTGTCTGACTCTTTTGCAAGCCCCTGGAACTGACCCAACAGGTTCCTCAGTCCATGGGATTTTCCAGGCAAGAATACTGGAGTGGGTTGCCATTTCCTTCTCCAGAAGAATTGCTTGACCCAGTTATGAAACCCTAATCTTCTGCTTTCAGGCAGGCAGTTTCTTTACCACTGAGCTATATGTGAAACCCTTCTATCTGTTTACTGATGAGAAGATGAAAGGGAGATGATAACTGGCTTAAGGTCAAATAACTTGTGGACAAAGAAGCTTCATAATGAACCAAGTAAATTGGCCTCTGTCTGTTATCTTTTCTAGCAAGTCTATGGTACGTTCATATTGTTAGTAAATTTTTGATACATTTTTAGTCAAAATATGTGATGTGTGACTTTATGTGCTCATCATGTGCCCATATGTGTTTAGATTACTTTTGTACCAGGATTCAAATCATGACAGATACATTTAAAAGAACCTCTCTTTTGAAAATTTGATAAAATATTGGAATGATTTCCCTCATGTATCCACTAAATCTAACATGGGATATTTTCACTGAAATTTGCTATTGACTAAATTAACTGTTTTTTCACTTCATTTTTTGATACAACTTCTTGACTACACTTCAGTTCAGTTCAGTCGACTCTTGGCAACCAAATGGACTGCAGCATGCCCTGATTTTCTTTGCATCATCAACTCCTGGAACTTGCTCAGTCCACTGAGTCAGTGATGCCATCCAACCATTTCATCCTCTGTAGTCCTCTTTTTGTCCCACCTTTCAATCTTTCCCAGCATCAGGGTCTTTTCCAAAGAGTTGGCTCCTATCATCAGGAGGTCAAAGTATTGGAGTTTCAGCTTCAGCATCAGTTTTTCCAATGGATATTCAGGACTAATTTCCTTTAGGATTGACTTGTTTGATCTCCTTGTAGTCCCAGGGACTCTCAAAAGTCTTCTTCAACATCAAAGTACAAAAGAAGATAAGAGTCTTCTTCAACACCACAGCACAAAAGCATCAGTTCTTCAGTGCTCAGCTAAACTCTCACATCCATACTGGAAAAAAGCATAGCTTTGATGGACCTTTGTTGGCAAAGTAATGTCTCTGCTTTTTTTTTTTAATTTTTTTATTAGTTGGAGGCTAATTACTTCACAACATTTCAGTGGGTTTTGTCATACATTGATATGAATCAGCCATTGCTGGGAGAAATATCAATAACCTCAGATATGCAGATGACACCACCCTTATGGCAGAAAGTGAAGAAGAACTAAAGAATCTTTTGATGAAAATGAAAGAGTAGAGCGAAACAGCTGGCTTAAACTCAACATTCAAAAAACAAAATCATAGCATCTTGTTCCATCACTTCATGGCAAAAAATGGGGAAACAATGGAAATAGTGACAAACTGTATCTTCTTGGGCTCCAAAATCACTGTAGATAGTGACTGCAGCCATGAAATTGCAAGATGCTTTCTCCTTGGAATAAAAGCTATGACCAACCTAGACAGCATATTAAAAAGCAGAGACATTACTTGGCCAACAAAGGTCTGTCTTGTAATTTCATGGCTGCAGTCACTATCTACAGTGATTTTGGAGCCCAAGAAGATACAGTTTGTCACTATTTCCATTGTTTCCCCATTTTTTGCCATGAAGTGATGGAACAAGATGCTATGATTTTGTTTTTTGAATGTTGAGTTTAAGCCAGCTGTTTCGCTCTACTCTTTCATTTTCATCAAAAGATTCTTTAGTTCTTCTTCACTTTCTGCCATAAGGGTGGTGTCATCTGCATATCTGAGGTTATTGATATTTCTCCCAGCAATCTTGATTCCAGCTTGTGCTTCATCCAGCCCAGCATTTCACATGATGTACTCTGCATATAAATTAAATAAGCACGATGACAATGTACAGCCTTGACATACTCTTTTCACAACTTGGAACCAGTCTGTTGCACCATGTACTCTTATAACTGTTACAGATTTCCCAGGAGGCAGGTAAAGTGGTCTGATAGTCCCATCTTTTGAAGAGTTTTCCACAATTTATTGTGATCTGTACAGTCAAAGGCTTTGGTGTAATCAATAAAGCAGAAGTGGATGTTTTTTCTGAAATTTTCTTGTTCTTTTTTTTTTTTTTTTTTGTTCCGACGATCCAGCGGATGTTGGCAATTTGATCTCTGGTTCTGCTATCTGTTCTAAATCCAGTTTGACAACTGGAAGTTCATGGTTCACGTACTGCTGAAGCCTGTGTTGGAAAATTTTGACCATTACTTTGCTAGTATGTGGGATGAGTTCAATCATGCAGTAGTTGGAACATTCTTTGGCATTGCCCTTCTTTGGGACTGGAGTGAAAGCTGACTTTCCCAGTCCTGTGGCCACTGCTGAATTTTCCAAGTTTCATGGCATATTGAGTGCAGCATCATCTTTTAGTATTTGAAATAGCTCAACTGGAATTCCATCACCTCCACTAGCTTTGTTCGTAGTGATGCTTCCAAAGGCCCATCTGACTTCACATTCCAGGATGTCTGGCCTGGGTAAGTCATCACACCATCATGGTTATCTGGGTCATGAAATATATATGTATATAATAGTTCTGTGTATCTTGCCACCTCTTCTTAATATCTACTGCTTCTGCTAGGTTTGTGCCATTTCTGTCTTTTATTGTGCCCATCTTTGCATGAAATGTTCCCTTGGTATCTTTAATTTTCTTGAAGAGGTCTTTAGTCTTTCCCATTCTATTGTTTTCCTCTTTTTTTTTCTTTTTTTGCACTGATCACTGATAAGGCTTTTCTTATCTCTCCTTGCTTCTTTTGCAAACTCTGCATTCAGGTAAGTAAATCTTTCCTTTTCTCCTTTATGTTTAGTTTCTCTTTTTTTCTCAGCTATTTCTAAGGACTCCAGAGACAACCATTTTTTGCCTTTTTGCATTTCCTTTTCTTGGGTATGGTCTTGATCACTGCCTCCTATACAATGTCAGGAACCTCCATCCATAGTTCTTTAGGCACTCTATCTATTGGATATAATCCCTTGAATCTATTGTCACTTCCACTGTATAATCATAAAGGATTAGATTTATGTCATACCTGAATGGTATGTTTTATAAAAATGTTAACTTGTTTCTTTGGAGACAGTGTTTATGAAATAGTGTTTCTGTATGTGTGTGTATATATATATATATATATATATATATATGGTGCTAACTTTCATTATTTTTCTATATCACATTTCCTGAGATTCAAGCCTGTGTTTAATTTTATTTCTTTCCATCTGTATGCCTTATAGGTACTTCAAACTTAAACTTTCAAAACTACAACTCATGGTGCTTTTCCCTATTTTCAATTTAAGTCTGAATTTGTCAATAAAAAGTTCATGATTCAAGTCACAGTCAGCTCCCAGTCTCATTTTTGCTAACTGTATAGAGTTTCTACATCTTTGCTTGCAAAGAATATAATCAAACTGATTTTGGTATTGACCATCTGGTGATGGCCATGTGTAGAGTCTTCTCTTGTGTTGTTGGAAGTGTGTTCTCTTGGCAAAACTCTGTTAGCCTTGGCCTGCTTCATTTTGTACTCCAAGGCCAAATTTGCCTGTTATTCTAGGTATCTCCCTCTTTTATTTTCCCCCATTTATTTTTATTAGTTGGAGGCTAATTATTTTATAATATTGTAGTGGTTTTTGCCATACATTGACATGAATCAGACATGGATTTACATGTATTCCCCATCCCGATTCCCCCCTCCCACCTCCCTCTTCACCCAATCCCTCTGGGTCTTCCCAGTGCACCAGCCCTGAGCACTTGTCTCATGCATCCAACCTGGGCTGGTGATCTGTTTCACCCTTGATAATGTACATGTTTTGATGCTGTTTTCTCAGAGCATCCCACTCTCGCCTTCTCCCACAGAGTCCAAAAGTCTGTTCTGTACATCTGTGCCTCTTTTTCTGTTTTGCATATAGGGTTATCGTTACCATCGTTTTAAATTCCATATATATGAGTTAGTATACTGTAATGGTCTTTATCTTTCTGGCTTACTTCACTCTGTATGATGGGCTCCAGTTTCATCCATCTCATTAGAACTGATTGAAATGAATTCTTTTTAATGACTGAGTAATATTCCATGGTGTATATATACCACAGCTTCCTTATCCATTTGACTGCTGATGGACATCTAGGTTGCTTCCATGTCCTGGCTATTATAAACAGTGCTGCGATGAACATTGGGGTGCACATATCTCTTTCAGATCTGGTTTCCTTGGTATGTATGCCCAGAAGTGGGATTGCTGGGTCATATGGCAGTTCTATTTCCAGTTTTTTAAGAAATCTCCACACTGTTTTCCATAGTGGCTGTACTAGTTTGCATTGCCACCAACAGTGTGAGAGGGTACCCTTTTCTCCACACCCTCTCCAGCATTTATTGCTTGTAGACTTTTGGATAGCAGCCGTCCTGACTGGTGTGTAAGGGTACCTCATTGTGGTTTTGATTTGCATTTCTCTGATAATGAGTGATGTTGAGCATCTTTTCATGTGTTTGTTAGCCATCTGTATGTCTTCTTTGGAGAAATGTCTGTTTAGTTCTTTGGCCCATTTTTTGATTGGGTCATTTATTTTTCTGGAATTGAGCTGCAGGAGTTGCTTGTATATTTTTGAGATTAATTCTTTGTTGCTTCTTTTGCTATTATTTTCCCCCAACATGAGGGCTGTCTTTTCACCTTGCTTATAGTTTCTTTTTTTGTGCAAAAACTTTTAAGTTTCATTAGGTCCCATTTGTTTATTTTTATTTTCATTTCTGTTACTCTGGGAGGTAGGTCATAGAGGATCCTGCTGTGATGTATGTCAGAGAGTGTTTTGCCTATGTTCTCCTCTAGGGGTTTTATAGTTTCTGGTCTTACACTTAGATCTGTAATCCAATTTGAGTTTATTTTTGTGTATAGTGTTAGAAAGTGTTCTAGTTTGATTCTTTTACAAGTGGTTGACCAGTTTTCCCAGCAACTCTTGTTAAAGAGGTTGTCTTTTTTCCATTGTATATCCTTGCCTCCTTTGTCAAAGATAAGGTGTCCATAGGCTCGTGGATTTATCTCTGGGCTTTCTATTCTGTTCCATTGATCTATATTTCTGTCTTTTTGCCAATACCATACTGTCTGGATGACTGTGGCTTTGTAGTATAGTCTGAAGTCAGGCAAGTTGATTCCTCCAGTTCCATTCTTCTTTCTCAAGAGTACATTGGCTATTCGAGGTTTTTTTGTATTTCCATACAAATTGTGAAATTATTTGTTCTAGTTCTGTGAAAAATACCATTGGTAGCTTGATAGGGATTGCATTGAATCTATAGATTGCTTTGGGTAGTATAGTCATTTTGACAATATTGATTCTTCCAATCCATGAACACAGTATATTTTTCCATCTATTTGTGTCCTCTTTGATTTCTTTCATCAGTGTTTTATAGTTTTCTATGTATAGGTCTTTTGTTTCTTTAGGTAGATATACTCCTAAGTATTTTATTCTTTTTGTTGCAATGGTGAATGGTATTGTTTCCTTAATTTCTCTTTCTGTTTTCTCAGTGTATAGGAATGCAAGGGATTTCTGTGTGTTAATTTTATACCCTGCAACTTTACTATATTCATGGATTAGCTCTAGTAATTTTCCGGTAGAGTCTTTAGGGTTTTCTATATAGAGGATCATGTCATCTGCAAACAGCAAGAGTTTCACTTCTTTTCCTATCTGGATTCCTTTTACTTCTTTTTCTGCTCTGATTGCTGTGGCCAAAACTTCCAAAACTATGTTGAGTAGTAGTGGTGAGAGTGGGCACCCTTGTCTTGTTCCTGATTTTAGGGGAAATGCTTTCAATTTTTCATCATTGAAGGTGATGCTTGCTGTGGGTTTGTCATATATAGCTTTTATTATGTTGAGGTATGTTCCTTCTGTTCCTGCTTTCTGGAGAGTTTTAATTATAAATGGATGTTGAATTTTGTCAAAGGCTTTAGAAAAGTATAACTATCCAAAACTGAACCAGAAAGAAATAGAAGATCTCTTCAGACCCATCACAAGCAAGGAAATCAAAACTGTAATCAGAAATCTTCCAGCAAACAAAAGCCTAGGACCAGATGGCTTCACAGCTGAATTCTACCAAAAATTTAGAGAAAAGCTAACATCTATCTTACTCAAACTCTTCCAGAAAATTGCAGAAGGCGGTAAACTTCGAAACTCATTCTATGAGGCCACCGTCACCCTAATTCCAAAACCAGACAAAGATGCCACAAAAAGAGAAAACTACAGGCCAATATCACTGATGAACATAGATGCAAAAATCCTTAACAAAATTCTAGCAAACAGAATCCAACAACATATTAAAAAAAAAAATCATACATCATGACCAAGTGGACTTTATCCCAGGAATGCAAGAATTCTTTAATATCTGCAAATCAATCAATGTAATACACCCCATTAACAAATGGAAAAATAAAAGCCATATGATTATCTAGGTATCTCTTGACTTCCTATGTTTGCATTCCAATCACCTATGATGAAAAGGACTTTTTTTTTTTTTTTAATTGTTAATTCTAGAAGGTTCTGTAGGTCTTCCTAGGACTGTTCAGCTTCAGTTTTTTTCAACCTTACTGGTTGGGACATAGACTTGGATTATTGTGATATTGAATGGTTTTCCTTGGAAGCAAGCAGAAATCATTTTGTCATTTTTGAGACTGCACCCACGTACTGCATTTCAAACTCTTTTGTTAACTATGATGGCTACCTCATTTCTTCTAAGGGATTCTTGCCCACAATAGTAGATATAATGTTCATCGGAATTAAATTGACATATTCCAGTCCATTTGAGTTCACTGATTCCTAAAATGTTGATCCTAGTGTCCCTCCAAGTCAGATGGCAGAGTAGAAGGATATTCACTCATCTTATCCTGTGAGAACTCCAAAATTACAACTCACTGTTGAACAATCATCAACTGGAGAATGTTGGATCCCACCAAAAAAAGATACCTCATGTCCAAGGGCAAAGGAGAAGTTCCAACAAGATGGTAGGAGGGGCAAAATCATATTTAGAATAAAACCTGATACCCACCAGAGATGCTCAGAAGGCTCAAACAAAACCTGGTGAGCACCAGGACCCAGAGACCCCACAAGACTGAACCAGACCTGTGTTTGAGTCTCCTGCAGAGTTATGGGTCAGCAGTGGCCTGCCTCGAGGATTCTAGATTCAGCACCCTGGGTCACACAGCCTGTGGCATAAGCCTTCTTGGAGGAGGTCACCACTAATCCCAACATAGAACCACTGAGCAGACAACCCATAAACTGCAGAACAGTTATATGAAAGAAATTATCTCACTGTTAAGAGAGTTACAGGACTCACAACAGATTTCCCAACCTGGGGATCTGACAAAGGGACTGAGAACCCCCAGAGAATTTGACTACACTTAGGATTGCTAATTACCCTTCCTGTTCACTAAAAAGGGTTCATTATATTTCTATGCTGTCTCTTGAGAGACACCTTTAGAAGATGTCTTTTAAAAACTCTAAACACTGAAAAGAATATGCTTTCCCAAAATGTAATTTATAAATAATTAACTGCATAGCACATGAAAGGAATAAGAGATATTGTGATTGCCCCCATATGATGGCTACATTGCTGCTTTAATGAGCTATCGGAATTCTTCCAAAATGGTATTTTAAAATATTTTACTTATATGTTGGTGGCCCTTTTTCACTAAGCCCTAATCATGCACTTACACTATCTATTTTTTACATTTCATAGATGATCCATTATCTTTCTTGTACAGACTATCTTTATACTGTGTTGCCAGGACCTAATTATCTAGAAGGGAAACTTGATTATGTTTGTCTCTATCTTCTTGTATTTTATGAAACAACCTTGACCTCCATTTTCTCTTTTATATCCATTCTATAATTCTGCTGGATGTTTAAGATAACACTTGAACATATTAAAGATAAAGTCCCAAGTCTTAGTATTTAAAATAATCACAATTTATCACTCACTAACTGAAATGTCAAAATCAGATTTGCTGATTGTTGCTGTTTAGTCTTTAAATCATGTCCAACTTTGTGACCCCATGGACTACAGCACACAGTCTTCCTGATCCTTTACAATCTCTCAGAGTTTGCTCAGACTCATGTTCACTGAGTCAGTGATGCCTTCCAACCATCTCTTCTTCTGTTGCCCCTGCCTCCTCCTGCCCTCAATCTTTCCCCACATCAGGGTCTTTTTCCAATGAGTCGGCTATTCACATCAGATGGTCAAAGTATTGAAGCTTCAGCATTGGTCCTTCCAATGAATATTTAGGGTTGATTTCCTTTAGGATTGACGGTTTTGATCTCCTTACTGTCCAAGAGACTCTCAAGAGTCTTCTCCAGCACCACAATTTGAAAGCATTAATTCTTCAGTGCTCAGTCTTCTTTATGGTCTAATTTTCACATCCGTTCATGACTAATGGAAATAGCTTTGACTCTATGGACCTTTGTCAGCAAAGTTATGCCTCTGCTTTTTAATATGTTGCCTAGGTTTGTCATAGTTTTTCTTCCAAGGGGCAAGCTTGCTAATTGGTGATACATTAATAGGTAACTCACATTATAACTCAGTACTGTCTTTGATTAAGGCTACCAAGACCACCCTGCATATGGGTATAGGACTAGAAGATAGGCCCAAAAGCAGATGGAGGGTTCATTTTTAAGAATGTATTTTATATACAAGCCATTCTACAGAAGATGAAAGAAAAATAAGTATTTATTTACAATGTTTTAAATATCTAACAATGAAAAATAATTTCTTGAATTCCTTTGTATTTTCATTAAACATTTATATTCACATTGTATTTGGTATAAAACACTATATTCCAAGGCTGATGTGTTTTTGAATGAGAAAAAGCATAACAATATCTTAATGTGACTATTTGATCATACTTTGGCTGATACAAAATTAAATGCTGCCTTGGAGATCATCCATGCCATTAAGCCACAGTGGACTTCTCTTTTCAGCAAATCTGAGTGGAATTTAAACCTTTACTAGGAATGCATGGTGAACTTTTGTGGAACTTTCAGAATTGTTGTCTTATATGCACCCCCCCACCCCCGTCACATTGGTATATGTACATAATCCATTTCAATATTTACTTATTCTCACTCTTATTGACTTCTTATTTTATTCTTTAACCAAACTTTTCATAATCATGCACAGATTTTATCACCTTCATGCATATGCTTGTAGAATGATAATATTGCCTAGCAAAAGAAGTACAAATGAGATTTCTCTTATGAAACCACCCCAGTTTCCAAAGAAAATTGCCTTACCTTCCTCTGTTCCCACATAGCAATTTATTTATACTTCAGCTATAGAAACAGAGCATACCACAGTCCCTTTATTGTCCATGGAAGTGTGAGCATCATGATGGCAAGAAGAGGATTATTCAAAACTGAGTTCTTACTAGAGCCTGAGTGACTGCTAAATAGTGTTATATTATAGTTAGCTAAATATAAAACTACACAGTGAATTATGAAGTACTATAAAACATTGCAGCATTGCAGCATAGCCCTATGTAAGCTTACATTAAGTTTACATATTCACTCTCAGTCTCATTTCCCCCGTTGTGAGTAGTAAAAAGCAAAGCAAAGCAAAACAAACACTGAACATATGAAAAACCTCCAAGTGCTTTGATAGAGCTTCAGCAAATAAAATTATCAGACAAGATGTTCATTAGTATGATTATTTAACACTTACTATCTATATGTGGTGGTTATAAATATCTAAATAAGTGTAGCCCTCAGAATTTGGGATGTTTTCCTAGGTCTGGAACAGGATAATCATGTCTTTGGTAAGATGGACTATTTTTCCATTATGAGCACTTCATGAATACAACCTGAAAGGTATTTAGGACTTTCAGCAAAATATCAAATAAAAGACAGGATATGAGTAACTCTGAGTAGTTAGCATTTATGCTTTGTAAACTGTACTTACTGTTAGTTTCTTTTCAGCGTTCAATTCATGTTATTAGATAGCTTTTCACTCATTGTTATCATCATAATCATCCTTATACTAGTTCCTGATAGTAAGAGTATTAAAATAATTAGACAGGAGTAATAAAGAGGGACATAAGCAACAAGTAACATACAAGGGAAACCCCATACACTTAACAGCTTATCTTTCAGCAGAAACTCTGCAGTCCAGAAGGGAACGGCAGGATATAATAAGCACTGAAAGGGAAAAATCTGCAACCAAGATTACTGTACACAGCAAGGATTTCATTCAAAATTGATGGAGAAATAAAAAGATTTTCAGACAAGCTAAAAGTTAAGAGAATTCAGTACCACCAAACCAGGTTTACAACGAATGTTAAACAGACTTATTTAATCAAGAAATACAAGAGAAGAAAAAAGATTTACAAAATCAACCCCAAACAATTAAGAAAATGGTGATAGGGACATATATATCAATAATTACTTTAAATGTAAATGGAGTAAATGCTCCAACTGAAAGACACAGACTGGCTGAATGGATACAAAAACAAGACCCACATATTTCTTGCTGTCTACAAGAAACCCACTTCAGACCTCAAGACACATATAGACTGAGAGTGAGAGGATGGAAAAATAAATTCCACGTAAATGGGAAGAAAAAGAAACCTGGAGTAGCAATCCTCATATAAGACAAAATAGACCTTAAAATAAAAAGGATTACAGGAGATGAGGAAGGACACTGCATAATGATCAAGGGATCAATCCAAGAGGAAGACAAAACAATTGTAAATATTTGGCACCCAACATAGAAGTGCTTCAATACATAAGACAAACACTAAAAGACATAAAAGGAGAAATTGACAGTAACATAATAATAGTAGGAGAGTTTAACACTCCACTCAGACAATGAACAGATCATCAAAACAAAAAATCAATAAGGAAACACCAGTATTAAATGATACATTAAATTATATGGATCTCATTGATATCTTCAGGACATTCCATCCAAATACAGAAGAATACACCTACTTCTTAAGTCCACAAAGAACTTTCTCCAGGATAGACCAAATCTTGGGTCAGAAATCAAACTTCAGTAAATTTAATATAATTGAAATAGAATCAAGCATCTTCTCTGACCACAATGCTATGAGACTAGATGTAAATTACAAGAAAAAAAATATGTAAGAAGCACAAACACATGGAGATTAAACAACAAGTTTCTAAATAACCAACAGGTTACTGAAGAACTCAAAAGGGAAATCAAAACATTTTGAGAAACAAATAACAATGAACACACGACAACTGAAAACATGTAGGAAGCAGCAAAAGCAGTTCTAAGTGGGAAGCTTATAGCAATGCAGTCCTACTCCAAGAAAGCAAGAAAAACATCAAATAGACAACCTAAATTTATGGTGAAAACAACCAGGAAAAGAAGAAAAACAACAACAAAAAAGCCCAAAATTAGTAGAAGGAAATAAATCATAAAGGTCTGAGCAGAAATAAATGAAAAATAAATGAAAGAAACAATAGTAAAGATTAATAAAAACTAAAAACTGGTTCTTAGAGAAGATAAACAAAACTAACAAACCTTTAACCAGACTCATCAAGGAAAAAAAGAAAAAAAGTGAGAGAGAAGAATCAAATCCACAAAATTAGAAATGAAAAAGAAGAGGTTACAGCAGGCAATGCAAAAATACAAAGTATTATAAGAGACTATTATGAACAACTATATCACAATAAAAAAGATAACCTGGAAGAAATGGACAGATTTTTAGAAAAGTTCAATCTTCCAAGACTGAACAAGGTAGAAATAGAAATTATGAGCAACCCAGTTATAAACACTGAAATTTGAAGTTCTGATAAAGTCTCCCAAAAAACAAAAGCCTCCACACAACCAGACGGCTTCTCAAGAGAATTCTATCAAACATTTAGAGAAAATCTAATGCCTGTCCTTCTAAAACTCTTTCAAAAAATTGCAGAGGAAGGAACACTTCCAAACTCATTCCATAGGGTCACCATCACCCTGATCCCAAAACCAGACAAAGACAACACACAAAAATAAAACTACAGACCATTATCACTGATGAACATAGGTGAAAAAATCCTCAACAAAATTAAAAACAAAACAAAACAAAACAGAATTCAGCAACACATCAAAAAGTTCAAACACAATTATCAAGTTGGGTTTATTCCAGGGATGCAAGGATTCTTCAATATACACAAATAAATCAATGGGATACACCATATTAAAAAATTGAAAGATTAAAAACCATATGATAATCTCAGTAAATGCAGAAAAAGCCTTTGACAAAATTCAGAAGTCCCTCTTCAAAAAATGGGCATACAAGGAACCTACCTCAACATAGTAAAGTTATCTATAAGTCTACAGCAAACATTACTCTCAATGGTGAAAAATTGAAAACATTCCCCCTAAGATCAGGAACAAGACAAAGGTGTCCACTTTCATGGCTAGTATTCAATATATTTCTAGAAGTCTTAGCTACAACAGTCAGAGAGGAAAAATAAATAAAAGGAATCCAGATCAGAAAAGAACAAGTAAAAATCTCACTGTTTGCAGATGATATGATACTGTACCTAGAAAACCCTAAAGATAGCATCAGAAAATTATTAGAGCTAATCAGTGAATTTAGTAAAGTTTCAGAATACAAAATCAATACACAGAAATCACTTGCATTTCTATATACTAACAATGGAAAATCAGAAAGAGAAATTAAGAAATCAATCCCATTTACCATTGCAACAGAAAGAAACAAATATCTAGAAATAAATTTAACTAAGGAGACAAAAGAACTGTACACAGAAAATTATAAGACACTAATGAAAGAAATCAAAGACAGCATAAACAGTCAGAGAGATATTTCATGCTCCTGGGTAGGATGAATCAATATTGTGAAAATCACTATACTACCAAACACAAACTACGGATTTAATGTGATCCCTATCAAATTACCTATGCCCTTTTTCACAGAACTAGAACAACAACAACAACAACAAAAATCACAATTAATATGGAAACACTAGAGACCCCAAATAGCCAAAGTAGTCTTGAGAAAGAAGAATGAAGCTGGAGGAATCAACCATTCTGACTTCAGATTATACTACAAAGCTTCAGCCAAGACAGTATGGTACTGGCACAAAGACAGATTTATAGACAAATGAAACATGATAGAAATCCAAGAAATAAACTCATGCACCTGTGGATACCTTATTTTTGACAAAAAGAAGCAAGAATATACAATGGGGCAAAGACAGCCTCTTCAATAAATGATTTTGGGAAAACTGGACAGCTACATGTAAAGAATGAAATTAGAACACTTCCTAACACCATACACAAAGATAAACTCAAAATGGAATAAAGACTTAAATGTAAGCCCCAAAACTATAAAACTCTTAGAGGAAAACATAGGCAGAACACTAGATGACATAAATCAAAGCAAAATCTTCTATGGCCCACCTCGTAGAGTCATGTAAATAAAAGCAAAAGTAAACATTTGGGACCTGATTAAACTGAAAAGCTTTTGCACAGCAAAGGAAACTGTAAGCAAGGTGAAAAAACAACCCTCAGAATGGGAGAAAATAATAGCAAATGAAACAACTGACAAAGGATTAATTTCCAAAATATACAAGCAGCTCATACAACTCAATCAAAAAGTGGGGGAAAGACCTAAAAAGACCTTTCTCCAAAGAAGACACACAGATATCTAACAATCACATGACAAGATGCTCAACATCACTCATTATTGGAGAAATGTAAATCAAAACTACAATAAGATATCACCTCACATTGGTCAGAATGGCCATCATCAAAAAGTCTACAAACAATAAATGCTGGAGTGGGTGTGGAAAAAGGGGACACTCTTGCACTGTTAGTGGAAATATAAACTGATACAGCCACTATGGAAGACAATATGGAGATTCCTTTAAAAACTAGGAATAAAACCACCATATGACCCAAGAATCACAATTCTAGGCATATACCCTGAGGAAACCAAAATTGAAAGAGACACATGTGTCCCATTGTTCATTGCAGCACTATTTACTGTAGCTAGAACTTGGAAGCAACCTAGATATCCATCATCAGATGAATGGATAAAGCAGTTGGCTGTATAAGATGGCTGTATATACACAATGGAATCTTATACAGCCATAAAAAGAAACGCATTTGAGTCAGTTCTAATGAGATGAGTGAACCTAGAACCTATTACATAAAGTAAGTCAAAGAAATATAAATACTGTATTCTAACGCATATATACGGAATCTGGAAAAATGGTGCTGAAGAATTTATTTGCAGGGCAGCAATGGAGAAACAGACATAGAGAATAGACTTATGGACATGGAAAGATGGGAGGATACAGTGAGATGTTAGGAGAGAGTAACATGGACACTTATATTCAGTTCAGTTCAGCTCATTTCAGTCACTCAATCGTGTCCGACTCTTTGCAATCCCATGAATCGCAGCACGCCAGGCCTCCCTGTCCATCACCAACTCCCGAAGTTTACCCAAACTCATGTCCATCAAGTCGGTGATGCCATCCAGCCATCTCATCCTCTGTTGTCCCCTTCTCCTCCTGCTCCCAATCCCTCCCAGCATCAGGGTCTTTTCCAATGAGTCAACTCTTCGCATGCGGTGGCCAAATTATTGGAGTTTCAGCTTCAGCATCAGTCCTTCCAATGAACACCCAGGACTGATCTCCTTTAGGATGGACTGGTTGGATCTCCTTGCAGTCCAAGGGACTCTCGAGAAACTTACACTACCATATGTAAAATAGATAGCCATTGGGAAATTGCTGTATGTCTCAGGAAACTCAAACAGGGGCTCTGCATCAACCTAGAGAGGTGAGATGGGGAGGTAGGTGGGGGGAGGGAGTTTCAAAAGGGAGGGGATATGTGTATACCTATGGCTGATTCATGTTGAGGTTTGGCAGAAAACAGCAAAATTCTGTAAAGCCATTATCCTTCAATAAAAAATAAATTAAAAACTATGATTGGATATTTAAACCAGATGAAAGAAAAAGTACCAAAAGAATAGGAAAATAATTTTGTAATTCTAATTCTCACTGTGCCCACCCATTGGCAGGCCTTCTGGGCCTGTGACCTGTGCAGTTGTACAGGGCCCATTGCTTAGAAATACCCACTCTTAATTTCAAGCTTGGCTGGTATCATTAAAATCCTGAAAATAATTTGAACAAGAAGCCCTGCATTTTCATTTTTCACTAACTCCTGCAAATTACATAGCCAGCCCAGTCTTCAGGCATGGGAGAAGCCTGTTTGTGTGGTTAGTCAATTCACAAACAATTCTCAAAATTCAGGAACAGTTTCCATTCTCCAGAGTGGACTCCTCAATGTCCTTTTATTATAAGTAACTTGAACATTATGTAATCATTTAGTTCATTAATAATCTAAACAAACCCAAAGGAAATGCATTTTCATTGTACAGAAATGGAACAGAAGGGGAGGGAGGTGGGAGCGGGGATCAGGATGGGAAATACGTGTAAATCCATGGCTGATTCATGTTAATGTATGGCAAAAACCACTACAATATTGTAAAGTAATTAGCCTCCAACTAATAAAAATAAATGGGGAAAAAAAAAAAAAAGAAATGGAACAGAGCACACAGAACGACAAATTGGTAACAAAGTTTGTAAGAAATATCCTTGTGCACATTACATTAGAAATGGAACGTTTGGTAGCTAAGAAGACAGTGAAATATATGCTATAGCACATAAGATCAAAGAAGGGAGTATTTTCAGTTTTCACTATGGTCTTATTTCTCTAGCAAATCATATGTTTATAAAAATTTCCAGGAACAATACACATATATTACAGTAAATTTTTCAAAAACCTCATGATAAGTTTTTAAAATGTTGATGGCAATCCAAGTTCACAGCCGTAAGCATTGATATCATCAAGGTCAGAGACAATGTGGGGCACATGGTGTTACATTTCAACCGCTCACTTTCTGGTATTCAATTATATTTTTCTCACAGAGTACTTACTATTTGAATGTAATATAGTTTGACTTCAGAAAACTTTTATAAAAGTACTAAATTTCACTTATGCACAAACCTTGAGTGTTGAAAACAAAGTTTGCCTTTGTTTTTGCAATTAATTCATTTTAATTAGATGATAATTACTTTACCACATTGTGATGGTTTTCCCCATTCATCAATACTAATCAGCCATAGGCATTCACGTGTCCCCTCCCTCCTGAACCCGTTTCCTACCTCGTTGTCTCACATAAATCACGGCAAGATCCTCTAAAACCCACCTGCTAAAGTAATGGAACCAAAAACAAAAATAAACAAGTGGGACCTAATTAAATTTGAAAGATTTTGCACAACGAAGGAAACTATAAAGAAGGTGAAGACTACTCTCAGAATGGGAGAAAATAATAGTAAACAAAACAACTGACAAAGTATTAATCTCCAAAATGTGCTTTGTCTTTATCATAAAAATATAAAAGAAACTTTACTATTAGTCACATACATGTGTATTTATTGTATGTGGTATACACTGCATATGACAGAGCAAGACAAAGTTATCCACGTGAATTTCTTCCTTCTTTAAAAGACAAAGCTAAAGGAATATGTTCAAGTTATTCAGAAGATCAATGACTGTGTCAGCATAAATTAGAAAGTCAAGAGAGATTTAAACTGGTTACAGAATCAATAGGACCTGGATGGACCTAGAGTGAAAGGAAGATGCACCAGATGGGCTGGGAAAGAAGAGAAGAAACATTTATGTGGCTGGGAATATTTTGTCCTTGATCCATCTTGATAAGGATATTTTAATTTGGACATATTTAAATATGTGGACATATTCTTGACTTGCTCTTTTAAGAATTTCTTTAAAAAAAATAAATAGCCACAGTGCTATGCCTCATACTTAGTTGTTCCCTGCTCAACAACCCAATACTGAGAAACCAGTGTTTGGTAAAAGGAAGGATAGGGTATATAATATATATATATATATTTCTTTTTTTTTTTTTTTTTTCTTTTGCCTGATGTCTGGCAGGTCAGTGGCATGGAGTGAGACTCCGGCCCTGCAGTCAGCGGAGCACAACTGAAGGTGCAAAAGAAATGGGAAGTTCTGGGGATGGGGCCTCAGGGTATCAGGGGAGAGAGTCTAGGGCTGGGTGGTCATTTTCTAGAGAGGCCAAGGGATGCTCTTGGAGGAAGGAAGGCAGAGATATGCAGCCAGGGAGCCCTTTCCTTGGAGAGGTGGCAGAGTGTGCCCTAGGGGCTACAGAAATTGCAGGAGGATGTGGGGAGTGGGAGGAGAGGGTGGAGCCTGGACCAAGCACCCCGGGTCAAGGGCAGGTTTGGGAAAGATAGGTTTATTGAGGAAGCTGCCAATCCTGGGGAGAAGGAGGACTCATATCCCAAAGAACAAATTCTCTACCACCAATCGTGGAGCAAGAACTTTTAGAGGGGACTTTCAGGGTGTATAGGAAGTGGGGAAAGCTAAGCGCAGAATGCATGGTCAGCTCCAATAACCATTAGCGTCATCTTGATTGTTTTAAGCACAACTAATTTTCAGTTCCAGAATCAGTTTCTTTCCATTTCCTTTAAGCTAGTTTTTTTTTTTTTTTGAATTGTACAAGATAAAGAAGCTTATGTTATGCCTAGAGTCTGGTCATCATGGTAAATTCTTCCACCTGGTCAGAGTTCCAATATTGGCAAAATGGTTCAAAGGACATGGATCAGAATATTATCTATGACTTTTGAGCAGAAAGTAAAGGAGTCTTTCTAGACTTTTTTTCCCCTTTCTTTTTTGCATTTTCTATTGTCTCTGATTAAATTTATTCTCTACTGAAGTTTTTCTATAGATAAGAGGGACACAGAGGACATGGGGCAGGTGGCAGGTGTTGGTCCTGGGAAGGCTCCATAGAGTTCTGCTCCATCACAAAGCAAGTTGGCTCCTAGTATTTCCCTGTGCCTCTCAGTGCTGCAGTCCCAAAGCATTCCTTTTAGAGACTTACTTTTGTGAGGAACAGCTTTTTTTTTTTTTTTTCTCTTATTGAGCATTTCTTGACTCAATTCAATGGACAATAGTTATAAGAACAGAACTGTGTGGCCTTTCTAATGGACTCTCATCTGGTGTAGAGATGAGAGTTTTTGAAAACCTATAAGTTTTTGAAAACTAGTACCATGTAGCTCAGAATATTTACCATGTTTGATAGAATTTCTGATATCTACAAGTTGAGAGGAAAACTGGATTAAAGCCTAGAGCAGCAAATCTAAAACTAGTAAGCCACTATCTCAAAGTCTTGGGGAAAAGATTTTCACAAGAGTAAATAAGATAACAGTCTATTTATTAACCATTTTGTGGGAAAGAAAAACAAAAAACTTTGGGTTTTCCAAGAATAATATCCAAGTCCAAGAGCTGTATTTTCCGCTCATGAAGGATGTCACATGTAAAATCTTATCTATTTCAAGCTATAAAATTAGCCAATTACTGGAGTTCTGGTCTGCTTGTAACTGTTACAGAAGGTAAAGGAAAACAGCGTGCCAGCAAAAGGCACACACATACACCCACATACCATCAACTCATAGGCTATTTCAAGCTGAATTAATTTTCATGCTACTATTTTTCATAGACTTTTGCATTTTAAGAAAATAGTTTTGAGAACTAGTAAGTAATAAATAAGATAATGTCAAATGATTGTCCAGTCAATTCATGACTAACTTGTAAATATTTTAGTGGAATGCTTAAAACAAAACACAAATATTTCTAATGATCTTGTGACTTTTTATACCAATGAAATTTATTTTTCTTGAGTGTAAGGAATTGTCCTATGTCCCCCTGGCAGTAAATGAAGATGAGAACTCTTGGATCATAGTGACTATATTGACCTTAAGGCTGACGGAAGAAGATACAGATACATCTTTTCTGTTGGTAGTTACCTTCTTTATCTGTCCTTATAGAAAGCATGAAGGGGGTGAAACTGGGGGTTCTTTGAGTTATGTAAACAATAAAGGTACTAGTATCTGGCTATTCCCTAGAACTCTGTTTAGAATAAAGAGAGGAGGAAGTTTTGAACATTCAACACTTTTTCCCTACCTAGAAAATCTGACTATATTTTCCTGTCTCTGGTATATTACTGCTGAGCATACATTGATTCTGGATAGGAAGGAAAATTCACCAAAGCAACTCAGCAACTGGAAGACTCATACAGTTAAGTCATATGTAAAAGTCTGCCTGCCCCAAGATCAGTTTAAAGATTAGGGACTTAGAAATGCTATGGGATCTGAACTAATTAAATGAACCCATGAGATTAATTTCCTTGGCAGCACTGTTATCCTAAGGGAGATCTGAAAGTGAAAATGAAAGTCGCTCAGTCCTGTCCAACTCTGCAACCCCTTGGACTATATAGTCATGGAATTCTCCAAGCCAGAATACTGGATGGGGTAGCCTTTCCCTTCTCCAGGGGATCTTCCCAACTCAGGGGTCAAACACAGGTATCCCGCATTGTGGGTGGATTCTTTACCAACTGAGCCACAAAGGAAGCCCAAGAATACTGGAATGTATAGCCTATTCCTTCTCCAGCAGATCTTCCCAACCCAGGAATAGAACTGGGGTATCCTGCATTGCAGGTGGATTGTTTACCAACTGAGCTAAGAGGGAAGATCTGAATCAGATGTAAATCAGACCTGAGGCTTGGATAATTGTTTCACAGCAACTGTATTGTTAATTTATACTTCTAGAGTCACACTTCTTATCCCCCCTCCACCACATACAAGTTATGTTCTACCTGAATGGATTTGACCTTTTTTTTTTCCTTCCCCTATTCTGCTCTGTGTAACAGGAGTGCTAATCCTCTATTTCCCAGGCAACTCTGTAATCTGCTTCTAGGGGGTTTGGACAATGGAAGGTCAGAGAGCAAATGATGAAAGAAATAGAGAATACAGGTTAACCCCATATACCTTCTTCTTTGCATTGAGATGGGCCCAGCATCTCTGTCTTCTGTGGCTTCTGCCCTTTCAGGACATATTCTTGTGTTTGTAAATATAGACAGGTTCTGTCTATTAACACTGGCCCCTGGCTTTGGTTAAACTTCCTCTTCTGTTTTTCCCTCATAATTGGGATCAGAATTTGTTTCCTGGTGTTTGAGTTTCAGTCTCTCTACAATCTACACAACCAAATTAAAAGACCTGTGGTTGAAAATACTTGAAGTGGTTTCTACTATCTTGGTAATTCTGAATGATTTGAAATGAAGTGATTTATTAGAAGTACAACCTCATGATTCACTTAACTAGGTCCAGGTTAATATATTTAACATATCTCATCTGACTCCTGTCTGTCTTAAAGATCTAGATGACATTGTTTCAAAGCTTTACTGAACTTCTAAGAGAAAGCCAAGTATTCTCTCTGGGATGTCTTTAAATTTTGGAGCTTCTCTTTGTGCAATGACCTCTAGCTCAGAGCTTCATCACCTGCTGAATTATGTAACCTGATTAACTCTCTCTCTCCACTGAACAGGAAGTGTCTATATTTGTACTAACCACTCACAAATGGATCAGCCCTTTCTGTGAACTAAATGCATATTAAAAATTTCAAAATATGCAAAAACTGATATTAACAAGCCATCAACCATATTATACTTTTCCAGGAAATGCTCTCTTTTCCCCCCTCACTCCCACTTTTCCCCTCTAGTTCCATTATATATTTTTTCCCCCCAAATTGCCTCAGTGTATGTCTAATTGGTTTCCCTATTTTTCCCCAAGCAATATAATTTAGAAATTAAAATACAAAACTTCTTTTTCATCCACAACTCAATCTTGGTCTCCAATGAGAAAAAAGCAATAATAATAATAATCACTTTGTAGTATCTACACGCTTTAGTAAGGAGTTTTGCTTACAAGAGAAATTTGCTCTTCCATTTCATATGAATAATTTTTTTAGATTATCTTTTATTTTATTTTGAATTAATTTATTTATTTTAATTGGAGGTTAATTACTTTACAATATTGAGGTGGTTTTTGCCATACATTGACATGAATCAGCCATGGGTGTACATGTGTCCTGCATGTTAAATCCCCTCCCACCTCTCTCCCCATCCCATCCCTCAGGGTTGTCCCAGTGCACCGGCTTCGAGTACCCTGTTTCATGCATCGAACTTGGACTGGTCATCTCTTCCACATATGGTAATATACATGTTTCAATGCTACTCTCTCAAATCATCCCTCACCTTCTCTTTTTGCAATCATTTTTCATTTACTTTTTGGGAAACATTCTAGTTTCTCTCCAGTTTATGACACACATTTTTACAAATGTTTTAATTATGAATATGTTTTGCTTTTGTTTCTTTGGATTCTATGTATATCAAGAAAATAAGTTTTCTGTTTTGCCTAATTCTTTTCAAATAAGATGTGTGCTAGGGATTTAGTGTAAAACAGTATATATATATATGTGTGTGTGTGTGTGTGTATTTAATTTCCAGATGTTTTAGATTGAATGCATGGCTTCATAATAAATTATCCCAAACCATAGTGGTTTACACAACAATATTTATTATTTTATATCTTCTGTAGGTCAGGAATCCAAGTCCAACTTAGCTGAATCTCCTGTCTAAGGGTCTTTTATAAGATTACAATGATCTCAAGGCTCAGTTGGCTTCTGCATCAAGTTTACACACATGGTAATCAGCAGAATTCAGATCCTTATTGGCTTTGGATTGAGACATGAGGTCTTCCTGTTAATGGCCAAGGCTGCTATCAATCAAATCCTTTACAACTGGGTTTCTACAGAGGGCAGTTCTCAACTCCCTAGTTTTTCTAGAGTGAGCAAGTGAGAAGAGCCAGAGACAGTACCAACAAGACAGAAGTCACTGTCATCCGTATCTTAGTTTAGGAAGTGACATGCCGACGCTTTTTCTGTACCCTGTGTATCAGAGATCCAGCCCCACCTAGCCCTGTTTCAGATGAGAGTGAAGAGTGAGTGCCAGGGAGCTGGAATTATCAGAGCCATTCCCAAGGCTGCCTACACAACTGTCCTACCCCAGTACCTGTAGGAAGGAACAGGAAATTATAAAATAACACGATGCCACTATATCAGAATGAAATATAGGAAGTAAAGATTTCAGAGAGGTAGGGCACCTCCTGCTTATGTGCAAAAACTGAGAGGATGGCTTCAGGGAATGCTTCAGTTCACATTGGATACACTTTTGTACTTCCCATTATCTCATGTGTCAACACATTTTTAAAGTAATATATATTATGTGAACAGGGAATGTCTAGGTGAAGATAAAATGAATCATTTTTATTTTGTTCTTTTAGATTTTTTCTAAAGTAAAAATGGTATTTCATGGTCTCAATTCACTCTTCATATAATATGGACAACAGACCTTGGAGAAGTCAGTGTGGTTAGAGAGACTGGTTACAAGCTGCAGCTGAATGTCCAACTGAATGCTAGTAGAGCCTGAATTTCAGCCACTTTTACAAGAAAGGAGAAGGGTAAAAACACACTAGTTAAAAATACTCTAGTAATCCTCTTTGGGTTATTGTACAATCATTTAGATCTGATCAAGAATTACATTTGGGACTGCAGAGGGGAAACAATGAGTTGTATTTTTGAAAGTTTAAGTTTGAAGTATCTGTAAGATATACAGATGGAAACAAATAAAATTAAACACAGGCTTGAATCTCAGGAAATGTGATATAGAAAAATAATGGAAGATAGCACCATATATATATGTACAAATAAATACACATACAGAAACACTATTTCATAAACACTGTCTCCAAAGAAAATTAAGTTAACAATTTTATAAAAATAATGCAATCTTTCTTACAAGCCTGCAGTAAGCTTGTAAGTAGCATTTTCTGGCAGTAGCATTAACAAAATAAACATATGTTTGTCCATTCTGCAATTTATTATTTTTTTTTTCCAGATGAAATAATTTGAACAGGTCCTTTGGGTAAAAACATACAAGACCTTTTCCTGAAAATGATCAGCTGCTTCAATTTCTATTCTGTCTGGATTGGCTCTCTCCAATGCAGTCCATAATTAGTAGTTCTAAAATATTGCTGAATTCTCACTGGACTTTTGCCATTATATATTTTAATATTAATAAAAATATAGTTTATTTCATATAGAAGAATGTCCACATTTAAATTTGTTGGGAATTCTATTATACTCTTGTCAAAGAATCCTTATTTTCACAACATCACTGAACTGAATCCCATTTCCTTCAGCTTCAGCTCTCTGAAGCAAACTAAACAGTAAAATGGTCCCTCCTAAGGTGGAAAACTCAGCAGTGGCCACAGGACTAGAAAAGGTCAGTTTTCATTCCAATCCCAAAGAAAGGCAATCCAAAAGAATGCTGAAACTACCACACAAATGCACTCATCTCACATGCTAGTAAAGTAACGTTCAAAATTCTCCAAGCCAGGCTTCAGCAATATGTGAACCATGAACTTCCAGATGTTCAAGCTGGTTTTAGAAAAGGCAGAGGAACCAGAGATAAAATTGCCAACATCCTTTGGGTCATCAAAAAAGCAAGGGAGTTCCAGAAAAATATCTATTTCTGCTTTATTGACTATGCCAAAGTCTTTGACTGTGTGGATCACAATAAAATGTGGAAAATTCTGAAAGAGATGGAAATACAAGACCAACTGACTTGGCTCTTGAGAAACCTGTATGCAGGTCAGGAAGCAACAGTAAGAACTGGACATGGAACAACAGACTGGTTCCAAATAGGAAAAGGAGTACATCAAGGATGTATATTGTCACCCTGCTTTTTTAACTTATATGCAGAGTACATCATGAGAAACGCTGGTCTGGAAGAAGCACAAGCTGGAATCATGATTGCTGGGAGAAATAAAAATAACTTCAGATATGCAGATGATACCACCCTTATGGCAGAAAGTGAAGAGGAACTAAAAAGCCTGTTGATGAAAGTGAAAGAGGAGAGTGAAAAAGTTGGCTTAAAGCTCAACATTCAGAAAACTAAGATCATGGCATCCAGTCCCATTACTTAATGGCAAATAGATGGGGAGACAGTGGAAACAGCGTCAGACTTTATTTTGGGGGGCTCCAAAATCACTGCATGGTGATTGCAGCCATGAAATTAAAAAACACTTATTCCTTGGAAGGAAAGTTATGATCAACATAAACAGCATATTAAAAAGCAGAGACATTACTTTGCCAAAAAAGGTCCATCTAGTCATGGCTATGGTTTTTCCAGTGGTCATGTATGGATGTGAGAGTTGGACTGTGAAGAAAGCTGAGCGCCAAAAAATTGATGCTTTTGAATTGTGGTGTTAGAAAAGACTCTTGAGAGTCTCTTGGACTTCAAGAAGATCCAACCAGTCCATCCTAAAGATCAGTCATGGGTGTTCATTGGAAGGACTGATGCTCAAGCTGAAACTCTAATACTTTGGTCACCTCATGCGATGAGTTGACTCATTGGAAAAGACCCTGATACTGGAAGGGATTGGGGGCAGGAGGAGAAGGGGACGACAGAGGACAAGATGGCTGGATGGCATCACCGACTCGATGAACATGAGTTTGGGTAAACTCCAGGAGTTGGTGATGGACAAGGAGGCCTGGCGTGCTGGGATTCATGGGGTCGCAAAGAGTTAGATACGACTGAGCGACTGAACTGAACTGAAGGTGTTAATGACTGATCATGAAGTCAGTGACACTTCCACTTAGGTATTATATTCACATTTTGAAAGGACTATTTTAGAGACATTGTTGTTATTCACATGTTAAATCCTGTCTGACTCTTTGTGACCCAAAAGACTGCAGCACACCTGGCTTCTCTGTCCTTCACCATAAACTAATATTTGATCCAACTTATTTCAATTGAGTTGGTGATGCTATCTAACCACCTCTTCCTCTGTCGCCCACTTTCTTCTCTTCCCGCCCTCAGTGTTTCCCAGTATCAGGGTCTTTTCCAATGAATCTACTTCCTATCAGTTGGCCAAAGTTTTGGAGCTTCTGTATCGGTCATTGCAATGAATATTCAGGGTTGATTTCCTTTAGGATTGACTGGTTTGATCTCCTTGCGTTCCAAGGGACTCAAGAATCTTCTCCAGCACCACAGTTTGAAAGCATCTATTCTTCAGCCCCCAGTCCTCCTTATGGTCCAACTCTCACATCTGAACATGACTACTGGAAAAACCATAGCTTTGACTAGATGGACCTTTGTCGGCAAAGTTATTTCAGCCTTTTAATATGCTGCCTAGCTTTGCCATAGCTTTTCTCTCAAGGAGCAACCATCTTTTCATTTTGTGGTTGCACTCACTGTCCATGGTGATTTTTCAGCCCAAGAAAATAAAATTTGCCACTGTTTGTATTTTACCCTCCTTTACTTGCCATGAAGTGATGGACCAGATGCCATGATCTTAGTTTTTTGAATGTTGAGTTTAAGCCAACTTTTTCACTCTCTTTCACCCTCTTCAAGAAGTTCTTTGATTACTCTTTGCTTTCTGCCATTAGAGTAGAATTATCTTCATATCTATCTGAGGTCATTAATATTTTTTCTGGTAGTCTTGATTCTAGCCTGTGATTCATTGAAACCTGCATTTCACATGATGTACTCTGTATTAAGTTAAATAAGCAGGGTGACAATATATAGCCTTGATGTATTCCTTTCCCAGTTTTGAACCAGTCTGTTTTTCAGTATTTGGTTCTAACTGTTACTTCTTGATCTGGAAACAAGTTTCTCAGGAGGCCATGAAGAGGTCTGTTATTCCCATCTTTTTAAGAATTTTCCACACTTTGTTGTGACCCACACATTCACAGGCTCTATGATAGTCAATGAAGCAGGTGTTTTTCTGGATTCTCCACGTCATAACACTGGAGTGGGTAGCCATTCCCTTCTCCAGGGTATCTTCCCAACTCAGGGATTGAACCCAGGTCACTGCATTGCAGGAGAATTCTTTACCAGCTGAGGTACAAGGGAAGCCCTAGATTATGAGAGTGGATAGCTTATCCCTTCTCCAGCAGATCTTCCTGACCCAGAAATTGAACTGGGGTCTCCTGCATTGCAGGCGGGTTCATTACCACTGAGCTATCAGGGAAGCCCAAGTAAGAATGAAAGACAAATTTAAAAGATCACAGGCTACTCTAATCATCTCTTATGGAGCTGTCTTCCGTCTATGCCTAGATGTACCTGGACCGTTAGCAAACTTTGTTTCCCCAAAATAGAACATTCTCCCCAAAAACCTGTAAAAGTGGACTTTAACAAAAATTGTAAATGCAAGAGCAGGTGGACAAGAATTTTTCATTCATATTTGCTTGTCAAACATAATGACAGGAAAGCCACCCAGACTATTGTGTAACCATCTTACACTATTTCTAACCCACTGAAGACCTGGCAATACAAAGTGCAATAAAATAAATATTTGGCTGCTCTACTAATAAACCAGCCCAATGCATTAAACAACTTTGGTCCCTTTAAACCTAGTAATGTGTATATGTCAGTCCAGATGCACCAGTTTTTACCTCCCCGCCTTATTCCCTAGTAAATCTTTAAAATAGCATACATGTGTAAATCAACTTTACTCTAATTTTTTTTTTTAATTAAAGAAACAAATAAATCTAGATTTCAGTTTGTGAGGTTGAACATCTATTGTGAAGCATATAAGCATATAATCTTGTATCTTTCAAGTATCAGAGACAGCATCTGTGCCTTGTGGAAGAGCCATATTTGGGCTTCATATACATAAATATATTCAGCTTATGGATGTATAACAAAGGTTTTGCTTTCTGTGTATAATATTATGGTGTCATATATATACATATATATATATATATATATATATATATATATATATATATATACACACATTCAGTGAATGTTTCCTCTCTATTATATCTGCCTTCATTCAAATTAATTTATTTAGCCATATAAACATTTAGATGAAACACAGAAAACATAAACAAGATTATTCCTTGCAAATGGATCAATTTCCATACATTTAATGCAATTTGTAAATAGTTCTTGGTTTATACCATGGATTGCAGAGTGTCAGTCTTCCCTGTCCATCACCAACTCCCAGCATGTACTCAAACTCATGTCCATCGAGTCAGTGATGCCATCCAACCATCGCATCCTCTGTTGTTCCCTTCTCCTTCTGCCTTAAATCTTTCCCTGCATCAGGGTCTTTTCCAGTGAGTCAGTTCTTTGCATCAGGAGGCCAAAATATTGGAATTTTCGCTTCAGTATCAGTCCTTCCAATGAATAATCAGGACTGATCTCTTTAGGATTAACTGGTTTGATATCTTTGAGGTCTAAGAGACTCCCAAAAGTCTTCTCCAACCCCACAGTTCAAAAGCATCAATTCTTCGGCATTCAACTTTCTTTATAGTCCAACTCTCACATCCACAAATGACTACTGGAAAAACCATAGCTTTGACTAGATGGACCTTTGTCAGCAAAGTAATGTCTCTGCTTTTTAATATGTTGTCTAGATTGGTCATAGTCTTTCTTCCAAGGAGCAAGTGTGTTTTAATTTCATAGCTACAGTCACAATTTGCAGTGATTTTGGAGCCCCCAAAATAGTCTGTCACTCTTTCCAAAGTTTCCCCATCTATTTGCCATGAAGTGATGGGACCAGATGCCATAATGTTAGTTTTCTGAATGATGAGTTTTAAGCCAACGTTTTCACTTTCCTCTTTCACTTTCATCATGAGGTTCTTTAGTTTTTCTTTGCTTTCTGCCATAAGGATGATGTCGTCTGCATATATGAGGTTATTGATATTTCTCCCAGCAATCTTGATTCCAGCTTGTGCTTCATCCAGCCCAGCTTTCTCATGATGTACTCTGCATATAAGTTAAATAAGCAGGGTGACAATATACAGCCTTGATGTACTGTTTTCACATTTGGAACCAATCTGGTGTTTCATGTCTAGTTCTAACTGTTGCTTCTTGAACTGCACACAGATTGCTCAGGAGACAAGTCAGGTGGTCTGGTATTCCTATCATTTTAAGAATTTTCCACAGTTTGTTGTGATCCACCCAATCAAAGGCTTTTGTGTATTCAATACAGCAGAAGTAGATATATTTTTGGAACTCTCTTGATTTTTTTGATGATTGAAAATGTTGGGAATTTGATCTCTGTTTTCTTTGCCTTTTATAAATCCAGATTGAATGTCTGGAAGTTCACAATTCATGTACTGTTGAAGTCTGGCTTGGATAATTTTGAGCATTAATTTGCTAGTGTGTGAGATGAGTGTGATTTTGCAGTAGCTTGAATATTCTTCAGCATTGCCTTTCTTTGGGATTCTAATGAAAACTGAACTGTTCCAGGCCTGTGGCCATTGCTAAGTTTTCCACATTTTCTAGCATATTGAGTGCAGCACTTCTTTTAGGATTTGAAATAGCTCAACTGGAATTCCATCACCTCCACTAGCTTTGTTTGTAATGATGCTTCCTAAGGCCCACTTGATTTCACCTTCCAGGATGTCTGGCTCTAGGTGAGTGATCACACCATCATGATTATCTGGGTCATGAAGATCTTTCTTGTGTAATTATTCTGTTTATTCTTGACACCTCTGAATATCTTCTGCTTCTGTTAGGTCCATGACATTTCTATCCTTTATTGTGCCCATCTTTGCATGAAATGCTTCCTTGTTATCTTTAACTTTCTTCAAGAGATCTCTAGTCTTTTCCATTCTATTATTTTCCTCTATTTATTTGCACTGATCACTGAGGAATGCTTTCTTATCTCTCCTTGCTCTTCTTTGGACCTCTGGATTCAAACGAATATATCTTTCACTTTCTCTTTTGCCTTTATCTTCTTTTACTTTTTCGGCTGTTTGTAAGGCCTCCTCAGACAACCAGTTTGTCTTTTGTGTTTCTTTTTCTTGGGGATGGTCTTGGTCACTGCCTCCTGTACAATGTCACAAAGCTCCGTCCATAGCTCTTCAGGCCCTCTGTCTATTATATCTAATCCCTTGAGTCTGTTTGTCACTTCCATTGTATAATCATAAGGGATTTGATTTAGGTCATGCCTGAATGGTCTAGTGGTTTCCCCTACTTTCTTCAATTTAAGTCTGAATTTGACAATAAGAAGTTCATGATCTGAGCCACAGTCAGCTCCTGGTCTTGTTTTTGCTGACTATATAGTTTTGCCATCTTTAGCTGCAAATAATATAATCAATCTGATTTCAGTATTCATCATCTGGTGATGTCCATGTGTAGAGTCTTCTCTTGTGTTGCTGGAAGAGAGTGTTTACTATGACCAGTCTGTTCTCTTGTCCAACTCTGTTAGCCTTTGACCTGCTTTGTTTTGTACTCATGGCCAAATTTGCCTGTTACTCCAGGTATCTCTTGACTTCTTACTTCTGCTTTCCAGTCCCCTATCATGAAAGGGACATATTTTTTGAGGGCCAGTTCTAGAAGGTCTTGTAGGTCTTCATAGAACCATCCAACTTCAGCTTCTTCAGCATTACTGGTTGGGGCATAGACTTGGATTATTCTGATATTGAATGGTTTGCCTTGGAAACGAACAGGGATCCTTCTGTCATTCTTTAGTTTGCATCCAAGTACTGCTTTTCAGACTGTTTTGTTGACTGTGATGGCTACTCCATTTCTTCTAAGAGATTCTTGCCCACAGTAGTAGATAGAATGGACTTCTGAGTTAAATTTACCCGTTCCAGTCCATTTTGTTTCACTGATTCCTAATATGTCAATATTCACTCTTGCCATCTCCTGTTTGACCACTTCCAATTTGCCTTGTTTCATGGATTTAACATTCTAGGTTGCTATGCAATATTGCTCTTTATAGCATCGGACTTTGCTTCCATTACCAGTCATATCCACAGCTGGATGTTGCTTTTGTTTTGGCTCTGTCTCTTCATTTCTTCTGGAGTAACTTCTCCACTGATCTCCCATAGTATATTGGGCATCTACCAACCTAAGGAGTTCATTTTCAGTGTCCTATATTTTTGCCTTTTCTTGTTTCTTGGAGTTTCAAGGCAAGAATACTGAAGTGGCTTGTCATTCACTTCTCCAGTGGACTACGTTTTGTCTGCACTCTCCACCATGATCCAACTGTCTTAGGTGGCCCTTTATGGCATGGCTCATAGCTTCATTGAGTTGGACAATGCTGTAGTTCATGTGATCAGTTTGTGTAGTTTTCTGTGACTGTGGTTTTCATTCTGTTTGCCCTCTGATGGATAAGCATAAGAGGCTTATGGAAGTTTCCTGGTGGCAGACACTGACTGAGGGAGAAACTGAGTCTTGTTCTGATGGGCAGGTCTATGTAAATCTTTAATCCAATTTTCTGTTGATGAGTGGGGCTGTGTTCCCTCCCTGTTGTTTAACCTGAGGCCAAACTATGGTGGAAGTAATTGAGATAATGGTTACCTCTTTCAAAATTTCCCTGTATGCACTGCCAGACTCGGTGCCCCCAACCCTGCAGCAGAGAACCATTAACCCGTGCCTCTGCCAGAGACTCCTGGACACTTATGGGCAAGTCTGGTTCAGCCTCTCGTGGGGTCACTCACTGCTGCTTTCTCCTGGATCTTGGTGCCCACAGGTTCTGTTTGTGCCCTCCAAGTGTCTGTTTTCCCAATCCTGTGTAAGCTCTGGTAGTTCTATGGTGGGGTTAATGGCGACCTCCCCCAAGATGGCTTATGCCATACCCAGGTCTGCTGCACCCAGAGCCCCTACCCCTGTGGCAGGCCACTGTTGACCCATATGATGTATATATATATATATATATATATATATATATATATATATATATATAACATATGCCATATATATAACTGGTATTTTATGTATGTGTTCTTCAATTTAACATTACTTTTGTATGTGTGTGTGTGTTTAACAGTATGTAATTATTTACTAAGTTCTTTCCTTGTGGCTCTGCAGTAAAGAAACTGCCTGGCAATGCAAGAAATGTGGCTTTGATCCCTGGGTCAGGAAAATCCCTTAAAGAAGGAAGTAGCGACTCACTCCAGCATTCTTGCCTGAGAAATCCCATGGACAGATGGACCTGGTAGGCTGTAATCCATGGGGTCACAAAGATCTGGTTTTCAGAGGGATTCAGTTCACTTGCTTAGTCATGTCTGACTCTTTGTGACCCCATGGGCTGCAGCATGCCAGGCTTCCCTGTCCTTCACAAACTCCTGTAGCTTGCTCAAACTCATGTCCATTGCATCAGTAATGCCATTCAACCAATTGGTCTTTTGTTGTCCCCTTCTAGAGGGATTTAACCTCATTATAATCTTTATTTATAATCCAAGATCTTTATTTTGGAGTCCATGGAGATCTAAATAAAACAGTGTAGTAACTATTAACTGATATTGTCTGATTTAAATCCCCTATGTTGAGATACTACTCCATACTATTACATTTTCCTTTGTGACTAAGGAACTAAAAAATGTATTCCAGAAGTTATAGAATGAGTTTTTAAAAATGAGGTTTTCTTCATATTTTCAACCCTTGAGTTTCTCTGTTTTACTGTGTGAAGTATCACATATTGTCTTCCACAGGCAGCTTTTGGCTCACTCTCTTCTGTGTGATCACTTTAGTGACAGAAGTGTAGGGGCTCAAATTAACACCCAGAGACGAAGAGCGGCCATGCCTCCACACTGAATTTTTGAAACCTCACAGGAAGAAATGAAGCAGTTGCAATTAGGAAAAAGGACAGAATCCAGCAACAGTCTAAACAAAAAATAATGAGGTATTACTTTAAGGAAATCACAGGTAGACTTTAATTTGAATTCATCAGCACTTCATGGATCAATCCTACTTGCCAAATATTAGCAAATGATCTTCATAGCTCCTGTTATCTGTTTTATCTTATGTTATTATATTTAGCTTGTTACTTAAGTAGATACAGGATAATTTTGTGTTTGGTGACAAGTAAGAAAGTTCATTATATTCCTAGTAATCAGCTTCCTTGAGTTTTAGTTATTGTAAGTGTTTGTGTATGTATGTGTGTGTATGTGCATGTATATGTACTAAGATTGGATACAACTTCAGGAACGAATGCATGTTATATTAAAAAAAAAAAAAACTCTTTATAGAATAAAGGAAATTGTAGAACATGTTGAGTCTTGCAAGTGCTGTCAATTTTTTACCATCTAAATTATTTTTGAAGACATTTTCTAAAGGCTTGGTATTTCTTGTGATGGCAGATCAGGTTATGGGAACTAAGCTTTAATTAAATATTCCTAAAACTGTGTATTGAAAAAAAAAATCTTAAAAGAATCAGATATCCTATCAGGAAAGAAGCAGTTATTAGGCTAAAATGAAGAAAAAGTGAACCAAGAGATGTACTTGTGAATTACAGTAAATGTGAATATTTATTTTGACATATCTGTGGGAATAAAGAACAAAGACTAGTTTCTACAGAAAGAAAGGAATCTAATAGGAGAATGCTCCATAATAAACTGCAGTAAATAATACACCTTTGGGACAAAGGTAAACAAGAAAAGGACTAGACTTTAGAATTACAGTGTGGTGAGTATAAGATGAGGCCAGGGTGATAACACGGCAAAGTTGGGGATAGGAAATGGACATGGCAAAGTTGGGGATAGGAAATGGAGCTGAAGGCAATGTGCTTTGTAGATCATTGTCAAGACTTTGCTATTTAAGAAGGACAGCAAATCATTGAAACATTTGGAGCAGATAAATGATATTATCTTTTCATTTTTACTGTTCTGGTTATGGTATGGAGAAAACGCTGAATGAAACATGGATAGGAGCAGAGAGAAAATTTAGGAGGCTATTACAATAATTCAGAAGGCTTCCCTTGTAGTTCAGCTGGTAAAGAATCCACCTGCAATGCAGGCGAGCCAGGTTCCATTCCTGGGTCAGGAAGATCTGCTGGAGAAGAGTGTTCTCCAAGAACACTCCAGTGTTCTTAGGCTTTCCTTGTGGCTCAGCTGGTAAAGAATCTGCCCACAATACCCGAGACCTGGGTTCGATCCCTGGGCTGGGAAGATGCCCTGGAGAAGGGAACAGCTACCTACTCCAGTATTCTGGCCTGGAGAATTTGATGAATGGTATACTCCATGGGATTGCAAAGATTCAGGCACGACTGAGCAACTTTCACATTTCACCACAATAATCCAGACAAAGACAATGGTGGTGAGGAGAGGATAATGAGGAAAGCTGAAAATCTGGATATATTTTGATTGGGTGTTAGCCAGATTTCCTCAATCATTGAATATAGAATGAAAAAGAGACAAATCCAAAGTTGTGGTGAAAACAACTGGAAATATAAACTTTCTGTTATCTAGATTGAAGAAGCAGTCACAGGGCTCATGTTTTGAAACTGCCAAATTTGAAATATGGTTGAGCATCCACTTAGAGTTCTGAGTAGTGAGTTGGATTTATGACTGGCTATGTGATACATTTAAGACTAATCATTATGTAAGTAAAATCTGTACTCATGAGACTAGATGAGATTGCCAATGGAGTGGAGATAGATAGAGGATCAAAGGTGATGGACCCTAGATAGAGTCAGTAGTAAGTGACCATAATTGCAGCTAGCACAATATTATGACTCCAGTACATATCAGTGCATTCATTAGAAATGTTTTCATTGCCAGAAACAAACAACACTTAAAGGGATAGGGAGATCTTTATACCCAGGAAGTCCAGGACTTCTGCTGTTTCTGAGGTTGCCCCATAATGTAATTAGTTGCCCAGGCTCTTTTCTTTCTCCTACTCAACCATCATTTGACCTTATGCTTGGATTTAAAATAGTTATTGCAACTCAAGGTGAAAAACAGAAAGAGAGAAGGAAGGACAGGGAAGGAAGGGAAAGAAGAGTCATGCTAGTCAAGTCTATCCTTTTAAAAATCATTTTCTGGAAACCTCAAGCAGAAATTTCTGCAGCTTCTTAAAGTAGTGGCAAGATTGTCTAGAAATGCATTTCAGCTTTGCCTGCCCTATAGAAGTGGTCAGCAAACTTTGAATGCAAAGGGCCAGAGAATATGGCAACTATTTCATGTTTTATGGTCTCTGCCCCAGCTACTCAATGTTGCCATTGTAGTGTAAAAAAAAAAAAAAAAAAAAGATAAAAAATATCTAAGTGAATGAGTGAGGCTGTGTTTTAACAAAATTTGTTTACAAAACAAGCAGTACTCCAAACATGGCCTGTGGGTGGTAGCTTGCTGATTCCTACTCATTTAAGGAAAAGAAAGAAAAAAGGGAGACTGCTTTGGGGCTTTGTATGGAGACAGTGGGCAGGGAAATATTTTTACAGTGTATACTCCAGGGAGCTAATATATAGTAAGGATAATCTGACTCTAGTAGGAAGAATGCTAGATAATAGAAAAAGCAGACTTACATTCAGCTCTAGCACTTAATATCAATGTGACCTTGAATCAGTCACTTAACCTTGCAGTGCCAAGTTTTCTCATTAATGGAATGAAGATAATAAAACCTGTCTTGCCTACCTCTACAGATTGCTGGGAAAATTGAATCAAATACTATGAAGTGAAATGAAAGTGCATTTGAAACTGTCTGTTGTTCACAAGTATATGATACTTAGAGGCCAGGCCAAAAAAAAAAAAAAAAGAAAAAAATCCATTGCATCAAGTATACTGAACTCTTTTGAAAGTATCTTTTTTATACAATTACAGAATGAAACATAACACACTGCAGGAAGATAAAATGTTACCTTTGTAGCCTATTCCTGCTGAAAAAAGTGAGGAGAGGAAAGTGAACTCATGTGAATTATTGGAAGGTGTAAGTGAAAAACGAATAGATATATAAAAATCAGAAGAGTAAGGCTTATCATATATAGTTAACAGAAAATATAATTATAACAATGTAGTGGATATGCTATAGTTTGGAGAAAAATTCATTATATGGTATCTTTAAACTAGCACATCTTTATAAATTCTCATGTATTACATAAAATGCAAGCAATGGATTTCTATACTTAGAAATGATTTTCTGGGTTACTTTGATATTTTCCTTTTATTGAATGCAGAGCCACTTGGGACATAGCCTTAGACAGCTTCAGTTATGGCCATAAACTCATCCCCATTTCTCAGCTTGCTCTAAAACTCTCGGGAAATTATTTCACTTACCTTGGATTCAGTTTATTCTTGTGTGGAATGTGGTCATTAAACTAGATATCTTGTTGTTCATTGTTTAGTCATTGTCTCCCGACATTTGCTGAAAATCACATCCACTGAGTCGGTGAGGCTATCCAACCATCTGATTCTCTGTTGTCCCCTTCTCCTCCTTCCCTCAGTCTTACCCAGCATCAGGGTCTTTTCCAGTGATTTGACTCTTTGCATCAGGTGGACAAAGTATTGGAGCTTCAGCTTCACCATCAGTCTTTTCAATGAATATTCAGGGTTGATTTCCTTTAGGATGGACTGATTTTTATCTCTTTGCTACCCAAGGGTCTCTCAAAATCTTCTCTAGAACCATAGTTCAAAAGCATCAATTATTCAATGCTCAGCCTTCTTCATTATCCGACTCTCACATCTGTATATGACTACTGGAAAAAACATAGCTTCGACTATACAGACCTTTGCTGGCAAAATTATGTCTCTGCTTTTTAACATCCTGTCTAGTTTTGTCATTGCTTTTCTTCCAAGGAGCAAGTGTCTTTTAATTCCATGACTGCAGTCACTGTCTGCAGTGATTGTGGAGCCTGAGTGATAGCTTATAGTAAACTTTGCTTTATATCATCATTTTGTAGGTTGGCAAACATAAATCACCCAAAGCTATGTCATTTGTAAAAGCAACTTCACAATGTCTATGTTAATTAGATCAATAAACAAACATCAGTACCAGGTATCAGTTCACTAGTGAATATCCTCCAGTTCACACAAGCCTGAAATTCATTTCAGTTTAATTTTCTTGAATTGGAATTGTTTGGTTTGCAAGTGCTCAATTCTCTTTAGGCCAATTAAATAGAGCTCATTGGCCAATTAGCCTTCAGCAATGTTGTCCAAGGATGAAGACATACACACTGAGACACAGTGAGTCTGGAGAGTGAGAAACCTCACAGTTTTCCATTTGAAATTTGAAACGTCTCCTTGCCTTTTTTTTTTTTTTTTTTTTTACCTCTTGGCCTGAAGTTCTTCTACCAATTTGCTCGTGGCTGGAGTCCCAGATAGAGTAGGTGGTGTATTTCAAGGCCATGGTAAAAGTTAACTTCAGGTTTTTCCCCAGCATGTTTCTGTTTCTCAGGCAGGATCACCAAAAAAGTATTTCAACAAGCCAGCTTTTTCCTAATTGCATGTACAAGAACAGGTTTTGCAATTTCAAAAAGATTTCATTTTAACCAATTTTCTCCAGAGTCTAAGGGATATGGTGGCCATTCAGCGTCAAAAATGTTTTTTTTGTTGTAGCCATAGTATTATAGCTAAAATTTGAACCAGAAGGTGTTCAAACCGGCTCTGATGACAGGGGTAGACTGACTGATAAGCTGCTGTCCCAACAGTGATTGTCTTTCAGGTGAGGTCTTCTCTTACAGCAAAGAAAGCCTATATATAAGGGAATTTTTAGGCTCTAGGGATCAAACTCATCCCAATTTTTCCAAGATACAGTTCAAAAGGTTGGTCCTGGAATTGTTAGCTCCCACCTGTAAGAAAAAAAAGTGTGGTGTGCAGTGCCATGGCTTTTTCCCTGCCAGAGGTGTCCCTCCCTGCTCTAGATGGGTGGAAACAGGTCTTCCACCTAAGCTTCCTTTCCTGGCCAGAGTTAACCCATCTATTACCAATGCAGGTGGCCCACTACCGTCCCTCCTCATTCTACCACCAAGGCAGGGTGGAGATGCACCAGGGGTAGATCTGATGGCATCCCAGATTGATGTCCAGGTCCTCACCATTAACAACTTGGCTCGATTTTCCCTTTTTCTATGGTGCCACCCGGGGTAGGGCAGAGTAGTCTTCCAGAATGTCTCTCAAGCTGAGACCACTAAGGCAGACATCTGTCTTCTACATGACTATGCACATTTCTGAGCATATTCCTGACTGCGGTAGAAGTGATAAGTCCATATCAGCCTCTGTGATAACAAAGGAGGTGTGGAGGGCTGCCTTATGAGGGAAATAATAATAATGATAACAATTTTTCCTGTTCATGGAGTGTCAAAGTCAACCTTTCTATTTCCGTCCAGCAGATTGCACAAAAAGAATATCTAAGGAGTTGAGACAGGAGCCCCCAGAGGACTTTCTGCTAAGAGTCAGTGCTTCCATGGGAAGAAGCTCACTGCATCTCCAATCTGTCCAAATATGCGGTTGCTCCGATCTACGTCCTCAGGAAATTCATGCTCACCAGCAATGCCTCAATCCATATAGTTCAGAGGTAGCTGTGACAAAAACCTGCCTCTGAGTCTCTGGGGTCAGGATGGTGATTTCCAGCCTGAGAAATGTCCCTTGAGTTGGAGCTCCAGCTAGCTCCCCAATGTGTTTCTGCCTGCAGTGTCCTGTAAAACTTGGAATGGGGATCCTGCTAGAAAAACACAATAACAGCATGGACTGCAAGTCCCCTAAAAGTCTACAATCAGTCAGGCACACTAAGTCAGTAGCTTTAATTCCCAAGCAGTTTTGAAATGGTCAGAGAGACCAGGAAAAACTGACCAGAGAAAAGAAGTTTGGTTCATATACTTCTGAGTTAGTAAAGTAGAGACTTTACAATAAAAAAGCAAAAGAGCCCCAGCTCTGAGTATTCTTACCTTGTCTTGAAGATCCCAGGTGAGCCCCCAAGATGATAGTTTACAGTGAATGGGGAACAGTGCTGCCGGATTAGTGGTCTCTGAGGAAGATTTAACTCTGGGACCAAAGGTGGTCTCAGTCACTTGTGCAGATTTTAGTTAAAGTGAAAGTGACAGAAAAAGCTTCTGACATAGACATCAGAAAGGGGGCAGGAGAGTACCTGCTTCACTAGATTAAGCTGGGCCTTATATACCTCTCAACTAGCTGCTGAGAATAGATAAAAAATACCTCAAGGTTGTGAGAATTTTGCCCAGATTCTTTCCCATAACATACATCCTGGGATGACATTAGCAAGAGATTATCTAGAAGGAACAGGTTAGTCCTGAGCTCAAGGCTGTGGAAGTTTTTACCCAGAGCTTTTCCCATAACATACATCCAAAGCTCTAAAAAAAGCATGCCCTTGAACAAGAGATACTGCTGCCTATGAGGCCTGTTTGTCTAAGGCAAATGAATGTGAAAAAGAAAGAATGCTTACCTCTTCCTTAAAGGAGTCTTAGCTTGGACTCCTTATCAACCTGCCTAAGTTAACTCTCTCAAAAGAAAACAAAATCTCTCACTGTTTCCACTTTTTCCCCATCTATTTACCATGAAGTGACAGGACTGGATGCCATGATCTTTGTTTTCTGAATGCTGAGTTTTAAGCCAGCTTTTTCACTCTCCTCTTTCACCTTCATCAAGAATCTCTTTTAGTTCCTCTTTGACTTCTGCCATTAGGTTGGTGTCTCTGCATCTGAGGTTATTGATATTTCTCCTGGCAAACTTGACTCCAACGTGTGCTTCATCTAGCCCTGCATTTCTCATGATGTACTCTGCATATAACTTAAATAAGCATGCTGATGATCAACGGTCTTGATGTACTCTTTTCCCAATTTTGAACCAGTCTGTTGTTCCATGTTCAGTTCTAACTGTTGCTTCTTGACCCGCATGCAGGTATCTATCTATAATTTATTTAGAAGTTCCATCCACCAAATTCATTGTGCAATTCAAGATTTTTCTCACATACAATTTTGCTAAATAAATGTTGCATTATACTTTTAGATTTTTTTTTCCCAGATATTTATTGGCCAAACAGTAGAATGAAAGCCTTACAAAGTCTACAATGTTTGAATATAAAAAGCAGAGATACAGTTTATCAAGAAAATGTTAATGAAAGGATGTTCTATCAGGTTTAGCTGTATATTTTCCCTGCCTTCTCAAGAAGGAAATTCGAAGTTCTTACCAGTCTCGATATCTAACCAAAGCCCAGGCACTCTCGGTGATGTGTTGGTCTCTGCATGAAATCTGGATGTAAATTCCCTTGATTAGAGAACAATGATACACATTCCTTACCAAACAGTGAATGGTGAAGGAGACACAGGAAAGCCACCACGAATGCATGAAGTAAGAACAGGAGACATAAAGGTCATTGGTCAGAAGCAACTGCAATACCCAGCTGTGCTGAAGTTGTGAGGGGGCCCTTAAGCTGAGGCTCATGTGTTTCCTTGATCAGAGACTGATTCCATTTCCTGGCATCAGCAACCACATACATTGTTCTTCATGCTTTTGGGTTTGACTTCAGGGAGTTCTTTTCTTTTCTTTTTTTTGTTTTTTATCCTTCCTGACTACATCAGAACAGAGGATATGAAAATTTGCTTTCTCTTGAGTTTGTGCAGGTTTTTATTTTTTTAACTTTCTTCATATTTTCAGAAAATTTGGGTCATTGTAATTCTCAAATAATCACAGAGATTCAGAGAGGTAGAGACTTAACAGAACAACTCCCTTCAAGATTAATCTTTTTATATATATATATAATTATTTGTTCTTTCATTTATTTATTTGTAGTTGTTCTGGTCTTTCAATGCTGCATGCAAGCCTCCTCTAGTGGAGAAAGGGGGTATTCTTTTTTGCAGTGAATGGGTTTCTCATTGTATTGGCTTCTTTTGTTGCAAAGCACAAGTTCTAGGCAAACAGACTTCAGTGCTTAACAGCATGTGGGCTCAGTAGCTGTGGCCCATGGGCTTAGTTGCTCTGTAGCATGTAAGATCATCCCGGACCAGGGATCAAACCCATGGATCCTGCCTTGGCTAGTGGATTCTTAACCACTGTCCTACCAGGGAAGTTCCTAATTCTTTTTCGTGATTCCAGGAAAAGATTAAAACTTTTTAAAGGATTCAATATGTAGCTATTCTTGTTCTTACTATTATTGTTCACTACATGTGTAATTTTCTAAATTACTCTTTCCCCACTTTTACCAACTTCTGTTCTCATCACTCTGTTCCTGTTCTGCACCATTAATTTAATCCATATTAAGGTCTATGTATCCCTGGCCTATGGCAGCTTTAAGTAAATACTGGATTTCTCTGGCCAGAGGATCCATTCTACCACCGAGTCAAGTACATGGGTAGTGGATTAAGATTCTGACTATTTATTGTCTCTCTTCCTACCTGGAGTCTTACCCTTGGGAAGATCCCTGTGAATCCCATAGTACATTGATTAGGCTTTTGAACATTCTAGACCTTCAAGTAAGATGAGACTACTGGAAGCATACAGGACATAACAAAAACAAAAAAAGAAAGAAAGGAGTATGATCTGGCCTTAGAATACATCCCAACTGTAGGCAGTGGCACTGCTTTAGTTTCGAAAGAGCAACGATGTCTGAACCAGAAATAGGAATCCCAAAAGGGTTTGATTACTTGTTAACCTGAACAGCAATAGTAGAGCCAGAAAACTGTTGTTAGATCTTGGACCATACAATCTCCCAGAATTAAGCAACTTGTCTGTAAATGTCTTGCATCATGGTTTTAGAAAGTACAGACAGTATACGTGAGATGACACATGTGAAACCCCCTTGGTACAGCCAGGCATTGCACAGGCCTTGGTGACTTTGAAAATGGTTGCTCACTGGACACCCAGCTGCTATCTGGAAGCTGTGTTAGATAAGTCTGTAATAAAGGAACTCAAGTCATAATTTTAGGACATTCTTAAGAAAGTTCAAAAAACATCTTTTTTTTTTATAACTGACACATACTGAAATGTAGAATTCTAAGTACAATTTTAAATTGACAAAAACCACAGTTAACTTTAAGGACTATATTATGAATTTTCTTTTAGGGAAAGTCTTCTTGTTTAATGGTTTTAGAGTTAGATGGAAATGACTGTCAGCAGGATTTCAAATTTAAGAAAAAATGAAAATAGATTCAACTAATTAATGATGTAAATTCTTATCTAGCATATAAGCAATTGCATTTAAACTTCAGAAACTCTTTAAATTGGATTTAAACAGTGAACTTAAAAATGTGAAATATATATGTTCTAATTATGTGAGAATATTTTACAATCTCTTTTGCTTAAAATATGTGGTAGTATATTAACATATTCACACCAGAATTTTCCTTATTTAACTAAGAAAACTCAGAACTAAACATGTTTCTCTTGTTTCATTGAAATGATCTGAGAGAAAGCAAACAAAAGGAGCAAAAATGTGCAATTCTGAATTCTTCATTATGCCTGTATTAGTCTCCTGTTTCTGCCACAAGAAATCACTACAGATTTAGTGGCATACAATGACACATTTCTTATCCTTAGTTAGATGGGTCCAGACTCTTTGAGTCTTCCAGGGTTGAAGCCAGGGTGTCGGCAGGAGGGTCTGTTTCCCTGTTCATTCTGATTGCAGTCAACTTCAATCCATTGTGCTGTGAAACTGGGGACTTTCTTTTCTGACTGCTTGTAGGTGGGGTCGCTATTGGTTTCTGGAGCTGCCTAAATTCCTTGACTCATGACCCATTGCCTCTTCAAAACCAGTTAACAGACGGTTAAAACCTTCTCAGGCTTGAGTCTCTCCTCCTTCCCCTTTTCCATGGCATGATTTTTACTTTATTTAGAATTTTTTTTAAGGGTTTAAGTAATTAAATAGTGGTCTTCCCTGGTAGCTCAGTTGGAAAAGAATATGCCTGAAATGCAGGAGACCCCGGTTTGATTCCTGGGTCAAGAAGATCCCGTGGAGAAGGGATAGGCTACCCACTCCAGTATTCTTGGGCTTCCCTGATAGCTCAGACAGTAAAGTATCTACCTGCAGTGCGGAGGCCTGGGTTCAATCCCCAAGTCGAGAAAATCCCTGGAGGAGGGCATGGCAACCCACTCCAGTATTCTTGCCTGGAGAATCCCCATGAACAGAGGAGCCTGGCGGGCTACAGTCCATGAGGTTACACAGTGCTGGACAGGACTGAGCGATTAAGCACACCCAGTGGTTAAATAATACCATGTAGACAATTCATGACAATCTTATCATCTTCAGGTCCAAACCCTTAATCATATGCATAAATTTTGTTTGCCACATAAGGTAACATTCACAGTGTAACATATTTATCACATCAGGGGGTGAAGATTAAGGAAACCAACTCCTGACTACCCTATACTTATCACCCTATAATACAGAGTCTGGACTTAACTTAAACATGTTACACTTACCGACAGCAGAGCTCAGAGGAACTTTCACTGCTCTTGCATGAGTTTGAGATGTCTATACAGCTACCTGCCCCACTTGTATGCCTCATATCATGACTTTTAAAAGAATATTTTCTTTAGTTCCTAAACTGTACTATGAGGTATTGAATTAGATATTAATTTTATTTTGATATCTTTTTTTATTAGAATATCTACCAATAATATCATTCATTTATCTCACTCATTTATCTGTAACTACTATCCCAAAAATAGCAAGCATCAATTATAGACTGTAAGACATCCTTCCAAGTTTTTACTCTCTTGCTTCCTGGTCGACATGAGCTTATGTTCAATAAAGGTGAATTATGTTTATTTATACAAGAAATTGACAAGGATATTAGCCATCCTTTGTCCCATTCTACTTTAAAAGTGAATTGAATGCATTATTCAGTGTTCAGTGAATGTCTACTGTGCACTAGGCATATTTTCAGAAATTCACATATGTTACTTTTAATTCACAAATAATCGCACATTTGGTTAACTATGAATTGATTCAAGAACCTAAACTGATTAAATGGATTAAATTAGATACCTATTTGGCACCAAAACCCCTTCTCCCTCCAATTATCCTTTAAAAACTTTACTTTTTAAAGGATAATTTAATTATCCTTAAAAAAATTTACTGAATGCCTATCATGTGCCAGACTCTCTTTGGGATTCATCAGCTCTGTATTAAGAAAACATAAGTGTGACTTCATCAAAGTTATGCCTCTCTGTTATGCTCAAAGACAAATGGATTCATTCCAAGTAGCTGTTGAAAAATTGCCAAAGTTATTTTGAGCAATGGAGGCATCTGAAATATCCGCATTAAATTTTGAGGTGACTGGTTTCAAGGCATAAATATCAATTTACAAGTAAGAGACTTAAACATTAAGGTGATTAATTTTTGAGTAGCAATACAGGTACAAACAATTTCTCATATTGGTTCCTCTTTGATAATGACTCACTCAGCCTTTGTTGTCCTTTTGACTAAGTTCTCATGAAAAGAGAAGAGTAAATATAGCTATATTATCAGAGAAAGGGTTGTAGATGATCAACTACACCACTTCCTGGGCCCAGAACTCAGGTTGTATTCCTGTCCAAGTTTGTAGTCTAAACCTCATCCCACAGCTAAAGTATTAGAACAGAACTGTTATTCCTAACTGGTAAGAAAATGCATGAAGTAGTCTCATTTCAAACTGCAACAGCAGCTTGAAAGATACTTTCTTTAAAACTCCTTTATATATCGTGAGAGTCTATTAAAGAACATATTTTCTCTTGTGTATTTGAATCTATCAAATATATGTTCACCTTAATATGAATAGGTATATAACACAATTGCCAAATATATGGGAATATGAATACATTTGCTTTACTTTTGATTTCTCACACTGAAATTTTTATTTGTAGTGTTTATTCTTTATCTTGAAAGTACTGAAAACCATGCAATAATTTAGAAATAAATGAAATCTTTTTTGGCCAAAAGACAAACAAAAAAGCAAATGTATTGGCAATAAGTTGAGATCACATTTCTCACTAAACTGCTATCTGCATATATTTAACATATTTCATAAATATTTGGAAATTTGATAAGGAAAAAAATATATTTCATAATTAACTTATTTCTCATTTCCTTATTAATTAAATTAAACATATTTTCACATGCTATTCAGCTTTTCTATATCTTCTTTTATGAACAGATAGTTCATTATATTTACATATTTTCTCATTGTTTTTCTTCATGTTTTCTCATTGCTTTTCATCATTTTTGTTTTTCTTATCATCATATCTGTTCTCTTTATACAGTAATTTACTGCTTTGTGATATGATTTTTAGTAAATATTCATACTTAATTTGCATGCCCTTTAATTTCATTTACATTTTAATGCACGTTAAATTTAAATTTTTAAATGCTTAAAAATGTGTATTCTCATTCCCAACTAACCCACGATGTCAATAAGTCTGAAACTATCTTACAGTGAGCATCTCCCAGTGTATTTCTCTTCAATACAATGATTCAAATCAGGCATTCTAAATATTCATTTTTAGCATTTCAAGGAAAGATAAATCTGACACCACTGTCTCATAAAACTTTTGTATAGGACCTAAATAAGTAAAAATAATCATTGAAATAATGCATGTATTTGGGAACTTAAATGCAGCTCCTATCACTATTTTTATCACATAACAGTTTATAATAGAAGATGCTCCTAAGGACAATTGACTATAGCAGCAAAAGTTATTTTGAAATCTCTAAGTGAGAAAAGTAATATAAAAGCTAACATATTCAAGATAATTTTAGTTGTCACCTTACTTACAAGTAACATTGCAGGATGAATGTATTCGATCTGACCTGTATAAATGGAGGGAGAAAAGAAAAGTCAAAATGAACTTCTCATCTGCAAAGTCTCTCTCTGCTTCCAACCATTAAGAAGGAAACAACAGACCCAGCTAACCACCGGGAAGATGCAGAATGCTGCCAGACGGTGTCACCTAGAAGGACACTGATTCCGCCTCATTCTCATCTCGATGCAGACATCCCTTTACTGGTGATATGAACTTTAAAAGTTGTTCAGTTACATTTATAGTCCTCTCTCTTCTGCCTGGAGCTTGGGAACTGCTTGCTTTTTTATGTCCCTTCGATAACTTGCAACAATATTTGCCACAAGGGGAGGGAAATGACAGCATAACACTGCAGCTTGACAAATATCTGGTGAGTCAGTCAGCTTCAGCCCTGCAGTGCTCTCATGATCTGTATTTTGGTGACTCATAATATTAAACTTCAGAAAAGGAGACACACTAAGGAAATATTTTAAAATGAAAATTTTAAATAATAGACTACAATCTTATACAGGATATGCATTGCTAACTTGATCTAATTTAAAATCAGGTTTCTTAAGCATTTCTTCCCTAATGGAGATACGCTAGGAAAGTTTCTTAAAGATAATAACAAACAGTTTTGTCTTAATTCTGCCTTTTTTTTTAAGTTTAAATTATTTATGATGTTTCAGGTATATAGTTTGCCATATATATACATATATGTATGTATATATATGTATATATATATTAATATGACTGAAGACTATGTCTCAGATTATTTTCCATTACAGGTTATTACAAGATATCCTTGTTGTTTGTTTATTTAATATACAGTAGCATGTATCTGTCAGTTCCAAACTCCTAAGTCAGCCCTTCTTTCCCCTTTGGTAACCATAAATTTGCTTTGTATGCCTGTGAGTCTGTACCTATTCAAATTAGAGTTTTATCCAGCTATATGCCCAGAGGTGGGATTTCTGTATCATATGGTAACTCTAGTTTTAGATTTCTACATTTTTAATTTTATCAGAAAGCTAAATTTTAAATCACTTATAAAAAAATTTAATGGGTTCATCCATTAAGTTCTTGACTTATATTATTAGTCTGGTCAATTAATATTAAATGCAGATTAAAAGTAAAACTTTTTCCTTTCCTCCAAGCCAACACTTTGGCTTGATGTTCAATATTTATTTATTTATTTTAGATGGAAAACTACTAATGTATTTAATCCGTAACAATAGTAGAAAAATGAAGCAAATTGCAATAATGAAAACAACATATAGATTAAATTTCCTATGACTGCAAAGACAAAAAATTATTTTTTTCTTGTTTTTTGCAAGTAAAATTTATTCTACCAGAAAAAAGTCAAGGAAAGCATCACTTAAAGGAGAGGTTTTTATCCATCAACCTTAAATCCTATCCACTTTATATCTGCCAGCTTAAATCAGGCCCTCTGCCAGTGTTCTGTGGTGACCTAAATGGGAAGGAAGCCCAGGGAGGGGGGATGTGCGCATGCGCGCAGATGGCTCCGCTCTACGGTAGAAACTAGCACAGCTTTGTAAAGCAATTATACTCTAATGAATATTAATGAAAGTAAGAGCAAAAAAAATGACAGCACTGATGACGTTCTTTCAATACTACGGATATTGGAGAAGGAAATGGCAACCGACTCCTGTTTTCTTGCTTGGAAAATTCCAAGGACAGAGAATCCTGGTGGGCTACAGTCCATGGGGTTGCAGAGGGTCAGATAGGACTGATCTCTCACAGAAACACTACAAATATAACAACTATTGCTTCACCTTCAGAACCAAAGGAAAAGCAACTCTTGCATTCAGGAAATAAGTATTGATGAATTGTGAAAGTGAGTATCAATAAATATCTGTCAACTAATCTCATTAAAGTTACTCAGAATCACCTAAACCGAAGGTCAAAGCATATGCAAAATTTTCTTTTTCCATTAAAAAATATCCTAATCTTAAAAATCACTTCTTATAACTGTATATAGTTAGTTTTTTGTTTCAATGTTTTTGTACATGCTCAATACTGAATTATTTTAAATAGACAAGTGAAATAAAGGCAATTATTTATTTCCTTTTATTTAGGTTTTTTTTTTTTTTTTTTTTTAATGAAGACACTTGTTGAAACATAGAGGCACATAATGCCTCTGACTCTTGGCAAAATTAGTCTCAAAATTGGTTTAACTTGTCGCTTTATTATTTGAAGCAAACAAGTCTGATTAACACATCAATTGCCTTAAATAGAGCTCCAATTATTTGCAAGAGTAATGAATTTCTAGACTGAATAAATATTTCAGAAGACCAAAACATTGGAATAAATTAGTGAATAAACTCAGAGAATAGAAACACTTTACATGACTATTATCACTAGAAAAATTGCTGTTACATTAGAAAAACAAACAAACAAACAAAAAAAACATGCAGGATAAATGCAGAACAAAATCTGACTTCTTAAATTAGATATTAACCTTTTATTACACTATGATACAATTTCATAAAATTGCCTATTTAAAAGTAAAAATAAGATCTTATAAGTAAATCTTTAATACTTGATGCTATTCTAGATATTGTCTTTTTAAAATCATAAGAGTTTATGTGAACTTAATTTCTGTTCATAGTATGTTACAACATTTTTCTTTAAGTAACCATATCTGAGAATTCGTTTTTGGTTTTTTTTTCTATTTATTTTTATTAGTTGGAGGCTAATTACTTTACAATATTGTAGTGGTTTTTGCCATACATTGACATGAATCAGACATGGATTTACATGTATTCCCCATCCTGATCCGCCCCCCACCTCCCTCTCCACCCGATCCCTCTGGGTCTTCCAGTGCACCAGCCCCGAGCACTTGTCTCATGCATCCAACCTGGGCTGGTGATCTGTTTCATCTTTGATAATATATATGTTTCGATGCTGTTCTCTCAAAACATCCCACCCTCGCCTTCTCCCACAGAGTCCAAAAGTCTGTTCTGTACATCTGTGTCTCTTTTTCTGTTTTGCATATAGGGTTATCGTTACCATCTTTCTAAATTCCATATATATGCGTTAGTATACTGTATTGGTCTTTATCTTTCTGGGAAATCTTTACAGAGAGGACTTGGGGGATAAATAGATTTTTAAAATTAAATGAATACACCTGATATATGAGAAATGTAATTTAAAAAAATGTAAATATTGTCATTGTCTTCTTTGTGCTTGCCTGCTCAGTTGAGTTCAACTCTTTTGTGACCCTGTGGACTGTAGCCCACCAGGCTCCTCTGTCCGTGGGATTTTTCAAGTAAAAATACTGAACTGGGTTACCATTTCCTTTTCTGGGGGATCTCTCAACCCAGGGATCAAACCTGTATCTCCTGTGTCTCTTGCATTGCAGGCAGATTCTTTACTTGCTGAGCCATCGGATCTTCCCATAATATCATCACTATTATTCCCCAAATAGTAAACAATACAGCAGAGCAAACACTGATTAACTTTGTATTTACATGTATAATGCTATATATACACCCACACATATATATACACATTTTCTATAAATATTTAATTATGGTTTTGAATATTAAAACTGGAATAAATTATTTTTCTCAGTGAAAGTGAAAGTTGTTCAGTCACGTCTCTGCAACCCCATGGACTATACAGTCCATGGAATTCTCCACACCAGAATACTGGAGTGGGCAGCCTTTCCCTTCTCCAGGGGGTCTTCCCAGCCCAGAGATCGAACCTGTCAGGGGACGTTCAACTTTAAGGGATCCTGTATGTTATTTTCTTCCTTTGTGTGCCATTCCTCAAGGACTCTCTGTTCCTTATCAGTTCCTGGAAAACAGGAACGAGCAGAGCTGCACACAGTTCTCAGGACTGAGATCATGAGAAAGGGCACCTGCTTGGATTCTTTTCAGTGACTCCCTTCAGTGACCTTTTACTTAAAGGTAATCTATTCAGTTATGCCCCTCTTACTCAGGATATGGAATGCTTTCTGGCCCTTTGAAGATTGTTATTTGCTTGGCTTTGTTTTTGCTCAATTTTTTTACTGCCTAAAGCTGCCTTGTATGAAGATATATAAACATGCGTTTCTGCAAATAAAGCACCCTTGTTTCACTTGAGACTTGGGTCCCCTGCATCCCTCTTCTCGTCGATTCCAGTTCCCAGGTCCCGGTCTATGAAGACCATGACACGAACCCAAGTCTCCTACATTGCAGGTGGAAGCCCATTTGTTTTTTATCCTCAGTAGTAGTGTTCATTTCAATTGGTCAGTATTCATTTAATACCTGATACTTGCTAGTATTGTGCAGGAGATAAAAACTAAAAAGTAACTTCAATTTTAGTTCAAAGTGTTGGTCATTAATGTAGAGATGAAATTAAAATGAAGAACCAAAGTGTTTTACAGCACTTATTTTTAAGCAATTAATTGAATTCAATGATACAAACTACTTGCAATCTAGTTACTAAGCAACATTTTCAAGATTTTGAAATAACCAGTAAAATGATTAAGTTTCATTTTTTGGTGTATGTTAGAGCTTTGTTTATGATTCTGCACAGTAGAGAGGAATCTAGTGTACGTGAATAAAGAACAATGTGTTTCTCTCTCTTCTCTCTTTCAATAAAAATATAAAATCTTGCTGGATAATCTTTAAAGACTAGTACAGAATACTTAAATGTTTGTATATTGTGTGTAAGTGTCATATGAACATGCTGATAGCATTTCATTAACCATTTTGCCACTAAGAGTTGATGACAGATCAAAAACAAACACTGTTGTATTTGCTACAATTGATGCAATCACTTTCTAATCATATAAATGCTTTTTCTTGTCAAAAAGAGTAAACCTCAGATGCATTTGGAGTACACCCAGTTCATTTTTATGCATTTCATTACAGATGCACACTTGTGCTGAGGCAATTAAGGATCCTCTATGCAGAACATGGTTTCCTAGGGCTTTCTGCGAGTCATTACAGTCACTGGACTTCATCTAACTCATAAGATTTGCTAATACAAGTAAGTCTAGATGTTTTCACAGGTATAGATGCTGCAAGGTTGCAATACTTTCCAGAATTTTTTTATGCATTGCCATTTTCACCATCAGTTCTGTTCAGTCGCTCAGTCATGTCTGACTCTTTGCGACCCCATGGACTGCAGCACGCCAGCCTTCCCTATCTGGGAGCTTACTCAAACTCATGTCCATTGAGTCAGGGATGCCATCCAACCATCTCATCCTCTGTCGTCCGCTTCTCCTCCCACCTTCAATCATTCCCAGCACTAGGGTCTTTTCATTTTCACCATATATACAGCATTAAAAGAATGGAGTCTTCAACTTCAGACGAGAAACTTCATTAATTAGACTGGAACTAGATTTTTAGATAGTCCTGTGTATTTAAGTGAAGTTGTAGCTAGAACATTTTTTTGCTCTATAGTCTAACTTTTTAGCATCTTACCATCTGTTTTTACAGTACATATTTTCAAAAACAAGTCATAAGACACAGTTAGGTAATATTGCAGATAATTATTAAAATTGTAGGTAATATCTGTGAGATAAACCTAAAAACAATGGAAATTCAAATAAGAAAATATTTTAAAATGTCTCAACTTTCATCCTATGGGACTGACACTTTGCTAATAAATGAATTTGCTCTAATTATGGGCACCAAGCTATCTTTAGTGACTAAATTATTGTTTTTAGTTTTCTAAGTTACTGACTCCATTAATAACTCCATTAATTAAGATTCCTTTATTTCATAGTCTAATGAAATACATTTGCTTATAACCGTAATTCCATCTAAAGAAACATCAAAAATTATATTTGAAGATATAGAAGTACAAAATCAAATTACAAGTGGAAATATAACATGTGTAGGTGGGGCCAAGGTAGTGATTTTTTCAATCATTTTATCAGCATCTGTATAAAAAATAATAATACACATTTAATTAAGAAACAAAAGTGCCAGGGCCTTTACTTTCCATTGCCCATATGACTTAAGGTCAAAGAAACTTTGCTCATTATTTTATAGGATTGATATTCTACCACCCTAAATCTTGTGAACCTATTTTACTTGAACAGATTTAAATAAATTATGTTTGACTAGCAATCAGATCATTTGCTTGAATTCCTGCCAATATCCACATACAGAATCTTCTTGACTTTAGTTCTTTCTAACTTTCCCACCTAAAAATGATCTCACTCAACCGCGCCAGAGTTAAAATAATGTTTCAAATGCAAATTTCCAACATCATGGATTTTTCCCCCTTTTAAAATGCTTATAATCACTATAGCAAAGAATCAATTATTGACAAGATTGCTTGAAAAATATTCCTGAACAGAATTCACCTGGGTCTCCTGCCCCATCCATTGAGAAGTCATCTTATTAAATAATGAAATGAATTCATTCAACAAATATATTAATTCTAATATTTTAAACATCTATTGCCTGTCACATGCTGCTGATTTATTATCTTTGCACTTCAAAAACCTTAATCAATATCTTATTTGCACTATTATACTCAGAATAAAGGTAAGAAAATGAAAATTATGAGAGAGAAGTAAATGGCTGAAAACTTAATATGCTCAAAGTTAACTCTGCTCCTAAACGAAACTGCTTCTGAATATATTTCATTTAAGGAGACGAACGGATGTTTGGGCTTCCCTGGTGATGTAGATGGTAAAGAATCCACCTACAATATGGGAGACCCAGATTTGATTCCTGAGTCCGGAAAATGCCCTGGAGCAGGGCATAGTAACACACTGCAGTATTCTTACCTGGAGAATTCCATGGACAGAGGAGCCCCGCAGGCTACCATCCATTGGATAACAAAGAGTTGGACACGACTAAAAGCAACTTAGCATGCAGGCAGGGAAGTTTGGCAATAAATAACTTGAAGTTTTAAGGTTGTTATTTTCTTTACATATTTATCCTGTTCATACAGTATAACAATAAAAATCCTCATCTAAATATCTCTGATATTTTTCATAAAAACTGGTGAACTTTTCTTCTAAGAAGAAAATGTTAAGTGAGTAAATAAAATAATTTCAATCATCTAAATTACAGTGTTATTTGTTTCAGGGGTCAGAACTTTATTTCTGTGAAACACTTTTATTCTAATAAACAGTTATTAAATAAAATTAAGATTATAACTTAAAGGTATCAATGTAGTCAGTTCATAATAAACTTAGTATACTTGTCTGGTTTTCCTTTGAGCAGATCAGCTAGATAGATCATACAGGAATCTGAATGAGTATCAAGGAAATTCATCAGATTTCATGAGCTCTAGATTATCTTTTGATTAAAATAGTAGTTATCTAACACACACACATATAATACATATATGTAATCATGTATGACCATTCCATGAATATGGAGTATATGTACATGTACACATCCACACAGATATATACATAATCATGCACGCATGGCTTAAGGAATATTCAAATTATTTTGTTTATCTTGAGGCAGTTAGTTTCAATTATTTTAAAAGGCTGTATTTGCTGTGTGCTTAGTCGTTCAGTCATGTCTGACTCTTTGTGACCCCATGTAGCCCACCTGGCTCTTCTGTCCATGGGGATTCTCCAGGCAAGAATACTGGAGTGGGTTGCCATGTCCTTCTCCAGGAGATCTTCCCAACCCAGGGATCAAACCCAGGACTCCTGCATTGCAGGCAGATTCTTTACAGTCTCAGTGACCAGGGAAGCCATAAGACTATATTTAGTTGTTTATAACTCTGGAAAGATGTATCTAAGTAATTTGGTATATTTTATACCATTGTGAGTATTTATTTTTTAGTTTATCAGTGAAATTATTAAAATAATTAGCTTAGGGCTTTTATCAAGTGTTTTATTTATGACTACAAGGTTTCCTGCATCACTAGAATGAGTTAATAATAAATGTAACAAATTTAAAGGAAATGCTTAGTTTGCATTTGTTTAGATTATAGAATTACTTTCATGGGGTTCCCTGGTGGCTCAGAAGATAAAGAATTTGCCTGCTATGCAGGAAACATGGGTTCTTTTCAAAAATTTTTTGACCAACGTTTATTCTTGGTTTCACTTTAGAAACACTTGGTGAGTTTTCAAAATATTGATGAGTAGCAACACCCTAAATAACTCAGAATTGCTGGGTGTGAGGTCCATATATTGATATTTTTAAAGGTCTATGGGACAATTCTGTGTGCAGCCAATGTGGAGAGACACTGCTCGGAAGCAACAGGAGTCTGTGACAAATTGATAAGTCCATGCTCTCACAATCTCATACATTTAAACAGGGAATTTCAACAGATCAATCAATGTAATTTTTACAATAAATGCAGTCTAACACTGAATCTTTTAAAACAGTATTTCCTGCTTGCTCTGACTTAGGGCTTTAAGAAATTTCCCAATATGAAGAAAAATGAATATAAAACTTAAGAAAAAGTGATAAACTTAGTAAATAGTCTTCCCAATATATACATGTTATAGTAAATAATTGGAAATGTACCTTAAATTAATGTTTTCAAATAATCCATGTCATGCTTTCTGTACAAAGAGTTTCATCAAAATTGGTAGAAAGTGTGCTGCTTAAAAAGTGTTAAATTGCAGTTGCATAGAAGATGAACTTAAGTACATTGAATTTTCTCAATTCTTGATCATAATAAGTGAAGGAGATACATGAACATAAAGAGAAACTGAGAACAGAAGCCTTTTTTTTTTCCTCAAAATTCTAATTATACCCACACAACTATCTGATTCCAAAGAGAACAGGGAAAAAACTTAGCAATAAAATGTATGTATTATTTCCTGGGCATTAGTATATTAAATTATCAAGTCAGAGACCAATGGGGCCCTTTGGGTCAATAGACCACTTAAGCATTTAGTTAAATTTATGTGAGTACATTGCTGGAAAGATAATTGTAATGATATAAAATGATTCAGTTCAATGATTCCAGTGTGGCTTAAAGATAATGAATCTTTTGTATCAGTCATCCTGGGAATATTAACATTATTGAGTCCTAAGCTTACTAATGAGCTTTTTGCTAGGAAAAAGTATAAATTACACAGAGTGATATTTTTATTATTATAAACATGGTATTTAAAAAATTAATTAGTATGCTTGTGAGTAAATAGCAGGATTGGAATTGACTTTGATCACATGAAGATGAATATTGAAGCCATTGTAATAGTTTGTGAAAATTATTATGTTACCAAAACCAGCAAAGTTATAGAAGTTTAACATAAAATACCGTTAATTTATTTTGACTTAAGATAATGTCAGTTACAGAGATGGTATGGGACATGAGAATGGAAGGATTTATTTTATTTACTTTCTATGTACTGTTCTCTCCTATATTAATAGCATATGGATTAGGAAACTAACAATGGAAAATGGACCTCTTGAGAGAGAGAGAAGTAGAAGGTCTGGAATTTATAACTCTGAACACTTTTAAAATTATAATAATAGGAAAATATAAACATAAAATATGTCTAAATGATTGAACAACATTTAAACCTACATCCTCCTCTGTACTTGGACTTCTTCAGATCACATTGCTGGGGACTGGCAATAATAAATGTAAATAATCCCTGTGCCTCTTCAGGTTTAGATAAATGAGGCTGAACCTGCAAATCTGATGCATGTATGTATATATCAGACAGATTCCGAGGTATGAGGAATAGTTTTGTAGGCTCTGAATTTTCTTGGGAATCTAACTATTGCCTGTTTAATGGTAGGGTTTAGCACAGTCACTGATACAGAGTAGAAATGCAGCAAATAAATATGGCATTGATTCAAGAAGCTAAATATTAATGACTGAATTTGATTTTCATTGGAAGTGACAAATGACTGTGTCAAATTTGTCCAAGATTGTTTATCCACTTATCCATGGCCTGGATAAAATTTACTGAATTCAAATGATAAGAATATGTTTTTCTTCCATAAAGAAGGAAGAACAGCATGCCATACCTATGAAAACAGGGTTTAAAAAAATTGAAAATTTACATTTATAACTATAGAATGCTGTAATCTACAGAAAATAAAGTTCTATGTAGATTACTATAGGGCAACTCTAAGACATAAAATGTATCCAGATAATGAGGAAGATGTAACTGGCACCTCTTGGTGTCCACTTACATCTCTGGGCCCTTTGCAGGTTCTCACAACTTTGGTGGGTTCATCTGTGTGAGGTTAGACTGACTTTAGGTTTTCTATTTTCCCTGCCTCATAATCCTGCTTGCTAGGATTGCTGTCAATAAACTATTAATTTCTGTATCCTAGTCTTACCACAGCTGCTGCTTTAAGGAGGGAGGGAACATTTGAGTCACTAGGAAATAAAAAAGAAAAGAAACCATGGCTCCTCAGACAGACAGACATATAGCCCTGGTTTGGACCTGATTCCATTAGCAAGCACAACTTTAGATCCACTCTCTCATGCATAAGAAAGTCCATTTACATAGAACAGGTTGTGCTGAAGGGGAGCACAGCATTTATTGCAGGCACCAGGCAAGGAGAACAGGCACTTCATGATGAAAACACTTGAATTTTCCAAAGGCTTTCAGGGAAGAGATTTTAAAGATAGTGTGAAGGAAGGGGTTTCAAGGTGTGTGATCAGCTTTTGCACAATTCTGTTTGGCTGGCATCAATGTGAAATTACAAGCAAAATCAACTTTCTGATTTCAGGTTTCTGGCCTAGGGCCTAAGTGCTTGTGGTCCACATTTTCATCTGGTTGGGGACTGCTTCCTGTAAAAACAGCATAGGAAATGTATGTTTGACTTTTATCTATATCTTTCAGGTAACTTGGTGTTCAGTGACTCCATGTGGCTGCTTTATAGTCTAAATTGTTTCCAGTTTCCTAACCCACCAGCTTTTCTTTGTTTCTACATCTTTTTATTTCCTAATAGTTTACTCTTGAACCACCCTTCAGAGATCCAGGGGAGGCTGGAAAGATTAAAGCAAAAGCCTTTAACTTCAGACATCACCCTCCCCATTTCTTTAATAGTCCTCAATCTTGAGGGGAACAGGTTTAGGAAAAGAAAAGGAGTAAAGCTGTAGATGCAGAGGTTAATCATAAACTCAGCAGAGGAATTCAGCTTTAAGGGGTCTAAATTTCAATTTCATTCTCGATGTGATTTTGAGAAGAGTCATTTACCATTTGAGCAGGTGGCTATGGAGCACTTGATGTGTTATGTAATCCAGGCTGCAGTAGTGATTGCAAGTAAGGAAGTGGCTTCATACCAGACTGAGGCTCTTTTGGAGAAAGAACAAAGGCACTGGGACGTGAGTGTTTCTGGTGCATGTGAGAAGGGCATCTCGTGTGACGGGAGCACAGAGAAGAGAGGGAGGGAAAGTGAGGTCTAACCAGTTACACATATGCTTTGATACTTCGGTTACTTTGCCTCTCATTACTGCATTGAATCTATCTATTTATTTATTCATTCATTTTTGTCCATACCACAGGGCTTGTAGGATCTTAGCTCTCTGACCAGGAATCCATCCCGGGCCCTTGGCAGAGAAAGCCTGTAGTCTTAATCACTGGACTGCCAAGGAAGTCAAATTATTATTGCTTTTTAGGTCCTATTAGAGGATCCATGGGGTCGCTGAGAGTCAGACACGACTGAGCGACTTCACTCTCACTTTTCACTTTCATGCATTGGAGAAGGAAATGGCAACCCACTCCAGTGTTCTTGCCTGGAGAAACCCAGGGACAGGGGAGCTTGGTGGGCTGCCCTCTATGGGGTTGCACAGAGTTGGACACGACTGAAGCGACTTAGCAGCAGCAGCAGAGGATATGATTCCTTCTTTCTGTTTCAAAATAAGCTTTCTTATACCTCCATTCAAACAAAGAAAACACAACAAACCAATACCGCCCCCCCCCCACCCTGGTATCAAGCTTGTGCTATTTTCCATAGACTGGATAGCATTTTTGGTAAAATATCTACTTTTAGGAATCTGATATAGAAACTTTCAAGTTAAAACTTTCACTCTGTGAACTTCATTCTTTTTAAAATATAAAGTATATTTTTAAAACCACTATCTTTAAACAATATCCTTACCATCAAACAATTAATATTATTTTAAGAATTGTAATTTAATCATAAGCATATTTACCTTAAACTAGTGTCATAAAAATTCACTCAAATAATGTTAGTGATAGCATTTTTAAATCCATAAAATCCAAATGATTATAAAAAGTAACATTGATGATTTTTGTGGCTAATGTGTATATTTAATAAAACTTAGAAGTGTTAATAAGTGTTAACACATGTTTTTAAAAAGATGAATCTATTTTTTGTGTGTAATTATAGAACCTATATCTCAAAAGCTGAAATTCAATGCTTTGAAAAAGATGAGTTTATATACATAACCTGAGTCTTATAATTTTACATATCTTCATATACAATGATGTGGGCCTTATAGTTTTACCAGCATAACAATTTAATTTTATATATTTTTTATGAACTGGAAACACACATTATATGTTTGGTTCAGAAAAATGAGATGTAGCTAGAATGTTCTCAGAGAAAGCAATTTTTTAAAGAAGTTTTTGACACTAATGTTTTGACTGCAAGGAAATATGAACTAGAATTGCCTGATGAGATATCTGATAGAGAGTGAACTTAAAATATAACATTATAACAATCTGCCAGGTGCAATTCAAACCTTTCCAAGTATGTGAGATAATAGAATAAATGAAATGAAAGATGATATTCGGTATAAATGAAATAGCAGTAAACTAAATGAGAACCTCCTGCTAGATGATGTAAAATTGAGATCATATTTTTTTTGCCTGAGTGAAAGGAAGTCTACAAGAACAGTAAGAAGGATGAGGAGATACTCTTTATTTAAATAATTCATATATTTTAAAATTAAATCTTATACTGTTCTTAAAATATTGATATTGGATATCTTTAGTGATTTTTGATCTGATATCCTAAATATTATAGAACCTGTTTCCCAATAAAAGCAAGAATTCTTAAGACTAATCTTATATATTCTTATTTTTAGGACAGTAAATAATATATTTATATTTACAGAATATATGAATTCAGTCCAGTTCAGTTCAGTCGCTCAGTCATGTCTGACTCTTTGCGACCCCATGAATCACAGCACGCCAGGCCTCCCTGTTCATCACCAACTCCTGGAGTTCACTCAAACTTATGTCTATCGAGTCGGTGATGCCATCCAGGCATCTCATCATCTGTCGTCCCCTTCTCCTCCTGCCCCCAATCCTTCCCAGTATCAGGATCTTTTCCAATGAGTCAACTCTTCACATAAGGTGGCCAAAATTTTGGAGTTTCAGCTTCAGCATCAGTCCTTCCAATGAGCACCCAGGACTGATCTCCTTTAGGATGGACTGGTTGGATCTCCTTGCAGTCCAAGGGACTCTCAAGAGTCTTCCCCAACACCACAGTTCAAAAGTATCAATTCTTCAGCGCTCAGCTTTCTTCACAGTCCAACTCTCACATCCATACACGACCACTGGAAAAAACATAGCCTTGACTAGACAGACCTTTGTTAGCAAAGTAATGTCTCTGCTTTATAATATGCTATCTAGGTTGTTCATAACTTTCCTTCCAAGGAGTAAGCATTTTTTTTCTTTATATATATATATATATACAATACTATATATATATATATATATATATATATATATATATATATTAGTTGGAGGCTAATTACTTTACAATATTGTAGTGGTTTTTGCCATACTTTGACATGAATCAGCTATGGATTTACATGTGTTCCCCATCCCAATATAATCAATCTGATTTCAGTATTCATCATCTGGTGATATCCATGTGTAGAGTCATCTTTTATGTTGTTGGAAGAGGGTGTTTGCTATGACCAGTGCGTTCTGTTTGCAAAACTCTCTTATCCCTTGGCCTGCTTCATTTTGTACCTCAAGGTCAAACCTGCCTGTTACTCCATGTATCTCGACTTCCTACTTTCACACTCCAGTCCCCTATGATGAAAAGGTCATCTTTTTTTTTTTTTTTTTTGGTGTTAGTTCTAGAAAGTGTTGTATGTTTTCTTAGAACCATTCAACTTCAGCTTCTTTGGCATTAGTTATTGGGGTGTAGACTTGGATTTCTGTGTTGTTGAATGGTTTGTCTTCAAAACCAACAGGGATCTTTCTGTCGTTTTTGAGATTGTACCCAAGTACCGCATTTAACACTCTTTTGCTGACTATGAGGGCTACCCTATTTCTTCTAAGAGATCCTTGCCCACAGTAGTAGATGTAATGATCATCTAAATTAAATTCACCCATTCCAGTCCATTTTAGTTCACTGATTCCTAAAATGTCAATGTTCACTCTTGCCATCTCCTGTTTGACCATGTCCAGTTTATCTTGGTTCATGAATCTAACATTCCATGTTCCTATGTAATATTGTTCTTACAGCATCGGACTTAAAATAGGTTCACATTGCTAAAAAATACATAGAGGCTCTTGATTCAACTCAGACATTAGAACACAGTAAGCAACTACGCTTGTCTATATTATGTATATATTTCTGTGGGCAGCCCTTAATATCACTTTTTTCTGACTTTAATATTGATTTCAGTCAGTTCAGTTCAGTCCAGTCGCTCAATCATGTCCGACTCTTTGCGACTCCATGGACTGCAGCATGCCAGGCCTCCCTGTTCATCACTAATTCCCAGAATTTACTCAAACTCACGTCTGTTGAGTCGGTGATGCCATCCAACCATCTTATCCTCTGTCGTCCCCTTCTCCTCCCACCTTCAGTCTTTCCCAGCATCCAAGTCTTTTCAAATGAGTCAGTTCTTCACATCAGGTGGCCAAGTATTGAAGTTTCAGCTTCAAAATCAGTCCTTCCAATGAAAATTCAGTACTGATTTGCTTAAGGATGGACTGGATGGATCTCCTTGCAGTCCAAGGGACTCTCAGCAGTCTTTTGCAACACCACAGTTCAAACACATCAATTCTTAGATGCTTAGCTTTCTTTATAGTCCAACTCTCACATCCACACTTGACTCTTGGAAAAATCATAGCCTTAACTAGGTGAACCTTTGTTGGCAAAGTGATGTCTCTGCTTTTTAATATGCTGTCTAGTTTGGTCATAACTTTTCTTCCAAGGAGTAAGCGTCTTTTAATTTCATGTCTGCAGTCATCTGCAGTGATTTTGGAGCCCAAAAAATAAAGTCTGACACTGTTTCCACTGTTTTCCAACCTATTTGCCATGAAGTAGCATTATTGCTTAAATTCACAGTATTTAGATACAGGAAGATGATCGTCTCAAGCTGATTAAAATTATGGGTAAATTCATATCTCAAAATACTCAAGAAATTTAAATGTATGAAATTGTTCAGAAGGTGTACAGATCGAGAAGGTGTTTACCTTGGAAAGTCACTTTCACATATTTTGAGTGGTGCATTGTCCTGAATGGCAAGTGTAATTGATTCTAACAATCCATGTCCAAAATTGATCTAATTGTTGCAGAATGGCTCTTGCATTCAAATGATATTTAGTTTCTTCTTCAAACTAATAGATGATATCATCTAAGTGCCATTTCTTATCTGTTTCACAAAACACTATTCAATAAATTCATTTTGGAATTTGACTTCAAGGAAATGTACTCTATTCATAGAAAGTTGTAGACTTCCTTTAAGCAATAATAACTATTAAACAATTTCTCGTAAACCTTAGAATACATCATGACATAAATGTGTGCTAAGTCACTTCAGTCTTGTCTGACTCTTTGGGAAGCTATGAACTGTAGCCCTCCAGGTTTCCCTGTCCATGGAATTCTCCAGGCAAGAATGCTGGAATGGGTTGCCATTTCCTCCTCCAGGGGGTCTTTCCAACATAGAGATTGAATTTATGTCTCCTTCATTGGCAAGGGGATTCTTTACCACTAGCGTGATCTGAGAGGCCCAAAATATAAAAGAGTAAATATTATAAATATAAAACAGTAAATATTGTTTTCACCATGATTATTTTCACACTTGTGACAATAAGGAAGAAAATAAAAGTTTCATCTAGAGTGGTTCAAAAAATGTTCTGAATGTTTTTGAATCCTGATTATGAACACCTAGAAGATAAAAACTACATATTTCCTGTTGTTTCCCCTAGAATATACCATTTTGTCATCTAAATATTTTTGAAAGATCACTGATATTAGTAGTTTTTTTTAATTGTAAGAACTAAGTAATACTAAGAATATTACTTTTCATATTTGATATAAATTATTTCCTCATTTTAATCTATAGTATTTATTTTTTGTTTTCAAAATAATAAAAAAAAGTGTATAAAAAGTGAAGCACTGCTGATTCTACAGCATGCCAAAGATAGCAAACTTTATTTTACTCTAAATTTTCAATTGTGTGTATATATATATATACATATGTATATTTAACATAATTTTTCTTAATCTATTTTTTGCTAAAAAAGTAAGTGTGGATATCTTTTCTTATAAATAAATGTATAACAACATTTTCAAAAAGTTTACAAATTTCAGTTTTATTTAAGTACAAATTTTGTTTAACCAAGCTCTTTATGCTAAATATTTGGGATTTATACTTCCATTTTGATAATTATAAACACATGGGTCCAGTTGTTTCATGAGAAAATGCACTTCTAAAATTTGGTTTCCTGAATCGAAATTGTCTCACTAAACATATTTTACACACCTCATCAAGGAGCATTTCTAAAAGGTTGTATCAATTTACATATATACCAACATTAAGCATAATTCCACCAGTCTACATTTACAAACATCATGTAAGACTAATTTTTACCAAGATAGCTGAATAAATAAATAAATACCATTTTAATCTGTGTTTTTCTCATTGATACTAAAGTTGCATATTTTCACATGTATTTACTGTCTTTCAAATAAATATTTTAAAAATTATTTTAAAATAAAATAATTTTATTTTAAATTACTTTTTGATACTCTTCACTGTTTTTTATATTAGGGATCCATTATTTTTCAACATTTTATGATGAAATTTCAAGTTTATATATATATATATATATATATATATATATATATATATATATATATTTACAATGAATTGTGTTAATCCACCCCTTCGATTCTGTCATTGCCATTTTTCTAAACATGCTGTGGCACAAATCAGTTCATACAATCTTCACCCATTTCATATGTTTAATCTAACTTAATTTTAGATATGACTTAGAATACATTACACAGATTAGCATGCTGCTGCTTCTGCTAAGTCACTTCAGTCCTGTCCAACTCTGTGTGACCCCATGGACTGCAGCCTATCAGGCTCCGCTGTCCCTGGGATTCTCCAGGCAAGAACACTGGAGTGGGTTGCCATTTCCTTCTCCAATGCATGAAAGTGAAAAGTCAAAGGGAAGTCGCTCAGTCGTGTCTGACTTTTAGCGACCGCATGGACTGCAGCCCATCAGGCTACTCCATCCATGGGATTCTCCAGGCAAGAGTACTGGAGTGGGGTCCCATTGCCTTCTATGATAGATTAGTATACTTCCCTTTAAATACTTTGTTATTGATTTAACTAGAATTCAAAATGCTATTTTCTTTAGGTGTAAAATGCACATACAATGAAATGTACAAACCTAAGTGTGTATTTTGAAATTTAACATACATATATGCTCAGTTGCTTTAGTTGTTTCCGACTCTTTCCAACCCCATGAACTTTAGCCCACCAGGCTCCTCTGTCCATGGGACTTTCCCAGTAAGAATACCAGATGTGTTGCATGCCCTCTTCCAGGAATCATCCTGACCCAGGGATCCAACCCACATTTCCTGCGTCTCCTGCATTGCAGGTGGATTATTTACTGCTGAGCCACGGGGGACGCCCTTCTGAGATGTAACAGATACCTAAATCTATAATGAAAACTTTAACAAGATTACAGAAATGACTTTGAGCCTCTGCATTTCTTATGCCTTTAACTTTCTCTTGTTTCTTTTTAACTTTATAATATCTTCCTAAAATGTAATTAATTGAAAAGATTTCTTTCTTTCTTTCTTTTTTATGGTTTCTGCCTTTTGAAGCTGTCCTAGGATGGCCTGCACGTTTATTTATTTTGCCTTCTGGTAACTATAATTCTAGTGTAATTACATTGAATGGGATCCTTCCTGTTTTATTGGTAAGCTGAAACAATCACAATCAATTATTACCACCACCAACTCCCTCCCATATTTGAAACACGGTCCAAAATGAACACTATTTCATGAGTATTAACTAAAAGCTGAACCTATCCCAATGAGCCTCTGTAAAAGAAGATGGAAATCTGTCTGCTTTCTTTTCTTTGGAGAGAAGACTTGAGATCTTAGCGTGTCAGTGGTAGAATTTTTTCCCAGAATGTTGCTTAAAGAGCTCAGTGTAAAAATAATTCACATATAATTATTGGAACTTATGCATATTGTCAACTTTCAAATTTGTCCTTGTCTTTAGTGACACATTTTGGCAAGGACAGATCTAAAAGTTCAACACACATAAAGTTAATGAGCAACATTCTGTATGACAGCTTTTCTATCTGCTGTTTGTAATAAAATAAACAAGGGTAATTTTATTTTAAAAAGTGAAAAAATGTACTTCAAAACTGAAACACAATTTGCTAAGATAATTGTTTTCAACAGGCTGTATTAGCAAATCTCTTTGAAAACATTTGGCAAAAAAGAATGCAGTCTAAAATGTATATGGCCTATTTGGAAGATTTTTAATAATAATCAAGAGGAATGGAATACTCTGGGGTTTATCAGAAACAGATAATAAGAGTATGCTAATTAAAAATCACAGAATGTTATTTACATAATAATGGATACTCTTCAGTGTTATATGTGTTAAAATGTTTCCAAGTTAACACACAAAGACCACATTATTTTTATTTCAAAAGAAGTTGCATTTTCAAGTGAAATGAAGCTCAAAAACATGTTAATAGGTGATATTATACAAATATTTTTCCAGAGGAAAACATATTGTAAGTCGTTTATGAAGGGAAATTCCATTTTTATTCTTCAATATTAAGAACTCATCAATATTAAGAACTACAGTGATAATAGCTCTGTTGCCATATGATGGTTACTCACTCCCAAATTCAAGCTCCAAGGCCAATCACTCTGTGAATCCCTTAGCTAGCTCATGGCTAGAACTGAATTCGCCTTCCTTTGGTGTCCACTTTCACATTGATAAGTACCCTTATTTTTATGCATGGTCCTTCCCTGGTGGCTCAGTGGTGGAGAATCTGCATGCTAATGCAGGCAATGTGGACTTGATTCCTCCATCAGGAACATTCCCTGGAGAAAGAAATGACAACTCATTCCAGTCTTTTTGCCTAGGAAATCCCTCATGCAGAGGAGCCTGGTGGGCTACAGTCCATGGGCTGCAGTGTCAGACATAATTTAGCAATTAAAAAACAGCAATAATTTTATGTACATATTTATACACCCCATCCCTTTGTAACAGGCTCCAACCCTGAAGCATGAAGTTGTAGATCATTCTCCTGTTTGAATTTCTGAAAATTGAATATTACTTTAAGTGGATAGACTGCATGAAAATATAGATTAAAAAAAGAAAATACTTTGGTATATTTTTTAGCCATCTATCCACATTTCTGGGCTTAATCCAGACCCAATGAAATACTCCCTTGCCTGGCTTATTTCAATGCTTTTACCTTAGCCATTTTCCTCATTATTGTTGAGTGGAAAAATGCTACTCAGTGAGAATGTCAGGATACATGTAATATGCAATTTTCCTAAGCAAACTGAAAATCATGCCACAAAACAGAGCTTTCACTTCAAAGGGACTTTCTCAACTGTTCCCATATTATTGTTCCTCTATAACACACTCCTCTATTTATTCAGATTATTACAATCTGCACTTACTCTGTGTTTTGATATGTGGTGACAAGCTTATTGAAAATTTCACAACAAAAGAGATCTTTCATTTCTTGTTCAGTATATTCAACCCCACTAACATAAGAAGAAAATATGATTTTTCATTCCAATCCCAAAGAAAGGCAATACCTAAGAATGTTCAAACTACTGCACAGTTGCACTCATCTCACATGCTAGCAAAGTAATGCTCAAAATTCTCCAAGCCAGGTTTCAACAATATGTGAACTGAGAGCTTCCAGATGTTCAAACTGGATTTAGAAAAGGCAGAGGAACCAAAGATCAAATTGCCAACAGCTGTTGGATCATACAAAAGGCAAGAGAATTTCAGAAAAACATCTACTTTTATATTACTGACTACACTGAAGGCTTTGACTGTGTGGATCACAACAAACTGTGGAAAATTCTTCAAGATATGGGAATACCAGACCACCTGACCTGCCTCTTCAGAAATCTGTATGCAGGTCAGGAAGTAACAGTTAGAACCAAACATGAAACAATGGACTGGTTCCAAACTGAGAAAGGAGTATGTCAAGGCTATATACTGTCACTCTGCTTATTTAGCTTATATGCAGAGCATGCCATAAAAAATGCCAGACTGGATGAAACACAAGCTGGAGTCAAGATTTCCAGGAGAAATATCAGTAACCTCAGATATGCAGAGGAAACCACCCTTGGCAGAAAGAGAAGAGGAAATAAAGAGCCTCTTGATGAAACTGAAAGAGGATAATGAAAAAACTAGCTTAAAACTCAGCACTCAAAAAATGAGGATCGCAGCATATGGTCCCATCACTTCATGACAAATAGATGGGGAAATAATGGAAACTGTGAGAGACTTTATTTTCTTGGGCTCCAAAATCACTGCAGATGGGTGACTGCAGTCATGAAATTAAAAGACACTTGCTCCTTGGAATAAAAGCTATAACAAACCTAGACAGCATATTAAAAAGCAGAGATATTACTTTGCCAACAAAATTTGGTCTATTCAGTGCTGTAGTTTTTCCAGTAGTCATGTATGGATGTGAGAGTTGGATCATAAAGAAAGCTGAGCGCAGAAGAATTGGTGCTTTAGAGCTGTGGTGTTGGAGAAGACTCTTGAGAGTCCCTTGGACTGCAAGGAGATCCAACCAGTCCATCCTAAAGGAAATCAAAACTGAATATTCATTGGAAGGACTGATGCTGAACCTGAAGCTCCAATCCTTTGGCCATCTAATGCAAAGAACTGACTTATATGACAAGATCCTGATGCTGGGAAAGATTGAAGGTGGGAGGAGAAGGGGACAACAGAGAATGAGATGGTTGGATGGCATCACCAACAGGATGCACATGAGTTTGAGTAGCCTCCAGGAGTTGGTGGTGGACAGGGAGGTCTGGCGTGCTGCAGTCCATGGGGTCGCAAAGAGTCAGACATGACTGAGCAACTGAACTGAAATGAACATTAAATTTAGGACTGTAGAAGAAGATGAAATACATTTATAGACATCAGGTGTGTTGAACACACTGGAGTAATAACTGATCAAAAAACCATTTGAGTCCAGGACCCTGGGATGAAGCCCTCCTGGCAGGTTTTCCTGAACCACTGGGGTGTAAGCTGTACATATTTGGCAGTGCAACAGGTTTGGGCATAAAAGGCTGTAAGTTAAAGTCTTTCTAACCCACAGTTAGGACCCAGAACTCACTAGGAGGTCCAAGGGGGCAGGTAGGAGGTCAGAGTTCCTTGCACAAAATTTTGTGAAATAAACACCCACCCATCTTAGCTGGAAGAAAATGAAACATAGCAAGACTTCCTTAGTGATGGGGGCAATAAGAGAAGTTGAGGTGAAGCCCGGTAAGTCCATGACCACATACAAACTCTTTCTAAACTGAGAGATCCATATCTGGACAGCATCAGTGGTCATTGCTGTCTGGTGTCAGCAAAGCATGAGCAATCTTTGGATTACAGTTTGGGAACTATAGAAAGCTGGTGATACAGGAAGCAATCAAGGACCCAATTTAAAAAATTTCTCCACCACCCTGAAATCTTATAAGATATGGTTTCCCCTGCCCCATGAATAGATACCTTCTTAGGGAGACAAAGATGATTGTCTCAGGAGACACTGGACATCTACAAAGGTTAAGTGACTCCTTCAAGGCCACAGAGTCAGTAAGTTAAGTGGCAGAGCTGAAATTTGAACCTAAATAGTTCATTTCTAGATACCGTATCAAAACTACCATACTACTACCTCTTTTGCTGCAGATCTGGGCCCAGTTGAGGATGTATTGGTAAGCCTGCAGCTTACTCAGCTGTGGAATGGAAACTAGAATGCAATTTGTACAGAAGAGCTCTGTGAAAGAGCTGAGATAGAATCCTTTTGGAATGAGAAGGCTGCCTAATGGAGTAAGGAAGGCATCTAAGAACTGTGTTTCAGTGTAGATTGGGCTTCTGCATGTAATCAGCAGCTGGATATAGATATCATGTGACTGCTGGCTTCAGATCCTCTTTGGCCCGGGGCTTGGTGGATGGCATAAAATGTGATTTTTGGATCATTTTGCTTCTTAAAATCTGCTATTGTGTTTGGTATTTAAGTAGAGTCACTCAGATTTTCTCTGAGTCTCAGAAAAGTCCATGTTTGGTATGAACTTAAAACATTTTAAAGGCTATTTTACTTAATTCTTGATGTTTGCACACTTCCCTGGTGGCTCAGAGGGTAAAGTGTCTGCCTGCAATGCGGAAAACCAGGGTTCAATCCCTGGGTCAGGAAGATCCCCTGGAGAAGGAAACGGCAACCCACTCCGGTATTCTTGCCTGGAGAATCCCATGGATGCAGGAGCCTGGTAGGTTATAGTCCACCGGGTAGCAAAGAGTCGGACATGACTGAGCAGCTTCACTCACTTTTGATGTTTGTAGCTATTAGTTTCTTCTTCATATCAAAGATTGTTTGAAACAATGGAAATAGCGATAATATATATCATCTTTAATGGATTCTAAAAAGCTTACTAGTGTTAAGTAACTATATTCAAAATGAAAATTGCCTTTGCTCAAAAAAATCTTTCACTGAAGCAAGGCTACAATTGCAAATAATATATACATGCAGGTAGCTGGTATTTTTTTTAACCAGTTCAGGATTTGATTTAAAATTTATATTCTCGTTGGAAGAATCATCTCAGGATTTAAAGCAGGGAGTGATATGGCCCAGTTTGCATTTTGGAAGGTCCTCTGGCATCAAGACGAAGAAGGAAATGGCAACCCACCCCAGCATTCTTGCCTGGAGAATCCCATGTGAGAGGACCCTGGGAGGCTACATACAGTCCATGGGGTCACAAGAGTCAGACGCGACTTAGTGACTCAACCACCACCACCACGGGCATCATGAGAACAAGGCGGGAGACACAATGGAAGTACAGTTGCCAGTTTGAAAGGCTGCTTGAAGTCCCCCCGAGAAGAAATTATACGCAAAGTCAGCAGTGGACGGGGTGTAAAATCATGAGCAGACTTGAGAAACAGCAACGAAAGAAAGACTGAACAGGACTGGGCAACTAAATTAGCTAAGGGGAGTAAAGAAGGTGGCGGACACCCAGGTGCATGGCTCCTCACATCCGATGCACGGAAGAGACAAATTCCACCGCAGACGTTGCCGCCATGAGATAGGTACCAGCGGACAATGGGGTGGTTGAGTCTGGTGTTTCAGAAAGCTCTGGTTCTAATGGTGAGAAACCACTAACAAGTGAAAGGGATAGAACAGCAAAACCCTGTCCTCTCTTCCATAAGTAATATTGTTATGTCTCCAATGATGTTGTTAGGGTATCCATCTTTCCATCCGCTCACTCAGTAATACTTGCTCTATGCGGCACTGAGGATTAAAGGTGAGTAGACCAAAGTGATTCCTTCCCTTTGTAACTTATGCTAAAATACATAACTGAATTTCTAATTTTTTGTTCTGTAGACCACTGCTCTGGGCAAGGCTACCTATTCAGCCTTCACAAAATGTCTCAATGCTGAAATAAAAGTGAGCAATGCTGTTTCTTAGCTATCTTGCATGCATAATTTAAAGCAATAGGGAACACTACTGGTAGCAAGTCTGTCTAAACAGAATATTTGAGTATGAACCATTTTTTGGGGACTTATACCTCAGGATAGCTTACTAGGTATAAAACCAGCTCAGGACATACTGATATCTATTTAATGTTTGTATGTGTTGCTTCACCTTGTACCTCAGCTCCTGTGTGAATCTGCTTCAAACTTAAATTGCTTCAGTTTCCAGGCTTCTCTTTCTGTTGAAATCAGACTCTCATAAGTCTAATGATGTTATTGAAGGACAATTTCCCCCTAATTAATGACTGTGTCCTTTAGAACTACTGAAACAAAAATCTTATCATCTTACTAAATAGCTGGAATAAAATCTTAACAATATTCCTTTATCCCCATAAATTTTTAAATATGAAATAAGTTAAATGAATGTTTATAGTTTGTGCATGAAATGGAAGACAAATGATGTACTCTTCTGCTTTCCTTATGGAAATCATATAACATGTTTGGTATTTTCAAGATAATTATCAAGTATTTTTATTAAAAGTTTCTCCTAAGTTTCTCCTGCTTTTCTGCCTGGGACATGCTTTGAACAATTGCCTTGTGAAAGAACACTTCTGCATAACAAATCCTTAAATTTGTAGTGGTCTTTCTACATTTATCATTCATTTGGAGTTTTATATGGGTCACCCTTTTTTTATTTTTATTTTTTGTCTAAAAATGATATTTATACAAAAGTCAGGTTTCTACAAATATTCAGTAACATAGGCTTTTATTTGTATTTTTTGGTCTTAATGTTTAGTTGAAGAAGTCTATCTATTTGGAGTTTCTGCTAGTGTTCCAAAAATGAATTTTATGTTTATTTTAAGATCAAAATATAGATACCTAGCTATCTATCACTGTATTACAAAGTATCCCAAAACAAAACACCTTAAAGGGAAAATTTTTATTATCTCACAGTCTGTGTCTGTGGTTTGTTTGAGTTCCTCTGACCCATGCTCACTCTTGAGGTTGAAGTGTACTTGTTAGTCACGGTTGTCTCCACCTTGCATGTGTGTTAAATTGCTTCAGCAATGCCTGACTCTGAAACCCATGGACTATGGCCCACCAGGCTCTTCTGCCTATGGGATTATCCAGGCAGATATTATCTAATGGGATTATCTAATGGGATATCTAATTATCTAATAGGATTATCTAATGATATTATCTAATGGGATATTATCTAATTATCTAATGGGATTATTAGAGTGGGTTGTCATCTCCTTCTCCAGGGGATCTTCCCAACCCAGGGATCAAACTTGTAGCTCCTACATGGCAGACAGACTCTTTAATGCTGAGTCACTGGGGAAACCCCATCTCCATCTTACCTGGGAGGTAACTCACTCCCAAGGTCACTAGCAGGACTGACACATTCACTGGGCTGCAGGCAACCTCTAGTCACTGCTAACTGTGGTAAGAACCACTGGTGATGTCAGCAAGGTTTCCTCACATAGCAGTGCTCAGATTCCACTGAGAAACAAGTGCAAATTGTTAGCAAGACTAAACTGGCAAAACCAGAAACAGCGTATTTTTCAGAACCTATTCTAATAGTAAAATCCCATCACATTGCTATTTTCCATTCATTAAAATAAGCCTTTAAGTCCAGCCAAGACTCAAGAGGAGGGAATTACACAGCATTGAGAAAATCAACTAGCAGAGATCGCTGTAGACCTGCCGTATGTGGTGATCAGTCCTGTTCTAATTCTAAAATTGTTAACAAGAGAAAACATTGCTCATGTACATTTTTCCTGAGAGATGAGCTATTGTATTACTACTTGAGTTTTGTCTTTAGAACTTGAAGCTAAGACATTAAATAAGAAACAAACTCAGGAGGAAAGAAAAGGAAAACAAATGTGCCTTTTAATTCCATAAAGATATATCATTAAATTGGAACCAGATATACACATTCAATTCAGTTCAAAGTGGCCACAGTTTGAGAACTATTGTAAGTAATACACAAGATGCAAAATGATTAAGAAACAGCCCTCGATCCTAAACTTGGGTCTTACTTCAAGCTTACTGGCTGTGTGACTGGAACAAGTTGTTTAGGATAATGTGTTTCTATTTCATGGGATTGTTGTGAGAAAATAGTGTTTCGAGGATAAAATGAATCATGTACAAACATACATCTATGAAAGGTCTTTAGTACAATGCTTAGCACACTAGTCGTTGCATAATTAAGACCACCAGTGATAATGATCATACTTATTATAGCTAATTACCTAACCCTTTCAATATGCCAGAAGCTGTTTTAAATGCTGTATTAGCTTGAGCTTCTGGGGTTGTATCCTGACTGCTACCTAACAGCTGAGAGACTGGCATTATGGTGGTTCAAATAGTAAAGAATCCTCTTGCAATGAGGGAGACCTGGGTTTGATCCCTGGGTTGGGAAGATCCCTTGGAAGAGGGCATGACAATCTACTCCAGTATTCTTGCCTGGAGAATCCCATGGATAGAGGAGCCTGGTGAGCTATAGTCCATGGGGCTGCAAAGAATTGGACATGATGGAGTGACTAATGCACATGCACACATACACGCTCCAAATTCCTCTTTTGTAAAATGAAGATACTAATAGGGCTTTAAAGAGTCAGTATTGGTAAAAGTGCTGAGAACACTGCCCCATACATTCTGTTAATATTTAGGGTAAAAAACTATTACTTTATCATAATTATGAGTACAACAACTATAACACCTGACAGAAGCATTTCCTAAAGAGAAGGGCACAATATAATGAGGGTTTGTCTCACTGTATCTCACTGTACAGACTGTGAACCCAGGGTCGGCAAGGCAAGAGCGGGGAAGCTGGAAGAAAATGTGAGGAGCTGTAGGAACTGTAAACACATTTATTCTCTCCCAGCTGGTATAGCAGCTATAGCAGCAGACACACTGTATTTTCTCCTCTCTTGATTAACCCAGCAGACACAGCCATTATGTGACCTCACTGCCATAACACAGCCATACCAGTGCAGCCTCAAGAGCTTGTCAAGGTGGAGCATTAGCTTACAGAACAAAAGTAGTCCCTAGCCAAGTGAATACCTCATGACAGGCATGCACAGTGATATAAGTGATTTCAGCTGTTACATATATTTATAACACATGGGGTGAGAACAAGGGCTGTAGGGCAAAAGAGTCTGACCACATCATCTTGGCTAATTTGCTCTCTCCCTACAGGGTTCAAATGATCTCTCCCTAATATCTGCAGGGAAAATCAAGAAGCGGTATCTTGGGAAATTCATGAAATTTCCTATAGAGGATTTGGTAGGTAAATGGGATTCTAACATGCAGAGGTAGGAAGTGTATTTTAGTTAGAGTTGATGGCAAAAGTAAAGTCTTCAAAATATGAAACACCAGCATGCTCATAACAGAAGTATAAAGCTCTGAAGCAGAGTACTACTTGGTGAGAGAAAGCAGAATGAGATTTGCCAGATGAGATTTTACTGGCTATAAGTCTTGCTTGTCTGCCATCCATTCCTTCTTTCTTTTAAAATAGGAAAAGTTCACTTTCAAACATCATCAATATCTGTCTCTGAGATGGATTCAGTTTGTGTAAACAGAGTATGACATCTCATAGAAGACAGACTTTCAAAGTGTGGTATAGGGACCAGCAGCGTCAGTATCAACTGGGAAATATAAGTTCCCAGACCATTCTGTAAACCTGTTGAGCCAGAATCTTGGATGAAGCCCAGGAATTTGTGATTTAGCATGCCTTTCAGGTGAGTCTGATCCACGCTAACACTTGAAATGACTTAGAATATATATTTTTGGGGCAACTCAAGATTCTGATTACTCACTGCTTAAGAGTACTTTTTATCAGAGAATGCATATTAAAAGCACCTGGAGAACTTCTGAAACTAAAAACAACTGGCCCATCCAACTGTAACAAATATCCTGAGATGTGCCATAGTCTTTGTGTACTTACGGACTCCCCGGTGGTTCTAATATGTAGCCGCATTGAAGAGCACTGCCCCAGGTCTTGGTTTTCAAATCTTAGCTGCATCAGTCACTTGGAACTGCAGAAAGGAGAAATTAAAGAGGAGCCCAAGAAGTAATCAAAAGTGGTAGAGAAACAATGAGCCTCAATTTTGTCTGTAAGATGATCACTGAAGATGGTAGAGGTGTTCATAGAGAGGATGTGACCACTGGCTGACCCACAAGCTGACCACAAACAGGACCAGAGACGCTGTGTACCATCTTCTGCCGACAGTTCCCACAGTGGGGGCCATCTGAAGTCTGCAGCCTTGAGATAATAAGGTGTTATTGAGACAATCTGGACAGTGCACATGTCTGAAGCTCATAAAGGCTTCTGTATAGACTCAAGATTCTGGTGGGCAGGTGCAGAGATTTATTCATCTTGTGGCAGCCAACATAAGCCTTGTATGTAAGTTCCCTTGCCTATTAAACCTCTTACTTACAGATCTGGGGTTGTCTGCTTCCTTTACTAGTCTCTTCTTGCCCTCCAAGTAGAGAAGCTAATTTCCAATTTCACTCAGGGGACACATGAGTTTGCCAACCAACAGAAGAATGTGGGTTATTTTTCCTATTATGTATAAAAATAGCTTATACTATTGTAACATAGTTAAAAGGAGTTTGCTGTTGGAAATAACTAGTTTGTGAAAAGGTAGAAAGGAATTTTCTCTAGAAATTTTGGATTTCTCTAGTAAGTAATGAATATCTAATCAGTATAAATTTCATGATTGTGGATCAGAGAACAAAAATAGGGGGAAAAGAATGGACCTATTGGACTGCATGAAAATAACTTATTCGCCTTCCTAGCCTACTTAGGAATTTAGTTTATTATTTTGTGATCATTTCCATATTGTCTCCAATAATGACTCCTGTCTCAGGAGTTCTTGGAAACAGGGACAGAAGTAAAACTCAGTTTTCATGCTGTCATATATAATGTGCTATGTTTTACAACCAGCGTTAGGTTTCACTTATTTTAATGATGAAAATGTCACAGTCAGTTACACTGGGAAAGGAGCTTTAGTAAAATCAGTCATTCTTGTTAGTTTTCTTTTTTCTTTTCTTTTGCCTCCATGGATTTCAAAGTTATGTGCTTTAATTTTAAGTTGTGCTTAATTCAGTAAAGTACTGGTGCATTGTGGAAAAATCTTGTGCATTTAAGTTAGATCCATTTTTGAATACGCTATACCTAATTACAATGGCAGTTTTCTTATGTCTAAATAAGAATAGAAGCATTTGCTCAAATATATTGTTGTTGTTTAGTTGCTAAGCCATGTCTGACTCTTTTGCCACCCCAGGGACTGTAGCTTGCCAGGCTCCTCTGTCCAAGGGATTTAGCAGATAAGAACTGGAGTGGGTTGCCATTTCCTTCTCCAGGGGATCTTCCCAGAGCAAGGATTGAACCCAATGCCTCCTGCATTGGCAGGTGGATTCTTTAACTCTGTGCCACCAGAGAAGCCTACTCAATTAGCCTGTTGAGGGTTAAATAAGATAACCTACTCCATGCCTACCAATAAAATATATTAGCTCTGGATTGTATTATTGTTTTTACCTTCATTTGAAGATGTCTGGTAGACAGAGTGCCTGAAGAACTTTGGACAAATGTCTATAACATTGTACAGGAGGCAGTGACCAAAACCATCCCCCCAAAAAATATACAAGAAAGCAAAGTGGTAGTCTGAGGAAGGCTTTGCAAATACCTGAGCAAAGAAGAAAAGTGAAAGGCAAGAAAGAAAAGGAAAGCTATATCCAACTGAATGCAGAGTTCTAGAGAATAGCAAGGAGAGATAAGAAGGCCTTCTGAAATGAACACTGCAAAGAAATAGAAGAAAACAATAGAATGGGAAAGACTAGAAATCTCCTCAATAAAATCAGAGCCATCAAGGGAATATTTCATGCAAAGATGAGCCCAATAGAGGAAAGAAACAGTAAAGATCTAAAAGAGTAGAAGAGATTAAGAAGTGGGAGCAAGAATACACAGAAACATATACAAGAAAGGTCTTAATGACGTGGGTAACCACAATGATCTGGTCACTCACCTAGAGCCAGACATCCTGGAGTGTGAAGTCAAGTGGGTCTTAGGAAGCATTACTGTGAACAAAGCTAGTGGAGGTGATGGAATTCCAACTGAGCTATTTCAAATCCTAAGAGACCATGCTGGTAAAGTGCTACACTCAATATGCCAGCAAATTTGGACAATTCAACAGTGGCAACATAACTAAAATTTTCAGTTTTCATTCCAATCCCAAAGAAGTGCAATGCTAAAAAATGCTGAAGCAACTGTGCATTTGTGCTCATTTCACATGGTAGTAAGATTATGCTCAAAATCCTTCAAGTTAAGTTTCAGCAACATGAAATGAGAAGTTCCAGATGTACAAGCTGGGTTTTGAAGAAGCAGAGGAACTAGAGGTCAAATTGCCAACATTCATTGGATCATGGAAAAAGAGACAGAATTCCAAGAAAAATATATCTATGTCTGCTTCATTGATAAGGCTAAAACCTTTTACTCTGTGGATCACAACAAACTGTGGAAAATTCTTAGAGATGGGAATACCAAATCATAGTTCCTGCTTCCTGAGAAGCCTGTCTGTGGGTCACGAAGCAATTGACTGACTAAAAATTGAGAAAAGAGTACAGCAAGGCTTTATATTGGCCCCCTGCTTATTTTACTTGTATGCAATCTACATCATGTGAAATGCAAGGCTGAATGAATCACAAGCTGGAATCGAGATTGCTGGGAGAAATATAAAAAAACCCAGATGTGCAGATGATACCACTCCCATAGGAGGAAGGGAAGAGGAACTAAAGAGCCTATTTATTTATTTATTTATTGTTAATTGGAGGAAAATTGCTTTAAAATATTATGTTGGTTTCTGACATGTTTGTGGTGTTTTAGTTACTAAGTCGTGTCAAACTCTTGCAACCCCATGGACTATAGCCTGGCAGGCTCCTCTCCATGGAATTCCCCAGGCAAGAATGTTGGAATGGGTTGCCATATTCTTCTCCAGGGGATCTTCCTGACCCAGGGATCAAACTTGCATCTCCTGCATTGAAGACAGATTATTTACCACTAAGCCACAGAGACCAGTTTCTGCCATATATCAATACAAATCAGACATAATTATACTTATATCACCTCCTCCTTGATCCTCCTTCCCCTTCTCCTAGCCCACCTCTCTAGGTTATCACAGAGTACAAGGCTGGGCTCCCTGTGTTATAGAGTAACTTCTCACCAATTATCTATTTGATGATGATGAAAGACAAGAGTGAAAAATCTGTATTGAAACTCAATATTAAAAAAAAAAAAAAAAAAGAGCAACTAAGATCATAGCATCAGTCCCATCAGTTCAAGGCAAATAGAAGGAAAGAGTAGAAGCAGTGACAGATTTTATTTTCTTGGGCTCTAAAATCACTACAGAGAGTGACTGCAGCCATGAAATTAAAAGACGCTTGCTCCTTGGAAGGAAAGCTATGGCAAACATAGACAGTGAATTAAGAAGCAGAGACATCACTTTGCCTACAAAGGTCCATATAGTCAGGCTATGATCTTTCCACTAGTTATGCATGGATATGAGAGTTGGACTCATAAGGCTGAACACATTAGAATTGATGCTTTTGAACTGTGGTGCTAGAGAAGACTCTTGAGAATCCCTTGAACAGTCAGGAGATCAAAGCAGTCAATCCTAAAGAAAATAAACCCTGAATATTTACTGGAAGGACTAATGCTAAAGCTGAAGCTCCAATACTTTGGCCACTTGATGTGAAGAGCTAACTCATTGGAAAAGATCTTGATGCTGTATAAAATAGAAGGCAAAATGATAAAGGGGTAGCAGAGGATGAGGTGATTAGAGAGCATTATCAACACAAAGGACATGAATTTGAGCAAATTCCAGGAGATAGTGGAGTACACAGGAGCCTGGCATGCTACAGTCCATGGGATCACACAGAATTGGACACAACTTAGCAACTGAAGAACAATGAAATGTATTTGAATGACAAAATTAAATACAATGTACTGAAATGTATACTTGCTTAAAATTCAATTCAGTTCAGTTCAGTCACTCAGTCGTGTCCGACTCTTTTTGACCCCATGAATCGCAGCACGGCAGGTCTCCCTGTCCATCACCAACTCCCAGAGTTTACTCAAACTCGTGTCCACTGAGTCGGGGATGCCATCCAGCCATCTCAACCTCTGGCGTCCTCTTCTCCTCCTGTCTCTGGTCGCTCCCAACATCAGGGTCTTAAAATAACTCATCAAGAATATTAAGTTATATTCTTAAATTTTAGACAATTTATACATTTCTCATATGCATTCAATAAATAATTTGTAAGTAACTTTGTGCGTGCTTTAAGTCTCTTCAGTCTAGTCCAGCTCTTTGCGAGCCTATGGACTAGAGCCCGCCAGGCTCCTCTGTCCATGGGATTCTCTAGGCAAGAATACTGGAGTGGATTGTCATGCCATCCTCCAGGGCATCTTCCTGATCCAGGGATCGAACCCAAGTCTTTTATATCTCCTGTATTGGCAGGTGGGTTTTTTACAGATAATGCAACCTGGGAAGCTCTTAAGTAACTATATAATAAACTATCAGTCCAGTTCAGTCGCTCAGTCGTGTCTGACTCTTTGTGACACCATGAATCGCAGCATGGCAGGCCTCCCTGTCCATCACCAACTCCCGGAGTCTACTGAAACCCATGTCCATCGAGTTGGTGATGCCATCCAGCCATCTCATCTTCTGTCATCCCCTTCTCCTTCTGCCCCCCAATCCTTCCTAGCATTAGGGTCTTTTCCAATGAGTCAACTCTTCGCATGGGGTGGCCAAAGTATTGGAGTTTCAGCTTCAGCATCAGTCCTTCCAATGAACACCCAGGACTGATCTCCTTTAGGATGGACTGGTTGGATCTCCTTGCAGTCCAAGGGACCCTCAAGAGTCTTCTCCAACACCACAGTTTCAAAAGCATCAATTCTTTGGTGCTCAGCTTTCTTCACCGTCCAACTCTCACATCCATAAATGACTACTGGGAAAACCATAACCTTGACTAGACAGACCTTTGTTGGCAAAGTAATGTCTCTGCTTTTAAATATGCTATCTAGGTTGGTCATAACTTTCCTTCCAAAGAGTAAGCATCTTTTAATTTCATGGCTGCAATCACTATCTGCAGTGATTTTGGAGCCCAAAAAGAAAGTCTGATACTGTTTCCACTGTTTCCCCATTTCCCATGAAGTGATGGGACCAGATGCCATGATCTTAGTTTTCTGAATGTTGAGCTTTAAGCCAACTTTTTCACTCTCCTCTTTCAGTTTCATCAAGAGGCTTTTGAGTTCCTCTTCACTTTCTGCCATAAGGGTGGTGTCGTCTGCATATCTGAGGTTATTGATGTTTCTCCCAGCAATCTTGATTTCAGCTTGTGCTTCTTCCAACCCAGCATTTCTCTTGATGTACTCTGCATAGAAGTTAAATAAGCAGGGTGACAATATACAGCCTTGTCATACTCCTTTTCCTATTTTGAATCAGTCTGCTGTTCCATGTCCAGTTCTAACTGTTGCTTCCTGACCTGCATACAGGTTTCTCAAGAGACAGGTCAGGTGGTCTGGTATCTCCATCTCTTTCAGAATTTTCTACAGTTTATTGTGATCCACACAGTCAAAGGCTTTGGCATAATCAATAAAGCAGAAATAGATGAAATAGAAATAAATGTTTTTCTGGAACTCTCTTGCTTTTTCTATGATCCAGTGGATGTTGGAAATTTGATATCTGGTTCCTCTGCCTTTTCTAAAGCCAGCTTGAACATCTGGAAGTTCACGGTTCACACATTGCTAAAACCTGGCTTGGAGAATTTTGAGCACGTGAGATGAGTGCAATTGTGCGGTAATTCGAGCATGCCTTGGCATTTCCTTTCTTTGGGATTAACTATATATGTGCAAAATTCAGCCATATACCATGGTGTGGTTTGTCAGACATATACAAGTAAAACTAATACTAAATCGATTAAATTTTATTGCCTTTGACTTAAACCCTTGTATGTTAGCTGATACTGCTTTTGTTGTTGTTACTGTTCAGTCACCCAGTCATGTCTGACTCTTAGTGACCTCATGGGCCTCAGCACACCAGGCCTCCCTGTCCCTCACCATCTCCTGATGTTTGCCCAAGTTCATGTGTACTGCATCAGTAAAGCCATCCAATCATCTCATCCTCTCATGCCCCTTTCTCCTCCTGCCTTCAGTCTTTCCTAGCATCAGGGACTTTTTCAACGAGTCTGCTGTTCACATCAGATGACCAAAATACTTGAGGTTCAGCTTCAACATCAGTCCCTCCAAGTGAATATTCCAGTTTGATTTCTCCTGATTGATTGGTTTGATTTACTTGCTGTCCAAGGGACTTTCAGGAGTCTTCTCCAGTATCACAGTTTGAAGGCATCAATTATTTGTCATTCTGCCTTCTTTATGATCCAGCTCTCACAAGCGTACCCCATCTTTATTAAGGTGATAACTTATGGTGAACAATGCCAGATTTGTGATGTCCAAACCAGAAGATTTAGCTTCAGGACCAGGGACCAGGCTTGATCACTCAAGAGCTTTTCTATAGCAAAGTTTTATTAAAGTATACAAAGAGAAAGAGAAAGCTTCTGACATAGAAATCAGAAGGGGGTCAGAGAGTGCCCCCCTTGCTAGTCTTAGCAAGAGAATCATATACTTTTTGTATTTATTATAATAAATCAAAAGAATGCCTCAGGTTGTAAAAATCTTACTAGACCCACTCCCATAATATACATTTTAAGATAACAGGATTAGCCAGAAGGTTTTCAAGACGGAGAAACTGCCCTCAGGCAGGATGTATTGTTGTTATATAATCCTTAATACAGAATTTAAACTGAGTTGTTTGTTGTGTAATCATCAGTTCCAGGCTTAAAGAAAATAAAAACAAAAAATGTCTTAGTCTTATGTGACTAAGACTAAAGAATGTAGAGAGAGGGAAAAAAAAAAAAAAAAAGACGTTTGTCCTTTTCTCATCCTTGAGAACTCCAGGCCCCCCTCTCCTCCTCAGGGACCCCAGACTTCTTGTCAACCTGCCTAGGAATTGACTGTCTCATCTCCCCCCACTCCTTTTCTTTTAGGAGAATTATGTTGCCAAGGGAAAAAGGCATCATTTTCGTTCCATAACTGCTTCCTGCTACTGAGGGACATAGTCCCTAAATTGTTGAGGCAACATATTCTCCTAGCCTTCATATTGAGGGTCTCTGATCTGGGGGCCACAAGTAATAGTTGGAGGAGGCTGTGGCACTCATTGGAGCCAGAACAACCATTTGTAACCTAAATACTTTCACATGGTTAGAAACAAACCACATTATACAGTTACAGATATAAGGCGAAATAGTCATTAAACCAGGTTAAAACTTGGTAAAAATTAAAAGTTACATTATGCCCATAGTTATACTAGTCCATCTTAGGATTGCTAGGTGTGATCAGATCAAGAAGAGATATCACGTGTGATTGTTATTGGTGAAAGTATTCACAGAGCTGAAGAAAGTTCTTTCGTTGAAGTGGAGAAACCCACCATATGAATCAATTGATGAGGAGGGGAGTGCTCCATAGACCCAGCAATTAGACCGACTGTGGAGGCTGAATCAGGGGATCACCTCCCAGAGTTCTCGTAATGTCTGTTGAAAAGCTGAAAGCTGAGTCACATAGTTAGTTAACTCTAAAGCTTCAGGATCTATAACAGTATCTGTGCACCAAAACAGTCTGTCATAGAGACAGCCCCTTCTTCTTAGGGGCAGTTCAAGCCCTCACTAAAGGTATGGGTAAGTTTTTAAAACAAAGGTTTTGTGTTTCCTAAGTTAGCTTACACGGATGTCTTTTAACAATGTCATTAGCCTTTATAAATTTTTTGAAGATTGGAGTCTCCAGGAACAGTATAAATGATCTTTTATTCCTAGAGGTTTTGACATCCCTTGAGATACAGCAGCTTTATAGTCAGAGCCATTGTCACTCTGAACTTTAGAGTTTAAGATCCCACCTACATCATGAGAAGTCAGTACAGTAAGATTTTTCCCATTAGTAAACGTATAAGCTTTAAGCATTAGCAAAACAATAGTAGCAATTACCTTGAAGCAATGTGGCCATAGCCTTTTTTCAGTGACAAACAGACTAAACTCTGATCCTGTGGGTAAGCTCAAAGTCGGAGCCTGCAGGAGAGCAGTTTGAAGAACCTTTTGAGTCTCTGGGAACCAAACCAGGTTGTCGTTTGGGCCTACTGAGTCTCAATGGGGAATACGTGTAAATCTATGGCTGATTCATATCAATGTATGACAAAACCCACTGAAATGTTGTGAAGTAATTAGCCTCCAACTAAAAAAAAAAAAAAAGTTTATACAAAGGCCTGGCAAGTTCCTCATAACCCATAATCCAAATGTGACAATAGCCTGTAATGCCCAAGAATCTCTCAATTGTCTTAAAGTCATAGGCAGAGGATTTGGCTCATTCAGGAATTTCAGACAAAAAAGTATAAGGATAAGGCACTTATTATTTGTATATCTTGACAAAGTCTCAATTTATCATTTGACTTTTTTACACCCAAAATAGAAGTGTTGCATGGACTATAGGGAATTGATAGTTTCTTGATCTTTTAAAATTTTAATATGGGTTTTAATGCTTCCTTAACCTCAGGCTTTAGTGGATATGCTTTTGATGTGGAAATAAGTGAGTGTCTTTGAGCTTGATACTGACAGGAACAGTGTTTTGTGCGCAACCCACAGGTTTTCCATGAGCCCACACTTTAGGAGTTACATCTTATTCAATTAACTGGAGGGAAAGGGCAGGTTCCATATTTATGAAAACAGAGACCTGGACCTTGTTCAGTATATCCATCCCCAGAAAGGGTGACGGAGACTCTAGGATGATTAGAAACTTGTGAGAAAATATCACAGAGTCCCAGTTGAAGCTTAAAGGATGACTGAAACAATAGCATTGGGCTCGTCCAGATAACCCCATTATAATAGTGGATCCAGAGGAAAGCGGACCAGGGTCTTCAGTGAACACAGAGAAAGTTGCCCCAGTGTCCAGAAGAAAATCGACTGATTGGCCCTCCACAGTTATTAATACCCAGAGTTCCTCAGGTGTAATTAGGATGGGAGTTTGTGTGGGGACCCCTAGGTACCTTCAGTTCTGATTGCCTTGAGAGTCCAGCTCCTGGGATCTACGCCTCAGAGGGCAGTCTCTCTTCCAGTGCAGTCATTTGTAGACTGGAAATGGAGCCAGGGGTGGCTTAGATGCCTGAGGGCAATCCCACTTGAGATGCCCGTCCTTTCCACAGTAATAACAAGATCATCCCTTTTCGCCTGAGTCCCTCTGGGCATTCTTCCTCAGCCTATTTAGAGCAGATCTAACATTTATTGTTGGGGCTTCAGTCTTTTGCCTGTTTCTTTTTTGTTGTCATTTCTCCTCCTCATATTCTCTACCATAGTATACCATCTGAGCCAGCTGCTACAAGTTTTTTAAAGACTGATTTTGTCCTAATGCCTGTTTTCATATCTTATGACAGATATCTGGAGCTGACTGAGTGAGAAATCTATCTTTTAAGATTGTTCCTTCTTTTGAACTTTTGGAATCAATGTCAGTAAACTTGTGGAGAGCCTCCCATAGTCTATCTAGGGATTTACCAGGAGTTTCCTTCTCTACCTTTTCTATGTCAGCCAACTGAGCATAGTCTAAAGTCAATGTGCTCGCTTGAGTCCTTCAAGAATATATCTAGCAAAGTGGCTCTGTTATGGGAACTGCTTTTCTCCCAATAGGGAGGAGGGCTATTTCATGTTCCCTCTTTCCCCTTGTCTCACGTTCAAGCCATCTCCAAAAGTAGTGGCTTCCCTAAAACTTGAGTTTTTGAGCCAGGAGTCAGCATCTGTCCCAAGACATGAATTGTATCTTTCCAAGTAAAGCTCATAAAGTAAAAATAGTCCTGTAAAGGCTTCTATGCACTTTTTGGACCCTCTAAATAGTCTTGACTGCAATTGGGACTGTTTGAGTTTCTACCAAGACTGAGGCAACCCCTCCTGGAAGGGTGTCCTGACTCTCACTCTGTTCATTTGGGAGCCCCAGATACAGGGGCAAAGTAAGAGGACGGGGAGGGGCAGCTGAATGTTTCACACCCAAATCTGTACCCTTAAGACATAAGTCTGGCATGTCTCATAGAGGGAAAAAGAGCAACACATATGTCACTTCTACCCATTTCCCTTGTTTTCTACATAACTAGTCTAGTTGTAAAACAGTATCACAATTAAGAGACCCTTCAGCTGGCCAGCATTCCCCATCTTCCAAAGGATACTGTGGACAGTCAGTATCACAGAAGATCAGACATGTCTATTTTTAAATTCTGGGGATCAAACTTGTCCCAGTTTTTTAAAAATTCATTTTAAAGGAGTGGTTCTGGAACTGCTAGCTCCCATCTGTAAGAGCAAAAAAGCAACATCCACAGCCATGTCCCTGCTCTACATGGGGGTGAAGGTTAGTAGTTCTAATTTCCCACGCATTTACGAGATAGTCAAAGAGACTAGGAAAAGAGAAAGGAAAGTTCGGTCCACACACTTTCCCCATTTTTGGCCACTCCCCTCACAGGGATGTTGGGTGTCTCTTGGCCTTGGCAGGTTGGTATAAGCACCCGAAGTGGCTTTCCTTTCTGGGGCTGCCTTCAGACATTAGGAGGCGCCATGGAACCACAGAGTAGGTCATGTCATTCCTTCACACAAGCACACTCTAGGGTTAGTAAAGTAAAGCGGAAAATGTGTACACTGAGAAAGCAGAGAGGCTAGAGTTCTTGAGTGTTTTTACCTTGTCCTGAAGATCTCATACGAGCCCCCAAGATGATAGCTTACTGTGAACGATGTCAGATTCGTGATCTCTGAAGAAGATTTAGCTTTGGGACCAGGGACCAGGTTTGATCACTCAAGAGTTTTATTAAAGCTTTCTCTGTTCCTTTTTATACTTTAATAAAACTTTGCTATACAAAAACTCTTGAGTGATCAGGCCTGGTCCCTGGTCCTGAAGCTAAATCTTCAGAGATCACGAATCCGACATTGTTCACCGTAAGCTATCAGCGGTATGATTGACAAATGCATATTGCGTACAGTTCCTTAACTGTGTACTGTGTACAACTTAATACTTTGATGTAAAGTATATGTGTATGCGTTGTGAAATAATCACCACAATCTAGCGATTGTGGTTAGTATTTTCATTGTGTGTATATATGTGTGGCAGAATCACTTAAAATCTACTCACTTAGCAAACTTCAAGTATACAAAACAGTGTTGTTAACTATAATCACATTAGAAATCCAGAAATGATTCACTGCACATACCAGGTTCTTATACCACTTGACCAGTTATTTACCCAGTAATTTCTCCTCCAAACACAGCCCAACCATCACTTTATTAACTACTTCTATAAGTTTTACCTTTTTATAGTCTACATAGAATATATCATGCAGTATTTCTGTGTCTGGATTACTTCTTATGTAATTACTTAGATATGGCTAATATCATAATGTCCTCCAGATTCCCTCATGTTGTTACATGAGTCAGGATTTCTTGTAACAAAGAATTCTATCATCTGTCAATCCATAAACTTCCTACCCATGTTTTTTATGCATTCATTTGTCATTGGGCATATTTTGGCTACTGTGAATAATAATTCAATGAACATAGTAGTGGAGATATCTCTTCGAGGCATCAGTTTTATTTCTTTTAGATATATATACAGAAGTTGGATTGCTGGAATATAATTTTATATATATATATTATATATGTATAATATATATATATATTATATATTTTAAGTTTTGAGGAGCCTACATATTGTTTTTCCATAATGGTTGCACCAGAGTGCATTCTTACAAACGGTATATAATATTTTCCTTTTATCATATTCTCAACAACACTTGTTTTGTGTCTTTTTGATAGTAGTCATTCTAACAGTCATGAAGAGATATCTAACTATGATTTTGATTTGCATTTCTGTGATGTTTAGCAATGTTCAGGACCATTTATTATATCTGCTTACCATTAGTATATTTTCTTTGGGGAAATGTCTAATAAATGTGTTTGTTCAATTTTTAGTCAGATGAACTGCTTTAAAGTACTGAGTTACACAAGATGCTTTACTGGTGTCTTGAGACACTTTGGGTCCATTCCGTTCCACATCACTACAACAGAGAGAATGTTGGAATAAAGGAGGTCACACAAATATTTTTCTTTTTAGTGCAAGTAGACATTATGTTTACACTAAGCTGTATCCTATTAAGTGTGCAATAGCATTATGTCAAAAAAATGTATACACCTTAATTTAAAAATATTTTATTGCTAAAAAATTGCTAAAAAATCATCTCAGACCTCAGTGAATTGCAGTCTTTTTGCAATACAAACATCAAATATCACATATCCCTATGAAAATTATAATAATGCAAAAGTTTGAAATATTGCATGAATTTAAAATGTGACACAGACACAAAATGCACCAATGCTATTGGAAAAAGTGATTGACACCAACAGATTTGCTTGATACAGGGTTGCCACAAATCTTCAATTTGTAAAAATGAAATATCTCTGAATTCCCATAAAGCTAAGCACAAGATATTCCTATATGAATTTTAGATCTTAACACTTTGTCAGATATATCAGTTTTCTCAGTATCATTTATTAAAATAAAGAAAAACTATCTTTTCCCCATTGTGTGTCCTTGGCACCTTTGTCAAAGATCAGTTGACTATAGTACATAAATTTATTTGTGACTATGTTGCTCCATTGGTCTACATGTCTGTTTTTAGGCCAATAACAAACTGATTTGGTTAAATTTTGAAATCAGAAAATATCATACTTTCAGCTTTGTTCTTTCTCAAAATTGGGTAGGATATTTGTGGAATTGTTTGTGTGTGTGCATGATATAATGTGCATTTTAGATTTTTTTTTCCTATTTGTGTAAAGACTGCCATTGAGACTTTGCTAGGAATTGCATTAGATCCTGTACATAACTTTGGGTAGCATAGGCACTTTCGCAGTATTAATGCTTCCAATTCATGGACATGGACTATCTCTCCACTTAGCTGTGTCTTCCTTAAATTTTCTTTATTAATGTCTTATTATAAGGGGACTTGTCTTTTCTTTTTGTGAAGTTTGTGTTCGTGCATAGAAACACCACCAATATTTGTATGCTGATCTTATATCATGTGTCACTGAATGTATTAACCTGACAGTTTATTGTTGTTGCCATTGAGTTGCTAGGCTTTTCTATATTATGTACATGAATCTACAAACAGATCATTTTAGTTTAACTTATGAAAATATTATTTAGAGAATTTTTTCAATTAATCTTAAAAATATTAAAGCTAAATAATGGAAATATATTTTGGAAAAAAAGAGCAAAATTAGCTAATAATAGAATTATTATAAAACTTTTAATACTGGTGCTATGTATTATAATAATGAATATGTAAATGCGTCAAAATTTTGAATTTCAAATACAGTACTACAATCAATTTTTACATGCTTATACCATATGGACCTACTATGTGCTCATTATAATACTGTATTCACTAGTGACTGAAGACACATAAAATGGGTCATTTCTTTCTGTGTAACTTAAATTCCTTATAAATATATGCAAATAATTATATTTTCAGCTGTGCTTCATGTTAAGCATGTAAAATATGGTAGTGTATATAACTGTTGGACCTCACACAGATAGGATATGGGGAACTTTTTCACCAAAAAGGGACATTTCATGTTAGATCTGAAGAACAGGTAGTATATAAAGAGGCAGAAATTAAGGATTACATTTTTTTTAGGCAAAAAGAATTGTGTCTTCTTCCAGAATGGGAATTAGATTAGTAAATTCAATGGAACATTTTGCGTTATTTGCAGCTTCAAAAAAGCTAGTCAGAGCTGTAGAATAAAGAAGCTGGAAAATAAAACATGAGAGACACAGAAAGAAGAGAGAAACTGGAATTATGAAATCGTTCACATTCTTTCAACTGTTAAGAATGAGAGGAGTTAAGAATACACAGTCAATGTGATGTGTAAGTAAAGACTTTGGTCAAAGCTGTATTTCACTCACTCTAATTTCAGGGACCCTCTGCATGTGATTCCCTAGCTCATGGAAAAGCATTATAATGAAAACACACACAGGTGTGCACATAAAGCACACAGATGAGTAAATAGTAATTAGGAGCAGGACCACATAAGTCTAATCAGTTCCACCATGTGAGCAGATCTGGAGAGGGATAGTTGGGGAAGATGTGTGTGTCTACTTTGATGCTATAATTCTTTCTTTGGAGTCTTTAAAAATTCCCTGTATGCTTTTAGATCATTTTGATATATGTTTTGTTTTAAGTCATGTGCTCTGAAAATTTTCTGATGAGGTGTATGCAAAATAATTGACTTCAAAAATGTCATACATTAATAGACTTTAAGCCAAGGAGATCAGTCCTGGGTGTTCATTGGAAGGATTGATGCTTGAAGCTGAAACTCCAGTACTTTGGCCACCTCATGCGAAGAGTTGACTTGTTAGAAAAGACCCTGATGCTGGGAGGGATTGGGGGCAGTAGGAGAAAGGGATGACAGAGATGAGATGGCTGGATGCCATCACCGACTCGATGGAAATGAGTTTGAGTAATCTCTGGGAGTTGGCGATGGACACGGAGGCCTGGCATGCTGCGGTTGATGGGGTCGCAAAGAGTCGGACAGGACTGAGCAACTTAACTGAACTGAACTGAAAGTTAAAAAAAAAAAAAAAAAGGGCCATTATCATCAAAGAAAATCAACCTTTTTTCTGATATATTAGGAAATTAAGATGCTGGGAAAATGGTAAGATTATTAACAGAAGGTGTTTTTATTGTTTTTGAAATATTATAAACATTAATGATTATATACTTTTAAATAACATGTAAGATTATAAAAGTTATACATCCTGGCTTAATTTCCTAGGTATTCTAAAACAGTAGTTTTTATTGATCAGTTGCTAAGTCATGTCTGACTCTTTGCTACCCCATGAACTGCAGCATGCCAGGATTCCCTGTCCATCACTATCTCCTGGAGTTTGCTTAAACTCATGTTCATTGAGTCAGTGATGACATCCAACAATTTTATCCTATGTCGCTCACTTCTCCTCTTGCCCTCAATCTTTCCCACCATCAGGATCTTTTCCATTGAGTCAGCTATTAACATCAGATAGCCAAAGTATTGGAGCTTCAGTAGTAAGCTGGAGAATAGCAGTAAATTTCTAAAAATAATAATTTGGGCCTTTAGTACAGAAATATATCCACATGTAATTTATAAGTTGGGGTTTGGGAAAACAGCTTAATTTTTTTCCAGAAACTAAACAAATTATCAATTCATAATTCTATATTAAGACATAGAACAAAAATAAGTGCCAGATGGAAAAAAAAAAGTAAAAGTCAAATAACTCCTGTTGGGGTTAATATTTCAACTTTAGTACTTGTCAATAATTACTGTGATGAATACTTAGGGTGACATATGCTATATTTTTTCTCAAAAGCATTGTAAGTGTTAATTTTAAACATTGCAAATGATAATTAAATTTACTCCTAGTGATATTTAAGCACATATTCATATGTCAGCAGAGTAAAACCATAGAGTTTTCATGGAGTTTGCTAGTTTACTTGTTTACAGTGTTTAAAGAGCTTTCCCACATCTTAGACATATATCAAAGTCAGATGAAAGAAAGTTTGTTAGCTGACATTTAAGGAAGAGGAAAAGGTCCAAGGCAGCAATAACAGAAGGTAGTCACAAGTCTGTATATTCCCCATGATCCTTCAGTGCTGCCCGCCTGGGTATCCAACACAGAGCAGGAAATTGCCACACAAGAGAATTCCTCAGTGCCTTCAGACATGCAATCATTCATAATTGTCTCAGAATGTGCCTATATGCTTTTGAATGTAGAATGTCTACATGTAGACATGAATGTAGACATTCTATATGTCTACATCGTATAGAATGTAAAGTCTATATGTATGCAGACATGTAGAATGTCTCCATATGCTTTTGCTTATTGAGTGAGTGCATTTTTATTCCAAAATCAGAAATTAGAATTTTCTTTTCCCGTGTGTATAGCTTAAGTATCATTTTTTTTATAAAAAGTACATCAATGATTGAGACAAACACCTGCCATCAGCTAGAAACTACAGAGATAGAACTGGACAGACACATAAATAGGAAAACTAATCCGTAGTAATGAGTAAACCCCAGTGGTGAAAATCTTCATAAAAAACTGGAGGGAACAACCCCACCAACCACACAATTCCAAAACATAACAAACCCCATCAACCACACAATTCCAAAACATTCTTATTTAATCTGACTTTCGAGAAATTTCAGGAAAATTGTATAGCTTTGCAGGGAATAATATTCATGACTCAGAATATTAGTATTTCATGGTAGACATGGTTGTGGTGATAGTGAAGGACAGGGAAGCCTGGCATGCTGCAGTTCACGGGGATCCACTCACAAGTTTGTGACTGAACAAGAACAATGGTTGGGATACTCTGATGGATCAGAAAAAGGATCAGTAGAACTAAACTCTCACTCTGGGAAGGAGAGACAGACATATGGAGAGAGAAAGACAGAGACAGAAGCATAGGAGAGAAAGGCAGATTTAATGACAAAATAAATCCAGTGAGACATCCCTGGCTGAAGGTTTCACCCACCACTCCTTATATAGGGCAGAAAATTTAGTGAGTGCTGTGGGTAAAGTAAGCAAGCAGCATGCTTTACAAGGACGAACTTAAATAGCTTATTTCTATCAAACTATCCTACATGTGACTTAAAATGTAAATGTTTAGGCTTAAAATCATATAAAATATATTGAGCAGTTTATATACATGTTTTATAAGGACAACTAAAACATATTAATAATCCCTAAGGGAATAGTAACCTTTTGGCAGAGGATGATCCTTCCTAAGTCGCTATAACATATGGATGTGACATGCAACTGTACTACTTATATATAGTGTATATCACATACATAAAATATGTATACATGTACATGCATTAATACATACGTACATGGACACATATTTTATAAGTACATGTATTTCTACATGAGAATACAAGGAGAGTTTAAGACAGGCATCAGCTATTTCTGCCGAGATATGTGGAATGGGCACGCATACCTGTGCCTGTGTTTGTACAAGTGTGCATACCTGAGCGTGTGAGCGCAGGTGTCAAAAGGAGAGAGAATTTAAAGAAAATACGGAACCAGAAGTGAGATTTCAGCTGGAGCAAAAGAAGGAAGGGGAGCTGGGTCTGAGGAAGGAGTCTGAGGACACTGTGACAGACCAGTCACAGGGGAATTCAGACCGGTGTGCTCTGACCCGCTCACCGGGGAGGGGGGGCTGGTGTGCTGAAGGTCACTCGGATCTGGAGTCCCGTGAGCCTGGACCTGGCTGGAAGACCATCTTTAGGGACTTGAAGCCAAAGGAAAATAATTAACTGCAAGGATGCTCAGTGAGACCAGATCTTGCTAGGAGTCAAAGGGAGGAGGAACGAATCTAGGAGAGTCTCACTGGACAGTTGAGAGGTTAAGGGAAATTCAAGAGATGTGAATGGGGAGAAAGTAAGTTTTATTGGGAGGTGAGGAAGTGGAGGTAGGAGCTTCCACAGAAGGATAAGTACCATCTAAGAAGCTCACGTTTGAAAAAACTTAATTTAGGAATCTTTAAAATTACAAAATAATTTACTTGCCATGCAGAATGTTTATTTTTAAAATAATTTGATTGATTGATTGATTGATCGGTGTGTAGTGCTGGGTCATCATTGCCATATGGACTTGTCTCTAGTTGTGGCCAGTGGCAACTACTCTTCCTTGTGTTGAGGGGTGTCTCATTCTGGTGGATTTTCTTGTTCTGGAGTGCAGGCTCTAGGGCATGTAGGTGTCAGTAGTTGAGGCATGTGTTCTCACTAGTTGCAGTTCCTGGGCTCTAGAGCACAGACTCAATAGTTGTGACAAAGGCTTAGTTGTTCCGTGGCATGGGGATCCTCCCAAACCAGGGATTGAGCTTGTGTCCCCTGCATTGATAGGTGGATTCTCTATTACTGAGCCAACAAAGAAGCCTCTATGTTTACTTTAAAAATAAAGCTTATTTCATATATCTTATTAGCAACTTTGATAAGTTATTTAATATCTCTCTTCAATACACTAACGTGACACCTGAAGACTGTGAGGTTTAAGGTATATAGACTCCTAAAAGAGACACATAATTATAATGGATTCTGTTCCATTTATTTTTATACAATTGTGTCAATGTAGTTTTCAAAAGGATTCTTTTAAAGAATGATCTTTCTTTGAGAATGGAGTTTCATTATTTTCCCCTTAGCAGATTTGTTTTTTCCTTTCTTTCTTTTTAAGAAAAATCCTGAGAGTCTGGTAATAATATATTTTGTTTATTTATTTTTTTTCATTTATTTTTATTAGTTGGAGGCTAATTACTTTACAATATTGTAGTGGTTTTTGTCATACATTGACATGAATCAGCCATGGATTTACATGTATTCTCCATATATTTTGAATGCCAAGGTATGATAAGTAAAGGAAGAAGTTTTGGAAATACCTGAAATTGATAGGGAAACAGATAGGTAAGTGTGTGTGATTGATGCCAATTTGTCAAGACCTCCACCATGTCCACACCTGTGAGGGGCTCAGCGGGTACCTTCCCAGATCTCGAGTTAGCTCTAAGGGCAGAGTGACATCTATATCCTCATGTTAGCTTTTTGGATTTTATAGGATGTGGCATAAAATGGAGAATGATCTGTGGGAGAAGCAAGTAAGCGAAAATATTAAATGAATTAAGTACAGGTTTATGACAAAAAGAAAACGCAAAACAAAAATAAGACAGTATAATTGATACCGTTCGGAGAAATGAGGTAAGACATTTCAGTAGATGGTATGTGAAACATGTAGGGAATTTCTCTTCTAATTTAATACCTTTAATTCCTTTCTGGATCAAATTTTTCAGAATTTAATCACTGCCACGAAACTATTCCTCTTAACATCTCTTTTTTAGAGAGAGTAGCCCCCACGCACTGCAACTAGGGCAGAGCCTGTGCAGCAAAGAAGATCCAGCACAGCCTAAATAAATAAATACATGTCAACAAATAAAAATTTAGAGCATAAAAATATAGTTATATGTACAATTTAAAATATTATGCTTAGTTTTACCTTTAAATGAAGGTTTATAGTTAGATTTATTGTTATTGTTGTTTCTTGGAATTCTTCCTTCTAGAATAATTCTGATTTATTTGGGACCTTTAAGTTAATCTCATTAAAATTCTCGTAAAAAATCAGAAACTATTGGGGTGCTACAATAAGTAAAGGGCTGAGCCCACAGATCATTCTAAGGAAGATGATTGCATCAGTATAATGCGTAACAATGTGAACAACCCTACAGTAGTAACCTATCATTTGGAACAGGTAATCCACAAAATAAGCTCTTTATACCTAAACACTTAGATTTTAATAACTGTTGACTTGTGATCACTGAAAATAAAAGCATATATTTAGAGTCAAGTAATCCAAAACTTGAATTTTAAAAGATGTTTATAAAGGAAAAAATTTACTGAGATCGCCAAGGAAATTCTTTTTTTTTTAAGATTTTTTTTTTTTTTTAATGTGGACTGTTTTTAAAGGTTTTATTGAATTTGTTACAGTATTGCTTCCATTTTATGCTTTTGTTTTTTTGGTCCTGAGGTATGTGGAATTCTCTGACCAGGGATCAAACTCACATCCCCTGAACTGAAAGGCAAAGTCTTAACAACCACTGGACTGCCAGGGAAGTCCCTAAGGCATTTTGATAGGAAAAAAAAAAAAAAAATGCATCTTAAAAGAACTTATACCTGTATTAGAAAGAATAATGTCTCTACATTTAGACTTTCCTATAGCAAAATTTGACAGAGAATGGGGTACTCAATATGCCAATTGATTTATCCTTAACTTCAAAATTCCTTTATTCCCCCTAGTAAAACATATTTTTTTCATCAAAATTATATTCTCTTAATTCCTCAATGCAATTCTTACCCAGTGAAGGGAATAACCATTTCACATTTTTCTTAGTCCCTTTAACCTGACTGTTATCATCAGGAGTACTAGGTGCTCCCAAGTATCTCAGTTCTGTTAAGTCACATTTATCTCTGATAAACACCTTAGTGAGTTAAAATAATTCAGTTACATTTTACATTGATGAATGCTCCCTTAGTTATATTGTTTACTGTGTTGCCTAAGATAGCTCCAATATTTCAAAAACTTCCCCTTGTGGTTATGAAATTATTTATAAAATTTAATAGCAAACCTTAATTTTTAATTCTTATTTAATTACTTTACCAAGAAATCAATGTCAGAGCAGAGCATACTGTTATGCTTATTATATTATATGAATTATATTAATTTGAAACTTCCCATCTTTTGTTATTACTCTATAAATGTCTTTATTTGGTCAATATCTCCTTTAGCAATTCAAAATGTATACAGCTTTAAGAGAAGCTGTTTTGATTATAAAGGGCTGAGCAACCTGCATCCAAGCAAACACACCTCTCCTGATCCTTCTTCTGTAGACATTCCTATTGAGCCTCAGAACAGAGCCTAAAAATCAACCAAATAATAGGCTGGCAGTATAACACTAAATTGTTAATTAAATATGTTGATATTTTTCTAGAAAGGTATTTTAGTAAGAAGCAAATTCATATTGGGTAGTTATTAAACATTTTAGTATTTTTCCTTCTAAATGAAGTATAAAATAAGAGTAAGTATCTATTTTAGCTCTTAGAATAATAATTATACCAAGATTCTCATATGGTTTAGTTTTATTAAAAACTCCCATTAATAAAATCTTATTCTAAGTAACACAGATTCATCACTGAAATGTAATATACACTATGCAGTCATGTGAATTCATAGTCTCACACATTAGATAACCCTAATATTATGAAAAGTAGTCTAAAATTGTCCTTTCATTATAAGAAAGTACCTGATAATATTTTAGCTCCAAACAGTACATTAGAAACTGTAATTGAAATAACACTAAATTTCATTATATTATTTACTTTTTTTGTAATAATGTTTTATGTCACTCTAAATCTTTATGTAAAGAATAATTCACTTATTCTGTGTATTTTAACACACACTGTTTATTATTTCTAGCATTATCAATTTGCTTTTATGCAATATGCATTCAAGATTTGAGAGTTATTGAAGCAAGTCCTAAGTTCAGTCAGTCATCCATGAAAATGATCCAGTCTTTTCACTTCCTTTGTTCATTCATTTTAACAAATAACTGTACTTTGTCAAAGATGAATACATTAGTAATAGTCATTCAAAAGAGCTATAAATCTGGTAAATACTGAAAATAATCAAATGTAATGGTTTATGTGACTGCTTAGACATTTATTTCTTACTGTGAGCCATTTCATGTACTTACATTTTGACATTTTTAAATTATTAAAGTAGTGCTTTAGTCTAAACATTTACTAAGAAATTAGAGTCATATTTTTTTTATTTTTCCTGTTGATCTTAAGACTATTTAAAATTTAAGATTTCAATAAAGGAAATAGGAAAAGACTATATTTTAATTTTTTAAAAATAGTTATATATTTGCATCAAATATAATTAAATTAAATTAAATTAATTAAATTATATTTGTATTAAAGATTAATAATTTACATAGTTCAGGACAAAGGGAGATAAAAGAATAAAATATTAAATATGATATACATGTGTATATATATATAGTCTCTACAAAGCATTCTTGATAGCTTTATACATCCTTGACAAATATATCTTCATCTGCAAATGTATAGGCTTCTTTAGTGTCTCAAATGGTAAAGAATCTGCTTGCAATGTAGTTGACCTGAGTTGGATTCCTGAGTCGGGAAGATCCCCTGGAGAAGGGAATGACTACTCACTCCAGTATTATTCTCTGAGGAATTCCATGGACAGAGGAACCTGGCAAGATACAGTCCATGGGGTTGCAAAAAGTGAGTGACTAACATATACACAGACACACACATATGCACCCACACACATATATACAAACATGTACCTGTATATCTTTCTATAGGGTTGAATTCTTGATATGTTTATAAGTGAGTACTATTTGTATGTATGTGTATACAAAATATACATTATTCATGCTTTAGAAATAATTTAAAGTTGATTATAAAATGAATATATATTGTCTATACCATACACAGTAATACAATTCTACAGTAATGTGAGATACAGTTATATCACAAGACTAGATCCGTAAATATCATAAGCATTGAAGGGAGCTCCACGTTGGAAAACAGAGGATTAGCCTTAACATAGTACTCTCAAAGAGGAATAATCAACTTGAAACTATTGATCTTTTATAGAGAGATTCTAGCAGGAAAGTTTTTATCATAAAGTTATTGCTCCTTCAAACTTTTGTTTGAAAAATCCTAATTAGTAAAGAGATATTCCAGCCCTTTTCTGTACCCTATGCTACAGAATAAACTCTAAGGAATTCAACCTAAAATCATACAGAGATCATAAATAGAATTTAATCCAAAGTCTCGCCACCTCAACATTACAGGCATCAGAAACTGGGTAATTGTGTAGAGCTGTCCTCTGCAGTGTAGAATTTTTAGCAGTATGCTTGGCACCTGTCTACTAAAGGTATCTCCACCCTGCTCCTGCCTTTTTATGATACCAAATATGTCCCTTGGACATTGTCAAGTGTTCTATAGGGGCAAAATTGTTCCAGTAGAAGACCAATAATGTAAAGCAATCTCCCTATTGTCCAAGAGGTAGGACAGTAATGCAGAGACAATGAGTTACTTCAGTGCACACAGCTAATAGAGGCTGAGTAATGAGCAGAACAACAGACTGGTTCCAAATAGGAAAGGAGTATGTCAAGGCTGTATATTGTCACCCTAATTTTTTAACTTATATGCAGAGTACATCATGAGAAACACTGGGCTGGAAGAAACACAAGCTGGAATCAAGATTGCTGGGAGAAATATCAATAACCTCAGATATGCAGATGACACCACCCTTATGGCAGAGAGTGAAGAGGAACTAAAAAGCCTCTTGATGAAAGTGAAAAAGGAGAGTGAAAAAGTTGACTTAAAGCTCAACATTCAGAAAACTAAGATCATGGCATCTGGTCCCATCACCTCATGGGAAATAGATGGAGAAACAGTGAAAACAGTGTCAGACTTTATTTTGGGGGGCTCCAAAATCACCGCAGATGGTGACTGCAGCCGCGAAATTAAAAGACACTTACTTCTTGGAAGGAAAGTTATGACCAACCTAGATAGCATATTAAAAAGCAGATACATTACTTTGCCAACAAAGGTCCATCTAGTCAAGGCTGTGATTTTTCCAGTGGTCGTGTATGGATGTGAGAGTTGGACTGTGAAGAAAGCTGAGGGCCAAAAAATTGATGCATTTGAACTGTGGTGTTGGAGAAGACTCTTGAGAGTCCCTTGGACTGCAAGGAGATCCAACCAGTCCATCCTAAAGGAGATCAGTCCTGGGTGTTCATTGGAAGGACTGATGTTGAAGCTGAAACTCCAGTACTTTGGCCACCTCATGTGAAGAGTTGACTCATTTGAAAAGACCCTGATGCTGGGAGGGATTGGGGGCAGGAGAAGAAGACGACAGAGGATGAGATGGCTGGATGGCATCACCGACTCAATGGGCATGAGTTTGAGTAAACTCTGGGAGTTGGTGATGGACAGGGAGGCCTGGCGTGCTGTGATTCATGGGGTTGCTCAGACAGGACTGAGCGACTGAACTGAACTGACTGAGTGAGCAGAGATGACCGGATTCCTCCTTTTCTGTTTTTTTCTGTTTGGGGCAGATGGCTGAAATACAGCTCCTACTCACCTTTCATACGAATGCAGGAACATGGTTTCTGTCCGCATTTCTCCTTTCTTCGGTCTGAAATAATACTTTTTATTAGATATCAACAATCCATCAAAATTCCCTTTTGTGTAAAACATGAAACCAAACATCATATTGCCTACTTATGTGGCTGACTATAAATAAAAGTCCACTTGTATTTATAGGTAACTGAAGTATTTAAAGAGAAGAATATTAAGGTCCAGTTGCATGAATTGCATCATTAATACATTGATCGCTTAATGCCACTTAATGCCAGTAGTGGATTCATGTTATTAAAAATTAGTGGTTGACTTGTTAGCAGTTGAGGTTTTCCACTTTTTTTTGTGTAGTTATTTATTTCAAATTGTGCAGACATTAATGCAAATGGAATTCTAAAACTACTCACATGAAATGACATAGAATTTAAAGTACTTTGCAGCTGAACAATGGATCGGGCTTGCTCTTTTCTTTTGATTTTTGCATTCTTTAGGTGACTGTGACACAACAAATACTGACCATTTAGTAACAAACTTTTCTGTTGGGGCCCAGCCCCAGCAGGATCCAGGGGAACCCTCAGGATGAACGGCTTTGGCGAGTGAGACACAGTGAGACAAAGCTCGGGGGCTCAGTCTGAAGTTTATTTTTGTACTACTCCTTTATACCCTTAACAACATCTTTCTGGGGGAAGTGCATATTGCTTACACACAGGTCATCTCAAAACATTACAGCAATTTGACTTTCAACAGAAACAGGATGTCACCCACATACTTTTCGTTCACAAGAGTCTTTCTTATCATTTGGCCTTCAGGTCTGCTAACATTTTATGGCTTGCACCTGGTGTGACTTAAGCAACTTCAGTAGCCGACACTGTTTTTCTTGTAATTAATCTATTTTCTTTCTAATAGCATCATCTCCATGGGAACTAGATCGGGTGACATTTGTACAGAACAGAAATGCAAAGGACTGCAAAAACAGCAGATATAGCACAAAACAGGCTCAGTCTAAAAGTTAACTGCCTGCAAGAAGTCACCAGCTAATCTCTATCTAAAGTATTTTCTATTAGACACATTTATGGCTATTATATTTGTGGAGCTTTTCTCACCCCGCGGAAGGACCTATGCTTATTGGTTTCTTTTGTTAGCGTTCCATGCTTAGGATGTTTAGAACAATCATGAGCATTCTTTGCAACAGGAGCACACATTTATCAAACAAGCCAGAATGCCAGCAAAAGGGTTTGAATTGAAGCATTTCCTTCATCCCTGGCCCCTTCATAGGGTACCAGCATCTAGGAGTTTTATTAATTAGGGTTTTAAGTTGATTTTATTTAATGAATGAGGAGCAGGAGAGCTCTTGGCAGGCAACACAAGAATCTGCAGCAGGGCAAACAAGAACAACAACAGAAAAGGGGGGAGGATACAGGGTGGGGTAGAGGCCAAGGCCAACCTGGAGGGTCCCTTGTATCCTGAACGGCCTTGCGTGTCAGGTTTTTTACTCATGACCTCGTCATGGATGGGATTCTGAACAGCTTTGCATGTCAGGTATTTTCTTCATGACCTCGTCATGGGTGGGATCTCCCATAATGTCTCCCAGCACTATTCATACTGGAGAAGTGCAGTGGTTGCCTTATTGAAAATATAACATAAATAAATCATTAATGCAAATCATTCCCTGAGATTTTGTACCTAGTACCCCTTTATAGAATTGCTCTTATGACATATTAGTTTAAGAGAAGCAATGATAAAATAAATGGATTTGGATTTGTACATATGAAGAATTTCAATCGAGATTTTCTTCTGAAGAAGCAGGAGAAAGAGGATGAGAAGAACTCTGAGGAAGTAGACCATAACAATGAAAGCAACCCTCTTTGAGTTAGAAGCCTTGTTTTCAAATCTCTTTTTTGTCACTTAAAAGCTATGTATAGTCAGTACCCCTTATTTCTTTTTCAAACTCTACCATAAGGATCAATAATACAGTCATCTAACTGTTATTACCTTTACATGATATAGTATATTATTGTCATATTAACTACTATTATTAAACTATTGTTGGAGATTTCAAGTTAAGTGGCTAATATTTTTCTGGGATTTCATCTTTCAAAAAAGTAAGAAATGTTATCCATGAAATAAAACAAAACATTTCCTAGACTCCTTCTTGGAAAGATGTCTTTCTCCTACATTTATTTCAGATGTCATATATTTTCTTTGCATAGAGTCTTCCAAACTTTGGTTGTAATATTCTATGTCTGTAAAAATTCACTCTATTCGGAATAGCCTAAATGGAATTCCTTCATTCTACAGAATCATGAAGATTGTATTGATGATGCTGGGAGAGTATACTTGCATGTTTTTGAGTGAGGGGAAAGTTAATTATTCTTATTCTTTTAAACAATAGGGATGTATCCCTTAGCTCTTTCAATTAAAAGTGAAACATTTCCATGGTAGAAGTTGATGTACAAAAATAAATACAGTTAACATGAGACTTAGATTTTATTATTTGAAATCTAACTCACTAAGCCTCTATAAACAGAACTGAGGAGAAGTCAAAAATTCACTGGACGATCTTAAAATTGAGTTTCTATATATTAAGTTCGCTGTGGGGATTATTAGTGACAATGATAATATCTTCATATGGGATAACATAAAATATATTTATATCTATGAAATAAAAAAATATTTATAGAAATAAAATGACTTCAGAGTTTTGCTTGTTTCTCAGTCACTGAGTCACGCCCAACTCTTTACAACCCTATGGACTGCAGAACACCAGGGTCCCCTGCCCTTCACAATCTCCTGGAGTTGGCTCAGAAAAAGGTCTATAAGGTTGGTGATGCTATCTATCTCATTTTCTGACATCTCCTTCTCCATTTGCCTTAAATCTTAATTGGCATCAGGGTCTTTGCCAATGAGTTGGTTCTTTGCATCAGGTGCCAAAGTATTAGATTGGTTAGATCTCCTTGCAATCCAAGGGACTCTCAAGAGTCTTCTCCAAACCACAGTTCAAAACCATCAATTCTTCGATGCTCAGCTTTCTTTACTGTCCAACACTAATGTCCATACATGACTACTGGAAAAGCTAAGCTTTGATTAGACAGACCTTTGTTGGCAAAGTAATGTCTCTGCTTTTTAATGTGCTGTCTAGATTACTCATATCCTTTCTTCCAAGAAGCTGAAATATTTTATTTTAATGGCTGCTGTTACCATCTACACTGATTTTGGAGCCCAAGAAAATAGTCTCTTACAGTTTCCTGTAAGACACTCTTATTGTTTCCTCATCTATTTGCCATGAAGAGATGGGACCAGAAGCCATGATCATGGTTTTTTGAATGTTGAATTTTAAGCAAGCTTTTCCACTAACCTCTTTCACCCTCATCAAGAAGCTCTTCAGTTCCTCTTCACTTGAATCTGCCATAAGGGTGGTGTTACCTGCAAATATGAGGTTATTAATATTTCTACTGACAATCTTGATGCCAGCTTGTGCTTTATCCAGCTCAGCATGTCACACGATGTACTCTGCAAATAAGTTAAATAAACAGGGTGACAATATACAGCCTTGACATACTCCTTTCCCAGTTTGGAGCCAGTCTGTTGTTCCATGTCCAGTTCTAACTCTTGCTTCTTGACCTGCATACAGATTTCTCAGGAGGCAGGTCAGGTGGTCTAAAGTATTCCCATCACTGTAAGAATTTCCCACAGGTTGTTGTGATCCACACAGTCAAAGGCTTTGGCATAGTCAATAAAACAGGGGATGTTTTCATGCAACTCTCTTGTTGATCAATGATCCAATGGATTTTGTCAATTTGATCTCTCATTCCTCTGACTTTTCTAAATCCAGGTTGAACACCTGGAAGTTATCAGTTCGTGTACTGTCAAAGCCTAACCTGGAGAATTTTGAGCATTACTTTGCTGGTGTGTGAGACGAGTGCAATTATGCAGCAGTTTCAACATTCTTTGGCACTGCCTTTCTTTGGGATTGAAATGAAAATGGACTTTTTCCAGTCCTTGGGCCACTGCTGAGTTTTCCAAATGTGCTGGCATATTGAGTGCAGCACTTTAACAGCATCATCTTTTAGGATTTGAAAGAGCTCAGCTGGAATTCCATGGCCTCCATTAGCTTTGTTCATAGTGTTGCTTCCTAAGGACCACTTAACTTTGCATTCCAGGATACCTCACTCCAGGTGAGTGATCACACAATCGTGGTTATCTGGGTCATTATTATTATTATTTTAATAGTTCTCCTGTTTATTCTTGTCACCTTTTCTTAATATATTATGTTTCTGTGAGGTACATACCATTTCTGTCCTTTTTTGTGCCCATCTTTGCATGAAATGTTCCCTTGGTATCTCTAATTTTCTTGAAGAGATCTCTAGTCTTTCCCATTCTATTTCTTTGCATTGACCACTGAGGAAGGCTTTATTATCTCTTCTTGCTATTATTTGAAACTCTGCATTCAGATGGATATATCTGTCCTTTTCTCCTTTTCCTTTATCTTCTCTTCTTTTCTTAGCAATTTGTAAGGCCTCCTCAGACAACCATTTTGTCTTTTCTGTTTGTTTTTCTTGGGGATGGTCTTGATCGCCACCTCCTGTACAGTGACACAAAGCTCTGTCCATATTTCTTCAGGCACTCTGCTTATCAGATCTAATTCTTTGGATCTGTTTGTCACTTCCACTGTATAATCGTAAGTGATTTGATTTAGTTCGTACCTTAATGGTGTAGTAATTTTCACTACTTTCTTCAATTTAAGTTTGAAATTGGCAATAAGGAGTTCATGATCTGAGCCACATTCAGCTCCTGGTCTTGTTTCTGCTAACTCTATAGAGCTTCTCCATCTTTGGCTGAAAAGATTACAATCAATCTGATTTTGGTATTGACCATCTGGTGATGTCCATGTGTAGAATCTTCTCTTTTGTTGTTGGAAGAGGATGTGTGCTATGACGAGTGTGTTCTCTTGGCAAGACTCTGTTAGTCAATGCCTGCTTCATTTTGCACTCCATGGCCAAACTTAGCTGTTACTTGAGATTTCTCTTGACTTCTTACTTTTGCATTTCAGTCCCCTATAATGCAAAGGACATCTTGTTTTAGTATTAGTTCTAAAATGTGTTGGTCATATGTTGGTCATCATAGAACCATTCAACTTTACCTTCTTTGGCATTAGTGGTTGGGGCATAGACTTGGATTACTATTATCAAATGGTTTGCCTTGGAAAGAAACAGAGATCATTTTGTCATTTTTGAGATTGCATCCAAGTACTGCATTTCATACTGTTTTGTGGAAAATTCTGAAAGAGATGGGAATACCAGACCACCTGACCTGCCTCTTGAGAAACCTATATACAGGTCAGGAAGCAACAGTTAGAACTGGACATGGAACAACAAACTGGTTCCAAACAGGAAAAGGAGTACCTCAAGGCTGTATATTGTCACCCTGTTTATTTAGCTTATATGCAGAGTACATCATGAGAAACGTTGGGCTGGAAGAAGCACAAGCTGGAATCAAGATCGCCGGGAGAAATATCAATAACCTCAGATATGCAGATGACACCACTCCTATGGCAGAAAGTTTAGAGGAACTAAAAAGTCTCTTGATGAAAGTGAAAGAGCAGAGTGAAAAAGTTGGCTTAAAGCTTAACATTCAGAAAACTAGGATCATGGTGTCTGGTCCCATCACTTCATGGGAAATAGATGGGGAAACAGTAGAAACAGTGTCAGACCTTATTTGTTTGGGCTCCAAAATCACTGCAGATGGTGATTACAGCCATGAAATTAAAAGATGCTTACTCCTTTGAAGGAAAGTGGTGACCAACCTAGATAGCATATTAAAAAGCAGAGATGTTACTTTGCCAACACAGGTCTGTTTGGTCAAGGCTATGGTTTTTCCAGTGGTCGTGTATGGATGTGAGAGTTGGACTGTGAAGAAAGCTGAGTGCCAAAAAATTGTTGCTTTTGAACTGTGGTGATGGAAAAGACTCTTGAGAGTCCCTTGGACTGCAAAGAGATCCAACCAGTCCATCCTAAAGGAAATCAGTCCTGGGTATTCACTGGAAGGACTGATGCTGAAACTGAAACTCCAATACTTTGGCCACCTCATGCGAAGAGTTGACTCATTGGAAATATCCTGATGCTGGGAGGGATTGGGGGCAGGAGGAGAAGGGGACGACAGAAGGTGAGATGGCTGGATGGCATCATCAACTCGATGAACATGAGTTTGAGTAAACTCCGTGAGTTGGTGACGGACAGGGAGGCCTGGCATGTTGTGATTCATGGGGTCGCAAAGAGCCAGACATGACTAAGCGACTGAACTAAACTGAACCTGAGGGCTGCTCCATTTCTGCTAAGGGATTCTTGTCCATAGTGGTAGATATAATGGTCATCTGAATTAAATTTGCCCATTCCAGTCCATGTTAGTTCACTAATTCCGAAAATATTAATGTTCTCTCCTGCCATCTCCTGTTTGACCACCTCCAGTTTATCTTGATTCATGGACTTCACATTTCAGGTTCCTATGTAATATTGTTTTCTATAGCATCGGGCTTTCTTTCCTCCACCAGTCACATTCATAACTGGGTACTATATTTGCTTCGCTCCATCTGTTCATTATTTCTGGATTTATTTTTCCACTCTTCTCCAGTTATTGGGCAACAATTAACATGGGTAGTTCATCTTTCAGTGACATATCTTTTTGCCTTTTCATACTGTTCATGGTGTTCTCAAGGCAAGAATACTGAAGTGATTTGCCATTTCCTTCTCCAGTGCACCCTGTTTTCTCAGAACTCTCCACCATGACCTGTCTGTCTTGGGTGGCCTTACATGGCATGGTTCATAGTTTCATTGAGTTATCAAGGCTGTGGTTCATGTGATCAGTTTGGTTAGTTTTCTGTGATTGTGGTTTTCATTCTATTTTCCCTCTGATGAGTAAGGATAAATAACTTACGGAATCTTCCTGATGGGAGAGACTGACTGTTGAGGAAACTGGGTCTTGTTATGATGGACTGGGTCATGCTCAGTAAATCTTTAATCCAATTTTTTGTTTATGAGTGGGGCTGTACTCCCTCCCTGTTGTTTGGACTAAGACACAGGCCTCCACTGGAGACTCATAGACAGTTGCAAGGAAATCTGATTCAGACTCTTGTGGGGACACCGCTGCTTTTTCCTGGCTTCTTGTATGCATAAGGTTTTGTTTGTGCCCTCCAAGTGTCTGTTCCCCACTCCTGTGGAAGTTCTGTATCAAATCCCACTGGCCTCCGAAGTCAAATTCCCTGGGGGTTCTCAGTCCCTTTGCTGGATCCCCAGGCTGGGAAATCTTTAGTGGGTCCTAGAATTTTCTTAAGGTACACGGTTAAGTTTTCTATTTGATGTCTTTCTTGCTTCTTGAGGTGGGATTTTATTGCTATAAGCTTTTCTCTTAGGACAGCTTTTGCTTCATTCCAAAGGTTTGGGTTGCTTTGTTTTCTTTTTTTTCTTTTCTTTTTTTTTTTTAGGTATTTTTTGATTTGCTATTTGATTTCTTCAGTGATCTATTGTTTATTTAGTAGTGTTTTGTTTAGCCTACATTTTTTTTTTTTTTTACATTTTTCCTTAATTGATATCTAATCTCATAGTGTTATATTCAGAAAAGATGCTTGGTTCAATTTCAATTTTATTAAATTTACCAAGGTTTGATATGTTACTCAAGATGTGATCTAGAGAATGTTTGGAGTGCACTTGGGAAAAAATTGTTTTCTGCTGCATTTGGATAGACTGTCCTGAATGTATCTACTAGGTACATCTGGTCTAATGTACCATTTAAGGCTTGTGTTTCCTTATTCATTTTCTGTCTGTATGATCTGTACATTGATGTGTTACTGTTGCTTACCATATTTTTAATCTGGTAGTATTTGCATCATGTATTGAGATGCTTCTATTTTGGGTGCATAAATATTTTCAGATGTTCTGTCTTAGTCCTGGATTGATCCCTTGATCATCATGTAGTGTTTCCTCCTTGTCTCTTATAATATTCTTTATATTAAAGTCTATTGTCTCTGATGCTGGGAAATATTGAGGGCAAGAGGAGGAGAGGATGACAGAGGATGAGATGGTTGGATGGCATTACTGACTCAATGGACATGAGTTTAGGTAAACTCAGGTGTCGGTGATGGACAGGGAGGCCTGGCGTGCATTGGTTCATGGGGCCGTGAAGAGTTGGACACAAACTGAACTGTGTTTGAGGTCTCCTTTCCTTAGCGATAGGGTCAGATTCTTCTTGCTTTTGTTTCTACAGCTGTAGTTGAGGTTACTCCAGTAGCCTATGTTGACCTTATATTCAGAGGGGCTTTTTCTTGTGTTCTGGTGGAAGGAGATGAGGTTTTTGTTTTTGCTTTTTTCCCCCCTCTGACAGGAAGAGTTGTGAGAGGTCATTTGCTTAGTGGTGGCTGTGGGAAGCCTGTCTGCTGATTATTAGATTTGTGCTCTTGTCTTGCTTGCTGTTTGAATGAGGCATCCAGGACTGGGTGCTACAGGCAATTGGGAGATTCCAGTTCTTGGATCTAGGTGAAGGTATTCATGGCCATTCTCAATGATTAGTACTCCCTGGGACCAGGAGTTCTTTGGCAGTCTAGTGTCCTGGATATAGCACTCCCATCCGAGAGGGTCAGGCCTGATTTCTGGTTAGGGATCAAAGATCCCACAAGCCAATAAAGGGGATTAAAATGGACAAACCTGCCCCCCCAAACCCCAAAAAAATAAGAACAGAAAAGCAAGGAACAAAAATAAACCCCAGACAAATGGTAAAACACAAATCAGACAAGCAGAAACAAAAGCAAAAGAATACACACGCACACACACACACACACACACACACACACACACACACACACACACACACAAATGAAACCAAAGTAGACCAAAGAAAACAAAGTAAAGGAGAGTGACCCAGTAAGCAAAGGAAACCAAAAATTATATCAACCAATTAATAACAAAGTTAAAACAGAAAACAAGACCAAAGCACACTGGCAAATGAAGAATAAAGGGAAGAAAAGGAAATAAACAAACATCATGGTGAAAAAAAAATTAAAAATATATAGAAAAATAAATTTAAGTAGAAGTGTGTTTTAAAAGTTCCATATACATATATATTAAACAACAACAACAAAAAAAAGCTACAACTAGACAGGGGCTCTGCAGGTGGCTCAGTGTAAAGAACCTACCTGCCAATGCAGGAAGTGCAGGAGTTGCGGGTTTAACCCCTCGGTTGGAAAGATCCCCTGGAGTAGGAAATGACAACCCACTCCAGTATTCTTGCCTAGTACTCTTGCCTGGAAAATCCCATGGACAGAGGAGCCTGGTAGGCTGCAGTCTATGGGATCGCGAAGAGTCAGACATGACTGAGCGACTTCACTTTCACTTTTCACTTTCACGCATTGGAGAAGGAAATGGCAACCCACTCCAGTGTTCTTGCCTGGAGAATCCCAGGGATAGGGTCTCACAGAGTCGGACACGATTGAAGTGACTTAGCATTCTAAGAGGAATGAGATAATATCACATTATGGTTTCGATTTGCATTTCCCTGATGACTGATAATATTAGTATTTTATCACATATCTGTTAGCTACTCTTTATATCTTCTGTGGGGGAAAAAAATGGTTATTTTCCCATGTTTTGGTTGCCATAACTTTTAAATACTGACACTTAAGAATATTATTTCTTTTATTATTGTGTTTTTATAAAACAATATGTTTCTGTTTAGAAACATGATATAGATTTTAAAATATTTTTGACATATTACATTTTACATGATGCATTTAATTTACCAAAAATTGAATGTGAAAGTCTTCTATATCATTTTTCATATGTGTGGATACACTGTTGTCCCAGAATGTTTTATTGAATAGTCTATACTTTTCTTTTTCCAGTAGTCATGTATGGATGTGAGAGTTGGACTCTAAAGAAAGCTGAGTACTTGTCAGGAAGCATTTTACAGGAGGTTTCCTGTGTGCTGTTTTGGATCTGACAGGAATCCTTTGATCCTTATTAATTCCTGAATATTCAGGAATTAAGAGGAGAGGCACGCCTTTCCCGGGGCTGAGGAATCCAGGCATTTCCTTTGTTAGTTTCTCGTTATGGTGATAAGTACCCTCTTCTCTCTTTAATGAGGATCGCCTTGTGTTTTGTAAGTCTGGAATTTCAATCTTTATCTTTGCTGAGATTAACTACCTTGTAAGACAGTATATATGCTCACACCATGTTGATTAAAACACCTTTGCTCCATGAGAGCTTTGGTCCCTGTGTTTTTCTTTCTTTCTTTCTCCTCCTCTCTTTCTCTTTATCTCTCTATTTCTGGCTGGTTCCCTGGAATGTGAAAGCTAGCTGCGTAACCCAGGGAATATTAGCCTCTTTCCGTCTTTCACTCTCTCATCGTTGACTCCAGACCACCAGGTTCCAGTCCATTAAAGGACCAACAAGTACTGAAGAATCGATGCTTTTGAACTGTGGGGTTGGAGAAGACTCTTGAGAATCCCTTAGACAGCAAGGAGAGCCAACCAGTCCATCTTAGTGAAAATCAGTCCTGAATATTTATTGGAAGGACTGATGTTGAAGCTGAAACTCCAATACTTGGGCCACCTGATGCGAAAAACTGACTCATTAGAAAAGATCCTGATGCTGGGAAAGATTGAGGGCAGGAGGAGCAGGGGATGACAGAGGATAAGATGGTTGGATGGCATCACCGACTCTATGGACATGAGTTTGAGTAAGCTCCAGGAGTTGGTGATGGACAGGGAAGCCTGGCATGCTGCAGTCCATGTGGTCACAAAGAGTCAGACACAGTTGAGTGACTGAACTGAGGTGAACTTATAGCTTTCTTACTGACTGACCTGTGTTGCCATATTTGTTCAATAGCAGAGGTCTATATGCTGTTCCATTAGTTATTTAAAAAGAACCCCCTGGAGTGACATTACTTTGATATTTGCTAGGGTAAATTTCCTTGGTTCATTTTAGGCAATGTTCTTTTAAAAATATATATTTTTTCCTTATTTTTGGACTTTGCTTTTCTTTATATGTATTTCATGATATGATTTTTCAAATTTTACAGAATGCCTATTGAAACTTTCATTGGAATTTCTTATAATCTACATATCAATTTATGGATAATACTCAATACACTAAGCTTTTCCATCTATTAGTACTTCCCTGGTGGCTCAGTCGATGAAGAGTCTGCCTGCAATGAGGGAGACCTGGGTTCAATCTCTGGATTGGGAAGACTCCCTGGAGAAGGAAATGGCAACACACTCCAGTATACTTGCCTGGAGAATTCCATGGACCGGGAGCCTGGTGGGCTCCAGTCCACGGGGTCTCAAAGAGTCAGACACAACTGAGTGACTAACACAGACACATTTTCATTGATTTAAACCTTCTTTACTGTTTACCATTTTGTTGTTGTTGTTGTTTATAAAAGTTGTGCACATATTTGTATTTGCACATTTTCTCAAAAGTATTTGAAAAATTTCCCTATTCATTCTTTTTTTTTCCCCAATCATTCTTAATGTTTAGAAAAGCAATTGGTCTGAGCTTATTGAATTATCATTAAGAATGCTAGCTAAATTATTTTAATTATAATAATAAATTGTCTTTCTTGGTATTTGGTATACAGAGTCATATCTACTTGCTTTCTTGATGGCTCTAAACACTTTTTTTCGCCCCCTCATTCTCTTTATAACTAAATTGATAATAAAATAAGATTTTGAATTAAAATGATGGTAGGAGTTTCACTTATATTATTCCTAATTTAATGTTTTCAATGTTACTATTTTAAATTTTTTCACGATTAAAAGGGATACTGCTATGAGAATCTTGCAGATAACCATTACTCAATTAAAATATTACATATCCATTTATAGATTACATATTATAAAAGTAACATTCTAAAGCTTGATATGTAGGGTTAATATTTTTAAGCATGAAATTTTAATTAATTGAAGGTTTGCAAATAAAATATATCATGAAAGCTAAAATACTAAGAAATAGAAGCATTTTTTCAGTGTTAATCCAAGTTGGTAATATTAACATAAACCTACTTCATGATTTTATGCTTTGCTTTATTTTGTTTGATTTACATTTTGTTTAGCACTTGCATCAGTATTTATAAGTAATTAGTTTTTTAAATTTCATTATGCGATCTTGAGATATTTTTAGAATCAAGTTTATAAATTAAAATGAGTTAGGGCAAGTGAGGTCAGCATCATAGTATATTGAGGTGCTCCTTTTGTCCCTCCCTTCAGTCTACAAGCAGCAAAACATGCACAGTGCAAGAAAGGCACATGTGGGCAACATCAAGACCTGGAGAATCCCACACTTCACTATCTGTAAATGTGGGTGGGCTGGAACACATTGAGGAAGTAGAAACAAAGAAACAGCTGAGGTGGTGCCTCTACTCCTCACTATCTTGCTGTAGCAGCAACTGAAACCGCAGCCCCGGGGAACAGTGGAGTTAGTAGCAACGGAAGTGCAACCAATTCTGGCCTCCTAGCAATGGCGGCACCCACCACTACAAGCAAACGGGCAGCAGCAGCTGCAGTGGAGTCTGGGACCCTTTTCATCAACCACTGAGGCACCCCCATTCCAGTTCCACAGCCCTTCACCCCATCAGCAGAGCCTGCAAAGCTTACAGCACTAGAAACAGCAGAGACTACCTTGCGACCATGGCTTTTCTTAACCCTCTTCATCCCTGCACCCCGAGAACTGGATCTTGTAACTCAGGGAATCATGGACTGAAGGGAAAACCCCACAAATCTAGTGCCTTAGATAGTGTCAGCAGCAAGGCACCGATGGCCTTTGAGGCACAAACGGGGATAACTAGACTATGGGGTGACACCTCTGACAGGCTGTGAAGGGTGGAATATAAGACTCTCAAATATTAAGCCAGAGGTAGCTTAGGTTAGAAACTAAATATTTATGCTATCTCACCACCTGCAGGAAAGAAAAACAACGTCCTCTAATTTCTAATATGTTGAATCTTTAGAATCAATAGAAATGTGTTCATTATGAACATGCCAGCATGTTCAATTACCATGAAGAATCACAGTAACATAGTACCACAAAAAAGAAAATGACAGAACTCCAAAAACTAAATTTTAAATCATGGAATATTACAATCTAACTGATAGAAAATGCAAAACAAGTCTCAGGAAGAAACACAGTGAGCTATAAGAAAACTGAGAAAAGCAATTCAATGATCTCAAAAACAAAATTCATGAACAGAATAAATACTTTTCAGAGAGATTAAAACTTTACAAATAAATCAAACAATTCTGGAGGTGAACAAGAAATTCATAACAAATTCTGGAGGTTAACAAGATAAATAATACATTAGAAAACATGGAAAACATAGTAGAACATATGGAAGAGTGAATTAGAGAGCTGAAAGATAAAAATCTAATAAAAATAAGGTAGAAGAGGAGAGAGAAATGAGATATAAAAAATGAGATCATACGAGACTTATTAAACACTTTTAGGAAGGATACCATTAAGATAATTGGTACTGCAGAAGGGGAGGAAAGGGAGAAGGGAGCAGAGAGTTTATTTAAAAAAAATAAAATAAAAAAACTGAGAACATCATAAATTTGGGGACAGAATTGAATATGCAAGCCCATGAATCTAAGAGAACATTTAAATATCTCAATGCAAAACGATCTTCTCTGTGACACCTTCAAATGCTAAGACATATTTTAACAAGTCAATGACAAAGAAAGACTTTAAAGGCAACTGGAGAGGGAAAACTCAACATTCAAAAAAATAAGATCATGGTATATGGTCCCATTACTTCATGGCAAATAGATGGGGAAACAATGGAAACAGCGACAGACTATTTCCTTGGGCTCCAAAATCACTGCAGATGGTTACTGCAGCCATGAAATTAAAAAACACTTGCTCCTTGGAAGAAAAACTAAGACCAACCTAGTGCAAGTGAAAGCTGCTCCGTTGTGTCCAGCTCTTTGTGACCCCATGGACTGTACAGTCCATGGAATTCTCTAGGCCAGAATGCTGGAGTGGGTAGCCATTCCCTTCTCCAGGGGATCTTCCCAACCCAGGGATTGAACCCAGGTTTCCTGCATTGCAGGCAGATTCTTTACCAGCAGAACCACAAGTGAAGCCCAAGAATACTGGAGTTGATAGCCTATCTCTTTTCCAGTGGATCTTTCAGACCCAGAAATGGAACCAGGGTTTACTGCAGTATGACCTACCTCGAGAGCATATTAAAACAGCCATTACTTTGCCAACAAAGGTCTGTATAGTGAAAGCTATGGTTTTTCCAGTAGTCATGTATGGGTGTGAAACCTGGACCATAAAGAGTGCTGAGTGCTGAAGAATTGATGCTTTTGTACTGTGGTGTTGGAGAAGATTCTTGAGAGTCCCTTGAACTGCAAGGAAATCAAACCAGTCAATCCTAAAGGAAGTCAGTCCTGAATATTCATTGGAGAGAGTGATGCTGAAGTTCCAATTCTTGGCCACCTGATGCAAAGAACTGATTCATTGGAAGTGACACTGATGTTGGGAAAGATTGTAGGCAGGAGAAGGGGACAATAGAAGATGAGACAGATGGAAGGCGTCACCGACTCAACGGGCATGAGTTAGAGCAAGCTCTGGGAGTTGGTGATGGACAGTGAGTCCTGGCATGCTACAGTCCATAGGGTCCCAAAGAGTTGGACACGACTGAGTGACTGAACTTAGAAAAAAGAACACTAACCTATAGAGGAGGTTATGCTATGGGCTGATATCTCAGCAGAAACTCTACAGGCCAAGATAGTGAAATGATATTCTCACAATACTGAAAGATAAAACTTGTCAGTCAAGAGTACTTTGTCTAGCAAAGTTTTTCTTTATATTTGAAAGATAAATAAATACTTTACCAGGCAAACAAAAGCTGAAGACCTAATCAACACTAGACCTGCCTCATAAGAAACGTTGAAAGGAATTCTGTCTGAAATGAAAATACAAAATGTTAGTCAAATATTATGTTATAACCCCCTCCAATTCATACAGTGCTATATGTTAATTATGTAAAAGTGAAACTGGAAGAAACAATAAAGATTATATTTTATGATAAAAATAAATAAAGCTTTGAGACAAAATTAGAAAATTGCAATATTTCATCAGCATAAGTTTTTAAATCCTTTATTAAAGATTAAAAGAAGATAGATGAAAATTAACTATAGCTACATCGTTTTGGTAACAAGTGCAACATGAGAAAGTAATTTGAGAGAATAGAAACACAAAAGGGGAAGAAGAATAGGATGAAACACATATAGGCAAATGAAGAAGAGATGATATTAGAAGAAAAATGACTATTTTATCTTTGAAGCCTCATTCTAACTGTAAAAGATAAGAAAATGAGAAAGCTGAGAAGAAAATCATAGAACTTTATAAAACCAAAAATACCAAACAAGACTACAAAGAATAATAAGCAATGGGGATATTGAACAACCAGGAAATAAAAGAAAAAAAAATGGCAGTGTATGTCCCCATCTATCAACAATCACCCTAAATATAAGCAGATTGAATTTAGCAAGCAGACACAAGATGACTTAGTGGATTAAAAACATAAGACACGAGTATATGCTGTCCTCAAATGTGATAATACTAGCAGATCAGAGGCAGAGAAGGTGGGTATAGCCATATTTATACCAGACAAAATATATGTCAAGCCAAATAAATCTAAAAGAGACAAAATTGGACATCTCTCAATGATCGGGGGCAATTTATCAAGAAGGCTACATAATTATGACTATATTGCACATATGACAGCAGAATCAAAATGTGGAAAGAAAATAGTAATAGACTTAAATGGAGAAAGCAACACAACACAATAACAGTAGGGGGATTTAATACCCTGCTTACATCAATGAACAATCTCAGTCAGAACTTCAACAGCACAACAACAGTTTTAAATAAAACATGAGATCAGAAATCAGACGGATTTGATAGTTCTGTACACAAATTCCACCAAATACAGCAGAACATGTATTCTCCTTATATGCACACGGGTCTTTCTCAAAGATAGACCATATGGTAGAAAACAAAATGAATCTCAATGATGTTCCGTAGATTGAAATCAAATTAATCATCTTTTCTGAAGATAATGGTATGAAACTAGAAATCAACTACATGAAAAAAAAAAGTTGGAAAAATAACAGATATGTGAACAGTAAACAAAACTCTACTGAATAATTATTGGCTTAAGAAATAAACCAAAAAAAAAAAGAAAGAAAAAACTACCTGAATGAGAAAAAACTACATGTAATGAGAAGACAGCAAACCAAATTTATGTGATACAACAATATTGGTACTAAGGGGGAAGTTTACAACAATACAGGCTTACCTCAAAAAGCAAAAAAAAATTCTGAAATAAACAACCTAACTTCATACCTAGAGGAACTGGAGAAAGAACAAATGGACCCTAAAGTCAATAGAATAAAGGAAGTAATTGTGATCAGAGCAGAAATAAATGCAATAGAGACTAAAAAGCAATAGAAAACATCAATGAGCTATGAGTTTGTTCTTTGGAAAGTTTTTTTTTTTTAATGAAAAACATTTAGTTAGACTCACTAAGAAAAGAAGAAAGCTATGATAAATAAAACCAAAAATGAGAGAGGAGAAAATAACAATGGAAACCACAGAAATATGAAGGATTATATGAGAATATTATGTGCAAAATGGAATTTCTTAGCACCCAACATTGAATATTTGGAATTTTGAACTCCAAATCTAAGTAAAAATTGCCTTTTCTTGCAAAAGGAAATGCAACATGTCATCTGACTGCCCTATAGAGGATACAATCTGTGGGAAATACCAATGGAGAACAAATAGAAAATTAATGCATTATATAGCAAACCCATTGCCTGACAAGAGCAGCAGTTCAAAACTTTAAAAATTTTTTCAAGAAAGTATATCCTTCTAAAAATAATTAATCCTTAGGGTGCACAAATTAAGTCAAATCTTCTGCATTGTTCTATGAGCACTCAATCAATATAATGGTAGTTAAATGTAGTCAGTAGTCATATACTGAGAGCATATTTTCAGATAAGAATGGGAGGATTTATCAGGACTCTATAAATGGGTACAATGAAATCTTCAGGACGTGATGATTCATTGTGAAAAACGACTTAATCAATTCCATGTGGCCCCTCTGGCATGGTTTTTATTCAATAGCAAGTTAGTCTGCTGAATTCCACATTTCTAGAATGCTGATTAATCTGAGAATGTGCAGATCTCTTAGTTTATGAAAGATATTCCTTTTAAAAATATTTTCTTTCTGTATTTAAGCTATTATTACTGTCAGTATTAGAAATCATGGATCATCAAAACATAAAGTATTGTCAGTATGTAAAATTTAATACAAATGAGCCACAGTGCTGTCATCTTAATATAAAATTTATATTTTCTTTAGCTACAATTTTATTTTAGTAAATAGAGATTATTAGAAAATAAAAATATTATGTATAATTGTATTCCTCCAAATTTGTTTTCTCCATAAAATGCTATACAACAAATTCACATTTTCCTTTTTGTGGATGAGGATTTAAACTCAGGAGATATTACTGTGATTGGACAATCATAATATAAACATAATCTAGGCACACATTATCTTTACTATGTTTAAATAATTCATTGTATTATTTTAAATATTGCACATAAAGACTATACTGAGGACACAAATCTACTGTCTGAATAAAATAGTGTTTTAAATTATATTCAAATTAACATTATTTTTAATAAAAACTCTCAGTATAAATTTTCATAATACACCATAAGGAGAATACTATCTCACCTGTTAGGTCACATTAGTTTAATCCCTCATAATATAGGCCTTATTACATAATGAGATATAAGAATTTAAAATACTGATGACCAAATAGAGATTTTGATTAAGAATGCTATTATCATTGGATTTGCTCTCTATTTATTAAAATGTTCATATTAGAAACAGTGATTACTCCATAGTGAGGAAATTTGACACTCCTAAAGGGAAGTGTAAAAGTAGAACAATTTTTTCAATTATGAAATACTTTACTTGATATGGAAAAAAACAATTGCCATCTGTGAGTTCTTGCTGAAATTAAAAGAAAATAGTTTAAAGTTTTACTTAAAATATAAATGTGTATAGTTTATATGCAATATGTAAGCATATATAAAATTTACTATACAATTGCTTCTACCTTGAAACAAGGAAATCACACAATAAACATATTAAGTTGGATTATGAAACTTTAACTTGGTATTAATTCTGAATAGATGCTATTGACATAATCCACATGAAGTGTGACATTTTTTGCATATTTGAGGCCCTACAAACACTAATTGGGATAGCTGAGGTAGAGGTAGACTATCACAGCAAAGGAGGCAATGTTACAAATGCAAATTTTATTTTGGTCTCTAAAATACAGTAAATCTTCTACATATGCATAAGTTCCATTCCCAGACCATATTTATAAGCCCAAATTGTAAGTCCAAAAAAGTTAACCTAGGTACCTAACAATTACAATCAGTTATTTGGTACTGTACTGTAATACGTTTATGATAGTTTTCACACAAATAATAGATAAAAACAAACACAAAAAATAAAAATGTTTTAAATTTATTTATTTATTTATTTTTTCAGTGGGTTTTATCATACATTGACATGAATCAGCAATAGATTTACACGTATTCCCCATCCCGATCCCCCCTCCCACCTCCCTCTCCACCCGATTCCTCTGGGTCTTCCCAGTGCACCAGGCCCGAGCACTTGTCTCATGCATCCCACCTGGGCTGGTGACCTGTTTCACCATAGATAATATACATGCTGTTCTTTCGCAACATCCCACCCTCACCTTCTCCCACAGAGTTCAAAAGTCTGTTCTGTACTTCTGTGTCTCTTTTTCTGTTTTGCATATAGGGTTGTCGTTACCATCTTTCTAAATTCCATATATATGTGTTAGTATGCTGTAATGTTCTTTATCTTTCTGGCTTACTTCTCTCTGTATAATGGGCTCCAGTTTCATCCATCTCATTAGAACTGGTTCAAATGAATTCTTTTTAACAGCTGAGTAATATTCCATGGTGTATATGTACCACAGCTTCCTTATCCATTCATCTGCTGATGGGCATCTAGGTTGCTTCCATGTCCTGGCTGTTATAAATAGTGCTGCGATGAACATTGGGGTGCACATGTCTCTTTCAGATCTGGTTTCCTCAGTGTGTATGCCCAGAAGTGGGATTGCTGGGTCATATGGCAGTTCTATTTCCAGTTTTTTAAGGAATCTCCACACTGTTCTCCATAGTGGCTGTACTAGTTTGCATTCCCACCAACAGTGTAAGAGGGTTCCCTTTTCTCCACACCCTCTCCAGCATTTATTGCTTGTAGACTTTTGGATAGCAGCTATCCTGGCTGGCGTGTAGTGGTACCTCATTGTGGTTTTGATTTGCATTTCTCTGATAATGAGTGATGTTGAGCATCTTTTCATGTGTTTGTTAGCCATCTGTATGTCTTCTTTGGAGAAATGTCTGTTTAGTTCTTTGGCCCATTTTTTGATTCGGTCATTTATTTTTCTGGAATTGAGCTTCAGGAGTTGCTTGTATATTTTTGAGATTAATCCTTTGTCTGTTTCTTCATTTGCTATTATTTTCTCCCAATCTGAGGGCTGTCTTCTCACCTTACTTATAGTTTCCTTTGTAGTGCAAAAGCTTTTAAGTTTCATTAGGTCCCATTTGTTTATTTTTGCTTTTATTTCCAATATTCTGGGAGGTGGGTCATAGAGGATCTTGCTGTGGTTTATGTCGGAGAGTGTTTTGCCTATGTTCTCCCCGAGGAGTTTTATAGTTTCTGGTCTTACATTTAGATCTTTAATCCATTTTGAGTTTATTTTTGTGTATGGTGTTAGAAAGTGTTCTAGTTTCATTCTTTTACAAGTGGTTGACCTTTTCCCAACACCACTTGTTAAAGAGGTTGTCTTTTTTCCATTGAATATCCTTGCCTCCTTTGTCAAAGATAAGGTGTCCATAAGTTCGTGGATTTATCTCTGGGCTTTCTATTCTGTTCCATTGATCTATATTTCTGTCTTTGTGCCAGTACCATACTGTCTTGATGACTGTGGCTTTGTAGTATAGTCTGAAGTCAGGCAGGTTGATTCCTCCAGTTCCATTCTTTTTTCTCAAGATTACTTTGGCTATTCGAGGTTTTTTGTATTTCCATACAAACTGTGAAATTATTTCTTCTAGTTCTGTGAAAAATACCGTTGGTAGCTTGATAAGGATTGCATTGAATCTATAGATTGCTTTGGGTAGAATAGCCATTTTGACAATATTTATTCTTCCAATCCATGAGCATGGTATGTTTCTCCATCTGTTTGTGTCCTTTTTGATTTCTTTCATCAGTGTTTTATAGTTTTCTATGTATAGGTCTTTTGTTTCTTTAGGTAGATATATTCCTAAGTATTTTATTCTTTTTGTTGCAATGGTGAATGGTATTGTTTCCTTAATTTCTCTTTCTGTTTTTTCATTGCTAGTATATAGGAATGCAAGGGATTTTTATGTGTTAATTTTATATCCTGCAACTTTACTATATTCATTTATTAGCTCTAGTAATTTTCTGGAAGAGTCTTTAGGGTTTTCTATGTAGAGGATCATGTCATCTGCAGACAGCAAGAGTTTTACTTCTTCTTTTCCTATCTGGGTTCCTTTTACTTCTTTTTCTGCTCTGATTGCTGTGGCCAAAACTTCCAACACTATGTTGAATAGTAGTGGTGAGAGTGGGCATCCTTGTCTTGTTCCTGATTTCAGGGGAAATGCTTTCAATTTTTCACCATTGAGGGTGATACTTGATGTGGGTTTGTCATATATAGCTTTTATTATGTTGACGTATGTTCCTTCTATCCTGCTTTCTGGAGAGTTTTAATCATGAATGGGTGTTGAATTTTTTCAAAGGCTTTCTCTGCATCTATTGAGATAATCATATGGTTTTTATCTTTCAATGTGTTAATGTGGTGTATTACATTGATTGATTTGCACATATTAAAGATTCCTTGCATTCCTGGGATAAAGCCCACTTGGTCGTGGTGTATGATTTTTTTAATATGTTGTTGGATTCTGTTTGCTAGAATTTTGTTAAGGATTTTTGCATCTATGTTCATCAGTGATATTGGCCTGTAGTTTTCTTTTTTTGTGGCATCTTTGTCTGGTTTTGGATTTAGGGTGATGGTGGCCTCATAGAATGAGTTTGGAAGCTTACCTTCCTCTGCAATTTTCTGGAAGAGTTTGAGTAAGATAGGTGTTAGCTCTTCTCTAAATTTTTGGTAGAATTCAGCTGTGAAGCCATCTGGTCCTGGGCTTTTGTTTGCTGGAAGATTTCTGATTACAGTTTCGATTTCCTTGCTTGTGATGGGTCTGTTCAGATCTTCTATTTCTTCCTGGTTCAGTTTTGGAAGGTTATACTTTTCTAAGAATTTGTCCATTTCATCCAAGTTGTCCATTTTATTGGCATATAGCTGCTGGTAGTAGTCTCTTATGATCCTTTGTATTTCAGAGTTGTCTGTTGTGATCTCTCCATTTTCATTTCTAATTTTGTTAATTTGGTTCTTCTCTCTTTGCTTCTTAATGAGTCTTGCTAATGGTCTGTCAATTTTGTTTATTTTTTCAAAAAACCAGCTTTTAGCTTTGTTGATTTTTGCTATGGTCTCTTTAGTTTCTTTTGCATTTATTTCTGCCCTAATTTTTAAGATTTCTTTCCTTCTGCTAACCCTGGGGTTCTTCATTTCTTCCTTCTCTAATTGCTTTAGGTGTAGAGTTAGGTTATTTATTTGGCTTTTTTCTTGTTTCTTGAGGTAAGCCTGTAATGCTATGAACCTTCCCCTTAGCACTGCTTTTACAGTATCCCATAGGTTTTGGGTTGTTGTGTTTTCATTTTCATTCATTTCTATACATATTTTGATTTCTTTTTTGATTTCTTCTATGATTTGTTGGTTATTCAGAAGCGTGTTATTTAGCCTCCATATGTTTGAATTTTTAACAATTTTTTTCCTGTAATTGAGATCTAATCTTACTGCACTGTGGTCAGAAAAGATGACTGGAATGATTTCAATTTTTTTGAATTTTTCAAGACCAGATTTATGGCCCAGGATGTGATCTATTCTGGAGAAGGTTCCGTGTGCACTTGAGAAAAAGGTGAAGTTGATTGTTTTGGGGTGAAATGTCCTATAGATATCAATTAGGTCTAGCTGGTCCATTGTGTCATTCAAGGTTTGTGTTTCCTTGTTAATTTTCTGTTTAGTTGATCTATCCATAGTTGTGAGTGGGGTATTAAAGTCTCCCACTATTATTGTGTTACTATTAATTTCCTCTTTCATACTCGTTAGCGTTTGCCGTACATATTGCAGTGCTCCTATGTTGGGTGCATATATATTTATAATTGTTATATCTTCTTCTTGGATTGATCCTTTGATCATTATGTAGTGTCCTTCTTTGTCTCTTTTCACATCCTTTATTTGAAAGTCTATTTTATCTGATATGAGTATTGCTACTCCTGCTTTCTTTTGGTCTCCGTTTGCGTGAAATATTTTTTTCCAGCCCTTCACTTTTAGTCTGTATGTGTCTCTTGCTTTGAGGTGGGTCTCTTGTAGACAGCATATATAGGGGTCTTGTTTTTGTATCCATTCAGCCAATCTTTGTCTTTTGGTTGGGGCATTCAACCCATTTACATTTAAGGTAATTATTGATAGGTGTAGTCCCGTTGCCATTTACTTTGTTGTTTTGGGTTCACTTTTATACAACCTTTCTGCATTTCCTATCTAGAGAAGATCCTTTAGCATTTGTTGAAGAGCCGGTTTGGTGGTGCTGAATTCTCTCAGCTTTTGCTTGTCTGTAAAGCTTTTGAATTCTCCTTCATATCTGAATGAGATCCTTGCTGGGTACAGTAATCTAGATTGTAGGTTATTGTCTTTCATTACTTTCAGTACGTCCTGCCATTCCCTTCTGGCCTGGAGGGTTTCTATTGATAGATCAGCTGTTATCCTTATGGGAATCCCTTTGTGTGTTATTTGTTGTTTCTCCCTTGCTGCTTTTAATATTTGTTCTTTGTGTTTGATCTTTGTTAATTTGATTAATATGTGTCTTGGGGTGTTTTGCCTTGGGTTTATCCTGTTTGGGACTCTCTGGGTTTCTTGGACTTGGGTGGCTATTTCCTTCCCCATTTTGGGGAAGTTTTCAGCTATTATCTCCTCGAGTATTTTCTCATGGCCTTTCTTTTTGTCTTCTTCTTCTGGGATTCCTATGATTCGAATGTTGGGGTGTTTCACATTGTCCCAGAGGTCCCTGAGGTTGTCCTCATTTCTTTTGATCCTTTTTTCTTTTTTCCTCTCTGCTTCATTTATTTCCACCATTTTATCTTCTACCTCACTTATCCTATCTTCCATCTCCGTTATTCTACTCCTGGTTCCCTCCAGAGTGTTTTTTATCTCATTCATTGCATTATTCATTTTTAATTGACTCTTTTTTATTTCTTCTAGGTCTTTATTAAACATTTCTTGCATCTTTTCAATCTTTGTCTCCAGGCTATTTATCTGTAACTCCATTTTGTTTTCAAGATTTTGGATCATTTTTATTATCATTATTCTAAATTCTTTTTCAGGTAGATTCCCTATCTCCTCCTCTTTTGTTTGACTTGGTGGGCATTTTTCATGTTCCTTTACCTGTTGGGTATTTCTCTGCCTTTTCATCTTGTTTAGATTGCTGTGTCTGGAGTGGGCTTTCTGTATTCTGGAGGTCTGTTGTTCCTTTTTATTGTGGAGGTTTTACCCTGTGGGTGGGGTTAGACGATTGGCTTGTCAAGGTTTCCTGGTTAGGAAAGTTTGCATCGGTGTTCTGGTGCGTGGAACTTGATTTCTTCTCTCTGGAGAGCAATGGAGTGCTCAGTAATGAGTTTTGAGATGGGTCTGTGTGTTAGGTGTCACCTTGGGCAGCCTGTATGTTGACGTTTAGGGCTATGTTCCTGCGTTGCTGGAGAATTTGCTTGGTATGTCTTGCTCTAAAACTTATTGGCTCTTGGGTGGTGGTTGGTTTCAGTGTAGGCATGGAGGCTTTTAGACGGTCACTTATTACTTTAAGTTCCATGTAGTCAGGAGTTTTCTGGTGTTCTCAGGTTTTGGGCTTAAGTCTCCTGCCTCTGGATTTTAGTTTTATTCTTCCTGTAGTCTCAGGACTTCTCCAACTATACAGCACTGATAATAAAACTTCTAGGTTAATGGCAAAAAGATTCTCCCCCGTTAGGGACACCCAGAGAGGTTCACAGAGTTACATGAAGAAGAGGAGAGGGAGGAGGGAGATAGTGATGAGCAGGAGGAGAAAAAGGGGGACTCAAGAGGAGAGAGACAGATCTACGCAGTTGTCTGTTCCCAGAGTGTTCTCCGTAGCCCAGACACCCACCAAGATTCACAGAATTGAATTGAGAAGAGAAGGGGGAGGGAGGAAATAGAGGTGTTCTGAGGTAGAAAACAGAGAGTCAAGATTGGGACAGAATAATCAACACACTCCTGAATAAAAATGGGAACTAAAAAAAAAAAAAAAAAATGGGAACTGAATATTGGATTCTTAAATGTTCACAATTTATATCATATATTGAAAAACAAAAATTAAAAATCTAGAGTAGAGATTAGACTCTTAAAAATACTATATTAAAAACAAAAACCAAAACACACACAAAAAAATTTTAAAAATATATATGAAGTTCAGTTTAAAAAATAGGGCTTCTCTTTTTTTTTTTTTTTTGGTAAGGTTATAGTGTATTGAAAATGAAAATTAAGGAGTAGTAGAGGAGTACTAGAGGACTTTAAAAGAAATAAGAGAAAAAGAAAAATAGAAAATAGAAGAGAAAAAGGAGAAAAAAAGAAAAAAAAAAAAGGAATTTTCCCTAATTAAAAAAATCATAAAAATCTATGAAAATGAAAGTTAAGGAGTAATGGGGGAGTAATAGGGAATTTTAAAGGAAAATAAAAGAGAAAAAATAAAAAATAAAAATTTTTTTTTTTATTTTTTCTTTTTCTTTTCTTATTTAAAAAAAAAAAAAAGTAAAAATATATCTAGGAATTTCTCTGGAGCTGTTGTGGTCAGTGTCGGTTCGGCTCAGTTTCAGATATCTCCTCGTTCCAGCTTACACTTCTCGATATCTACGGGCCTCTTCCGGTGTAATCGGTGTTTTCTACAGGGATTTTAATTTGTTGCACCGTTCTCTTCAGAAGCGGTTCCCTTTGTTTATTTGGCTTCTGTTTGGCGTCTCTTCAGAGCCTCATTTCCGCCCTGACACAGGCGGGCGGAGGTGGACTCTTATTCAGGTAGCTAGTTCTGTCACGCTGTGGGGAGGGGCTGGCGCTGCTGGGAGGGGCTGTCGCCACTTTCTCCGTCTGCGCTGTTCAGGCTCCCGGCTGCTCTATATGGAGCGCGCCAAGCGCTGCGCGCAGCTCCAGCCCTCGGGTGTTCCACAAAAGCACGGAACAAAAGGCTGCGTCCGCTCTTGTGCCTTCCCCGTCAGAGCGGTCCAGGCAGCCAGGAGCTTGACAGGCGCACTCTCCCCGGGTGCGGCACACCCACTCCCTTCCACGGTCCCAATCTCGGTTTCTGCCGGCGCCAGTCGGGTGCGTGCGCCTTCTGCCCTCTGCGTCCCCAGCCCCAGTCCCCGCCCGCGCCGGTCGGGTGCCTGCGCCCTGTGTCTCGCTGCGACCTGCTCCCGCCTCTGGCGGGTCTGGGCTGGCCTGCAGTCTGTGAGCTCTTCTCTGGACCCTCTTGGTCCCTTTGTTCTGCGAACGGCTGGCAGCGTGTTCGGGCCGGTTAATTTTCTCTCTCTTCCCTGCATTCCCACAGTTCAAGTTGGCAACTCACAAAAGCTCCCTCCGATTGTCCTCAGGGCACTCAGGCCCGGACCCTACCCCAAGCAATGCCGCCTGCTCCTCTCCATGCCGCCCCCACTTGCTGGTGGTGGATGCGGGTGTCTGGGGCACTTTTCTGCTGAGAGTTGCTTTTAGGCACGTAATCTGTGGGTTTAATTTATTGTTTCCCTCCCAGTCAGGTTGCCCTCCTAGGTTCAAACATTTCCCCCAGGCCCGCCAGTGCGAGGGTTTCCCGGTGTCTGGAAACGTCCTCTAAAGACTCCCTTCTCGGGACGGATCTCCGTCCTTAGCTCTTTTGTCTCACTTTTTATCTTTTATATTTTGTCCTACCTCCTTTCGAAGACAATGGGCTGCTTTTCTGGGCGCCTGATGACCTCAGCTAGCGATCAGAAGTTGTTTTGTGAAGTCTGCTCTGCGTTCAGATATTCTTTTGATGAATTTGTAGGAGAGAAAGTGGTCTCCCCGTCCTACTCCTCCACCATCTTGGCTCCTCCCTCCAAGAAAAATGTTTTTAATCTTAAAAACTGTTGTTGTTTAGTCACTAAGTCACGTCCAACTCTTTGCTACCCCATAAATTGTTGTCTACCAGGCTCCTCTGTCCATGTGATTTTCCAGGCAAGAATACTAGAATGTGTTGTGATTTCCTTCTCAAGAGGATCTTCCCAACTCAGGGATCGAATCTGCATCTTTTACTGCATCTCCTGCTACATCTTCTGCATTTCAGGCAGATACTTTACTGCTGGGCCACTGGAGAAGTCCACCATGAGAAGTACAGTATTACCGGAGGAAAAAATAAACAAAACCTGGCAATTACTGTTTGGGGTAGGCAGAGGAGGTGGGAGACGGTAGAGCTGAAGGATCATCAGAAATTAAATCCTTGCTGAATTCAACTTTATGTATCCTCTTGAAAACATCATCCAGTGATATCTGGGTTCAATTCAGTTCGATTCAGTCGATCAGTCATGTCTGACTCTTTGCAACCCCATGGACTGCAGCATAGCAGGCCTCCCTGTCCATCACCAAGTCCCGAGTTTACCCAAACTCATGTCCATTGAGTCGGTGATGCCATCTAACCATCTCATACTCTGTCATCCCCTTATCTTCCTGCCATCAATCTTTCCCAGCATTAGGGTCTTTTCAAATGAGTCAGCTCTTCCCATCAGGTGGCCAAAGTATTGGAGTTTCAGCTTCAACATCAGTCCTTCCAATGAACACCCAGGACTGATCTCCTTTATGGACTGGTTGGATCTCCTTGAAGTCCAAGGGACTCTCAAGACTCTTCTCCAACACTACAGTTCAAAAGCATTAGTTCTTCAGTGCTCAGCTTTCTTTATAGCCCCACTCTCACATCCATACATGACTACTGGAAAAAAACATAGCCTTGACTAGATGGACCTTTGTTGGCAAAGTAATGTCTCTGCTTTTAAATATGCTATCTAGTTTGGTCATAACTTTTCTTCTGAAAAGTAAGTATCTTTTAATTTCCTGGCTGAAGTCTCCATCAGCAGTGATTTTGGAGCCCCCCAAAATAAAGTCTGCCACTGTTTCCACTGTTTCCCTATCTATCTGCCATGAAGTGATGGGACTGGATGCCATGATCTTAGTTTTTTGAATGTTGAGCTTTAAACCAACTCTTTCACTCTCCTCTTTCACTTTCAACAAGAGGCTCTTTAGTTCTTCTTCACTTTCTGCCATAAGGGTGGTGTCATCTGCATATCTGAAGTTATTGATATTTCTCCCAACAATCTTGATTCCAGCTTGTGCTTCATCCAGCCCAGCGTTTCTCATGATGTACTCTGCATATAAGTTAGATGAGCAGGGTGACAATATACAGCCTTGAGGTATTTCTTTCCCTATTTGGGACCAGTCTATTGTTCCATGTCCAATTCTAACTTTTGCTTCCTGACCTGCATACAGATTTCTCAAGAGGCAGGTCAGGTGGTCTGCTATTCCTATCTCTGGGTAGAAGTTCTCTCTCTCTCTCTCTCTTTCTTTTTTTTTTTTTTTCCCTCATCATAGATGACATCATAGCATTGGATTGCATTCTGTAACCTTTATATACCATTCTACATTCAGGTCCTGTACCTCAAAAACTAAGTTTCTCTTCAAATAAAGAAATCTCCTTGCCATTCCCTGCATCATGAATCTCTTCAGTTCTTCAGTTCCTTCTTCCTTTTGTTTCTCTTTGGCCTCTCTCTGGGCCTCCAATCCCATTAGGTATTCACTAATAAACTTGTGTTGCAAAGCATGGAGTTCATTTAAGCAATCTTGCAGATATAGCTTGTCACAAAAGTACAACAAATTGCAGATGATGCACACCTATGACAATATATGCCAGACTCATGAGCCAGCCTACATGACAGACATATAAATGAGTGGTTGCATCTTTGAAAGTTTACAATTTGATGGTTGTTATGTAGGGGACTTATTATACAAAAAAGGCTAATAACCTAAATAAATAGGTATTTGAAACAATTTCATTTCCTATCTTCATTAATAAAGTTTATAGTTGAAGAAATTCCAGTTTTTTTTAGTAAGTGATAACACTGTACTCTGATAAATTCATTGGTTATCTCCTTCTATAAAATATTCAATTTTGTAACTTTCATAACTATTTTCCTGTTTATTTTAAAACATAAATGTTCTTTATTAAAGGCTCTACATACATGCCCCTTAAACTACTCATTTAAGAGAGTGGCAATGACTTTTGTTGTTTGCACTGTGTTCTACACCTGTAGAACATTTCTCTGCTTCTTGAAGATACTCTGTGTCTACACATTGCAATGCTCTTTCACTTTTCATTACAGCTAATTCAGTTAATTATCTGGAGACGTAGTGTGGCTTAGTTCTGCCCCTAAAAGTTCCCGAAGCCTGATCCATTCCAAGTATCTCCACTAGCATTGACTGCTGTCTCACACACTTTGTTTGATCTTCTATGTGGTCATTGCTGGTTACACGGCACCTTCCATTCTTGATTATCATCTGCACCTACAGGTCTAGGGCCTAGAGGAATTGATGATATCTAAATTCTCTACCCCTTTAGACTGAGGAATTCAATAACAAGGTCTTTCTCCTTTCAGGCTTGTCACATGACTTCTATCCTGTGACTTCCTGAACAAAAGGAAGTCAGAAAATCTAGTGAGTAACATGCTCACCAGAACGTTTTCTATCACAATCTTCTTAACAGATACCAAACATCTTTTGAGAAAACCATGAAAGAAGATGTATACTGTTGACTATGGAATTGATTTCAGAAAAGTGACCACAAAAGGTTCCACCCCGTCCCACAAGAAATTGCTCTCATAATTTTTATTTCTGCATAACAAAAACCCTACCATACAATGTTTTCACTTGTGAGTAAAATATTTAATGGAAAAGGCATAACAATTAAGGCGACCATCTCCGGCACCTCAGGGTCAATAGATACCCACAGAGTGTGGAATCAAGAGGGCAAAATTTAAAGTGGAATTCCCACTCAAGTGCTGACACTGCTCTTGCTTGAGCCTACGAATGGGTTCCTTCTTGAATTTTTCACTCTGAATACTTCACTTGCTTCACTGTAGTCATCTCACTGTTCATTCTTTCCTTTAGCCTTTTGAATCATATGTAGTGTAGTTTTATGGAGAAGGAAATGACAAGTGACTCCATTATTGTTGCCTAGAAAATCCCATGGATGGAGGAGCCTGGTGGGCTACAGCCCATGGGGTTATAAGAGTCACACATGATTCAGAGACTAAACAATGTGTAGTTACAAACTCTTTTTAATATTCTTAACTGTTAATTTTACTGCTTGTATCTGTTCTTGTTTGTTTTCAATACATTACTTTCACCCTTACTTTGTGTATAATTTTTCTGTTTCTTTGCAGGACTGGTAATTTTTGATTGAATGCCAAGCACTTTGGATTTTACTTAGGTGGATAGTGGATTTTTCTATCCCTATGCCTAATACTGAAATTTGTTCTGAGGTACAGCTGAGCTACTGGAAAAAAAATGGATATATCCAGATATTGCTTTAAGATTACTTAGGTGGAACTAAATTAATAATTGGGTGACAGACCAAACTTTACTTAATATTGCATTCAGTGAAGAGTTAATGAATGCTTTCCAATTAAGACAGAGATAAATGGAATAATATCTATTGGCACAACTTTTATTCAATGCTGTATAGGGTTTCCTGTCTAATGCAAAAAGAAAAAAAAATAAAATAAAGATATAACATTAGAAAATGATGAAGTAAAATTATTTATTTACACCTGTAATGATTGTTTACTTAAAAATCAAGAGGAGTCTATAAAATAATTTACATGTGGTAGATGAAATTAATATACAAATTGTACTTTATTTCTAATACTAGCAGTGAATCATTAGAAAACAAAATTTCAGAATTTATAACATTAAGTGTAAAGTTGACTCTTTAGCATCATTAAAGAGTTTCAAAGTGTATCAGTGTGATAGTCTTTACCACAACTGCCTTTTTTCTTAGATACTATAAGATATATTTGATGATAGGTTTATTAATTTTGTCTGTCCAAATCATTAATTTTATTTTATTGGTCTTATATATGTAGTCAAATAAGATTTGAGGGTTTCTCAGTTGGCACTGGCAGTAAAGAACATGACTACCTATACAGGAGACATAAGAGATGTAGGTTCGATCCCTGGGTCAGAAAGATCCCCTGGAGGAGGGCATGGCGACCCACCACAGCATTCTTGCCTGGAGAATCCCATGGATGGAGGAGTCTGGCAGATTTCAGTACATAGGGTTGCAAAGAGTCAGACACAAGTGAGCAACTAGCATTAACTTACTTACAACATGGGCATAAGACACATATGTACATGCATACATACACATACACACACACACAGCTACATATACTTATCTTCAGTATTGTCTTTTTTTTCCAATACTGTGTAGAATTACTCTGTGTATGCAGTCTCTTCCCACATACGATAAAATATTTCACTTGCTTTTATTCCTCAGCCAGCTTCTTTTCCTTTACAATAAACTCTTTTCATAATTTTCTAGAATACTGTTTCTTAACTTTTACATTTTGACAAATATTTTAAAAATATGACACCACAATCATAAACTTAAAAATATATGACTTCATAAAAATTAAAAAAGGAACTTTTGCTCCTCAAAAGATATGCTACTAAAACCCAAAGGCAAGTCCAAGAGGGAGAATATATCCGCATAAATATCTTGAAGTTGCTGGTCCAAATGTAAAAGTAAACATTCCTATCATTTCTCCTTTTATGAATTTTGATATCAGTTAGTAATACTATTCTAAAGGCAGAGATTACAAAATGTTGCTACTCACAAAAGCAGTCAGAAATCTAAAAGTAAGGGACAAATATAAAGACTCAATGAAAAGCCAGTTTTGCTCATGAAGTAACTCTAGTGTATTACTGTGTCTCGAATTCCAGTTAGCTTACAAAAGCAAAATTACTTTTCCTATTTATCATGCTGATTAACAAACTGCTATTTCACAGAAGTAAATATTGTCAAAACACTTATAAAAGTCACTTTTGGAATACAGGCTTTGTTTTGAGTCTTTTTTTTTTTTTTTAATGCTATCCAAACAATCCTGGATTTTATATTCAATATACTTCTCTCTCTCTCTCTCTCTCTCTCTCTCTCTCTCTCTCACACACACACACACACACAGCTATTTACACTGTAGAATTTTAAACTGACTTACAGACAACCTAGTCATGACTGTGATAGCCACTGTGTCCAGTGATTCATGTGGCATCTTCCCTGACTTTAGGTAACTCACATTCTAGGGAAAGAAACAGTAAATTTCAGGGTTGCTGCTTTTCTCTATTAGTGTGTGTATGGGTATATTCATTTTCTTGGACCATCTAGACAAACTACAATAGATCCACATTATTTGGGGATTTCTTACTTGCAAATCTACCTACTGGCTCAAGTTTATTTGTAAACCCCAAATCAGTATTTGCAGTGCTTTCATTGACAAGGCAGACATGCACAGAACAAAATAATTGAGCCACCCACCATGCACATTCCCAGCTGAAAGTGAACAAGGTGATCCTCTGCTTTCCTGTTTTAGCTCTTACACCTAGATGACCAGAGGAGGGAGGAGGGAGGTGACATCTCTGTGTAGTACAAGATCTGCTTGAAACCAGCTGGATAGGGTAGGAATGCAAATCTTGGTTCTTATCAGTGGTGTGAGTGAAGTCACTCAGTCAAGTCCGACTCTTTGCAACCCCATGGACTGTAGCCTACCAGGCTCCTCCCTCTATGGGATTCTCCAGGCAAGGATACTGGAGCGGGTTGCCATTTCTTTCTCTAGGGGATCTTCCCGATCCAGAGATCGAACCCTGGTCTCCCGCATTGCGGGCAGACGCTTTAAACCTCTGAGCCACCAGGGAAGCCCTATCTCAGTGAAATTACTTAGCGCTTCTGAAATTCATTTTTATTTTTTGTAAGGTAAGGAAATTAGAATCTAACAGGATGAGTTCTTTTTAGGATTTGTAATCTATAATCTGTTACTACTATATGCAAATAATAAATTTTATCAATCTCCACTTATCTCTTTCTATCTACCTATCTCTCTCTACCAACAGTAAATTTCAGTGTTTATAGCATTTTTATAGAACATGCTATTGTGAATATTAAGACTCAACTATATATGTATTATTGAGTCTTTAAAATAAAGTCTCCAAAAAATATTTTAGAATATACATAGAAAAGGAAAAAAATAAATGCAAAATTATTTAATTACCTTCTAGTAGTCTATTAAAGACATTTAATAAGTCTAAGTATTATTAGTAAAATAGAATGATTTTGATTTATTTCTGAGGCTTAAGTTTCAAGTGGCAATTTGAACAATAATATGAATAGAAAGGATAAAAGCAAACAGAACTCTTCTTTGTATTACTTGAGATCTTATTTTTCAGCTTCTATTTCTAGATATATTGGAGGAAAGAGTCCATCTCTGTTTATCTTCAAAGTTAATGGCTATTACTTGACAGTTTTAACAGATTCACTTAGAAGAACCAGACGAGATTGCTCTGTGACGGTATCAGCAGGAGTTCTCACTACAAGCTCAAGCAATCTATAAGCCCAGCATGAGAGATCATGATAAAATCAGTTTTGAAACTCACACAATGGGTGAAATAGGTAGGAAGTGTGCATTTTTCATGAATTTTGAGGGGAGAAGTGGCACAGCAGTTAATCACAGCATGAAAACTTCAAAATGACTTGCTGATGAGTTTCAAAAAAAAAGGCCCTAGTAAATCATTGAGGAGTATAGAAAAACTATTTGCTAAGCATAATTTAGCATGTTTTCTGTAAAGAGCATTTATAAAGCATTATGCCTGTTCACTGCCACTCTTAAGAAAGGTCTAGAACCTACTTATTTACTGCACATTTTATTTAGTTGGTAGGAAATTTGTTAAAAAATCTCAACTGTATATAAAAAGTTGGAGAATAAAATGCATCCTCTTAAAGCCCTTTTACTTTTTTACCTAGAGGAAAACATCTAACTTTTTGAATCTATAATATCATGCATTGAAGTTGGGATAACATTTGGTCCTTAGAATACTTGAATCTGTGCTCCAATCTCGACTCCTCTTGCCTCTCCCAAACTCCCTATTTACCCACACTCATTTCCAATGTTTTATATTCATTCATTTGTCTTTATTTATTCAACTCATTATTTTCACTTGCTTAATATATGTGATCAACAATTAGGAAAGATAGTCTGAATTACTCCTCAAATTCTTTACATGAGAAGATAAAAACAAAAGAGCCATTTGTAAATCAAAAGCAGTTTGGAAAATATAACCACATAGAAATTAGCCACTACATTGAAAGATTGGGCCCAATATTTTTATTGTTGTTGTCATCTATACTTTTCCACAATATAATTTGCAAGAATTTAAAATGCTTACATATCAAAGAATTTATTTAACTCATTAATTAATTAGAGAACAGATTAGGTAATTCCACAATCACTTGAGGCACCAAAAATGTATGGAAATTATTACAAACATTTATTAGAATAAGAGGCTAGCTTAGATAAGAAACAAATAAACTGTAGAAAATTATAAAGCCTATGGGTTATCTTTTTACTGAACAAAATTCATTTTAAGTCATTCCAAATCTGCTGCTAAGTCACTTCAGTCGCGTCTGACTCTGTGCGACCCCATAGACGGCAGCCCACCAGGCTCCCCAGGCAAGAATACTGGAGTGGGTTGCCATTTCCTTCTCCAATTCCAAATCTAGACATTAATATATAACTAACTGAGTCTGAAGCCACAGTAAATTAAAAAATCAAAATCAAACAAAAATGTTTTCTAGAAACTTAAATAAATGATCCTATTAGGATTAATAATCAAGGCTTCAGTAGCATATAGGAAGACATGCTGCTATCCTCTGGTCTTATTTAAAATGTTACATAATTTTTATTAGGAGTTATTACTTATCTTTTAATACTAATTATAAAGTTAAATGGAATATTGCCTAATTCATGCACATATATTTAAGAAATATTTACAAGGTTCAAAGTACTTATGTTCCCTTTATTTATTTGTTATTTACTACATAGTCTATTCACTAAATTATCCAATCAAAAGATGTAAATTGGCTGGAAGGATAAAAATAAAGACCCATCTACATTCTACCTGTAAGGGAGTTACTTTAGATGTAAGGATCCACACAGACTGAAAATAAAGGGATGGAAATATGTGTTGCATACAAATGGAAACCAAATGGAAATTGGCTTACTTTTCTTTCAGTAAATTGGTCTTCTTACTTTCAATCCATGTGGATTAAATAGCACACTACAGAACAATCAATAAGTAAAAAAAAAAGAAAAGAAAAGAAATAAAAAGAGAAGCAAAAAGCACCTTGAAACAAAGGCAATGGAAATACAATATACCTAAGTTTGTGGAATCAGCTAAAGGAATTCTAAGACTGACATTCACAGAAAAAAATGTCTATCTCAAGATGCAAGAAAAGTCTGAAATAAACAACTTAACTTTCCACCACACAGAATTAAGAAAGAAACAAAGGTTTGTAAAAGACTGATTTAAATAATTATGTGCTAACAAACTGAACATCCTAAAAGAATGGAAAATTCCTAGAAACATACTATCTACCAAGACCGAATCATTATACAACAGAAAATCTGAACAAAGTCATTACTAGTCAATAAAAAGAAAGCTCCCCAAAAGCAAAGGTCCACGACCAGTTGCCTTCATTGATGAAGTCTACCAAGCAGTCAAAAAAAGAACTAATATCACTCTTTCTCAAACCGTTTCAAAAGATGGAAGAGGACAGAACTCTTCTGAATGAATCTAGGAGGTCAACTATACCATTATAACAAAAGACAAGGATGCCACAAGAAAATTATAGGCCATCATTCCTGTTGTACACAGATGCAAACATTCTCAACAAGATACTAGCAAACCAAATTTAAGAATATATTAAAAAATCCTACACCATGATCTTTTGGGATTTTTTTTCAGGGCTCAAAGATGGTTCAGCATCTTCCTGCCAGTCACTGGGCTACACATTAACAATATAAAGGATAAGATAATTATCTTAATAGATGCAGTAAAAGCATTTGACAACACTCAAGATCCATTTATGCTAAAAAAAGAAAAAAAAAAACACACTTCAACAAAGTGAGTATAGATGGAACATAATAAAAGTCTCAACATAATATAGGCCATATATGACAAGCCCTCCCTTAACATCAAACATAATGGTGAAAAATTAAAAGACTTCTCTATGAAATTAAGAATAAAACTTTCACCATTTCCATTCAACATAGTATTGGAAGCCCTAGTCAGAGCAATTAGGCAAGAAAAAGAAATAAATGACATCCAAATTGGAAAGGAAGACATAACCTGTCACTACTTGCAGATAAGATTTTGTGTAGAGAAAACCTTAAAGTCTCTATTAAAAGAAAAACAGAAAGTTAGAACTAATGAATAAAATAAGTAAAATATAACTTCATAATTAAATTTTTGAGATGAAATACTGAGGCCATTATGGTAAGTGAAATAAACCAGATTGAGAAAGACAAATATCATATGATCTTTCTTACAAAAGGAATTTTTTTAACTTTTTTGCATATTTCAAAATTAAATGGTAGTTTGTGAAGTATTACTGAAATGATTTTTTATAAGAAATTTGAACCATACATGAAAACTTGGATGAATATTTTGAACATTAAATGTAATGAAAAATTATAACTCATACTTTTCAAATATGTTTCTTTTATATATGCTAACTTGTCTATGTGTTCAGTGAATGAAATAATAAATATTTATTGGATATGATATTGAGTTTCTGAGATATAGTGTATTTTTCAAAAGAGATCAACATAATATTATTTTGTTTGAATTGTGTCCAGTCATAAAATTAGTAATGGATTACTGATATATTTTTCATGCATACAGGGTAATATATTGTTATGAATGGAGTATGGAACATACCAAGAAGTTGGAGACATAAATTCAAGTACATCTCATCAGCTGAGGCTTGTTATGGAAATGTTTGGAAAAGTTACTCAAATTCTCTAGACTATATATATATACATATATATTTTTTTCTTATCAGTAAAATAAAGGAGTTGGATAAAAGGATATTTATTTCTTCCAGAACTAACATTGTAAGAATTCTATAACTATTGCTGAAATCGTAGATGCATGGCTCATTTGCTTGGAACTTATTCAGACAAAGGAAGCAGCATCATTTTATTAAACTTGATGAAGCATCAATGATCAGCATCAACTTCAAACCACCCACAGACATTATAATTGCCTTGGCAGTCTTAGCCAATTAATATAACATTTTTACAAAACTAAGTATTTAAAGTGTACTTCATGCACAGGACAAAAAAATCACAACACATTTTATTTTTAACAATTACCAAAGGAAATTTTACAACCAACTATAGAAATAAAAGTAACTTAATTAACAGAGCTCTCACTCTCCCTCGTTTCAGTCAGGCGATTATGTGTAAGTCATATCTGCTAAGGGCAATCTGTTCCTTCAAATATAAAAGAAAGTAAATTCTAAGTTCAATCCATATATATGGAGAAATTAAGGGGTTTAGCCACATATCTCCACATAGTCTTCCTATGAGGATGTGAGTGAGTATACTGTACTTAGTCCCAGATTTCTGCAGCTACTAAATTTGAGTTATTGCTAATGTTTCAGTTCTTTGAGCTATTATATCCTTTCCATCCTCCATTCACAGTTGTCAGTATTTTAGGTAACAGAACAGAATACATTACAGTATAAATACACTGCACTAAGTTACAAATAAAAATTAAAATATATTATCTTTTCCTCTTTTAATTATTTGGCTATGGTCCCCAAGGGGTCGTTTTTAATCTGCTATGAGATTCTTTTATCCAACTGTTATATTCTCATTTAACATTTTGTCCTGCTAGCTCACTTGAACATCCCCTGTTCATTTTTGATGTTCACTGAGAAGATTTTGCAAATAACAAATGTCAAAGAAATCACCTATTGAACAAAGATAACTTCTCCACTGGAAATATAGTGACCAGATTTTAGACTGATAACTTTGTCTCCACTAAAAATATACCCTTAAGATGGATATAATTATTTCTTGTATATTTTCTGGGAGGATTTAATGTGGCTTAGAAAAGTATAAAAAATACAAAGGCAAAATTAGGTAAGAAAATTAGGATGATATGAAGTATTTATGTAAAAATATTCTATTTTGCATAATTTTAATGAATTTGGGAAATTACTTTCTGATGAAAAAGCTATGACATGTTATATAAGATTCTGTTTATTAATGCTAATTAAGTAAGATTTGAGGTATGAATCAGCACTCTCATTGTTACAAAACATATATTTTAGTAGATTTAAAATAGAATCAGGTCAGAGGTCTTTCTTTTTGCAACTCTAACTTCCATAAGCATTTTAAATAGCTATTTTAAACCTTACATATTTTTAAATGTTATGTAAAATTTGTTTAAATATTTGAAAGGTATATATTACCAAACTATTATAAATATTGACACCTTAATGCTATTATATTACTTCTTAAAAATATAAAAAAATACAACTGCTTGAGACATACCACCATCTATTTAGAAAAACAAAAGAGGATACATGAACAGGACACTCCTAGAAGGTAACATCTGGAGCAATAAGTGGGTAAGAGAAAATGAGAGTATGAATTCAGTGGCAAATGAAATAGAAGGAGAATGTACTAGAGAGACTTTAAAAATAAACTGATAGGAGAAACTGAGAGAGAATAAAATAGTGAATCAAGAAACGTCTTCAGGTAATTGGTAGCACTAAAGATCTATTGGTAGATGTGATTAGTTTGCCTATACACATTTAGGATTCTAAACTTAAGAAATGCTAACAGTACAATTTATAGGATAATGTCTAGACAGTTATAAATGATCTCTCCCTATGGTTGACAATCTAAGTTGACTGTTGGCCCAACTTGCCAACAGGGAAATCCATGCTGATTGAGCAGGAAACAGCATTGATGCTATAGGTCTTTCTCAAACATTTTTGATTAAATATTGTCTGCAAGAGTGAATCCAATAGCAAAGACTTCTAATTTGTGGTCCATTAGAAAGCTACTCACTTTGTCCCATTCTTCTTTGTGTTAAACCTGAAATTATCCTTATTTTCATTATAGTTCAGAACATCAACATTTATCATAATAACTGTTCTATGCAAATGTTTTTAATACTAAGCTATCTTTGAATTGATTCCAAGGAGGTCTTGGTATACTGAAGCCAGAGGAATGGCACTTATTGTTACTGCATAACTTTCATTATAGCAAAATGTACTATTTGTTTTTTACTTTCATTATCCAAACCATCCTAAAATTCCTTGGTACAACCATTATGGGGAACAGTATGGAAGTTCCTCAAAAAACTAAACATATAAATATCATATTATACAGCAATCTCACTCCTATGCATATATATGGAGAGGAAAATAATTCAGAAAGATACATACACCCTAGTGATCATGGCGGCACTATCTACAATAGCCAAGGCATGGAAACAACCTAAATGTGCATCAACAGATGATGGGATAAAGAGGACATGGAACTCACAATGGATATTGTAAAAGTGACATAAAATGACATAAAAATGACATTATGCAATTTGCCTCAAAGTAGATGGACCTAGAGATTATCACAAGTGAAGTAAATTAGAAAAAGGAAAATATCATATGATATCATTTATATGTAAAATCTAATAAAAATTACACAAATGAATTTACTTACAAAATAGAAAAAGAATCTCAGATCTCAAAATCAACCATATTGGGAAAAGGGAAAATGTGGGGGGAAGTGATAAATTAGGAGACTAGGGTTAACATATACACAGTACTATATGTGAAACAGATAACTAACAAGGACCTACCATATAGCAAAGGAAGTTCAGTTCAGTTCGGTCACTCAGTCATGTCTGACTCTTTGTGACCTCATGGACTACAGCTTACCAGGCCTCCCTGTCCATCACCAAATCCCAGAGCCTACACAAACTCAAGTCCATCTAGATGGTGATGCCAATCAACCATCTCATCCTCTGTCTTCTCTTTCTCCTCCCACCTTCAATCTTTCCCAGCATCAGGGTCTTTTCAAATGAGTCAGTTCTTCACATCAGGAGGCCAAAGTATTGGAGTTTCAGCTTCAGAATCTGTCCTTCCAATGAATCCACAGGATTCATCTCCTTTAAGATGGACTGGTTGGATCTCCTTTCAGTCCAAGGGACTCTCAAGAGTCTTCTCCAACACCACAGTTCAGAGGCATCAAATCTTCAGCTCTCAGCTTTCGTTATGGTCCAACTTTCACATCCATACATGACTACTGGAAAAACCATAGCTTTGACTAAACAGACCTTTGTTGGCAAAGTAATGTCTCTGCTTTTTTTTTTTTAAATCATGTTGTCTAGGTTGGTCATAACTTTTCTTCAAAGGAGCAAATGTATTTTATTTCATGGCTGCAGTCACCATCTGCAGTGATTTTGGAGACGAAAAAAATAAAATCTGTTGCTGTTTCCATTCTCATCTATTCACTGCTAAGTGATGGGACCAGATGCCATGACCTTGGTTTTCTGAATGTTGAGTTTTAAGGCAATTTTTTCATTCTCTTTCACTTTCATCAAGAGGGTCTTTAGTTCTTCTTCACTTTCTGCCATAAAGGTGGTGTCATCTGCATATTTGAGGTTATTGATATTTCTCCCGGCAATCTTGATTCCAGCTTGTTTCTCAGCCAGCCCAGAATTAGCACAGGGAACTTTATTCAATTTTCTATTTTCTATAATAACCTACATGGAAAACAAATCTGGAAAATATGAATAAATATATATGATATATAAGTATATCATATATATGCACCACACATATATCATATATATACCACACACATATATAGCAAAACATATATAAGTATAAATATATATTTATATTATATAATATATAATATATTACATACAATTAAATATTATGATATAATATATAATAATATATAATAATGTAATGATATAATATATAATGTCTTATGCATAACATATAATATTACATATAATATATAATTATATTATATAGCTTTATAGATATATGATTATTCATATATAATTATGTAATATCTATTATATTTATATATATATTATTATATATTGTAATATATAATAATATATACTATATAATATGTATTGTGATATCTAATATGCAATATAGTATACATTATATGATATGATATATAATAATATATAATATTATGTTTACATAATATATAATATAATATACACATAATTAAATATTATATATATTATATATGTATATTTGCTTTATGGGCTGCCCTGATGGCTCAGATGGTAAAGAACCCCCCTGAAATGCAGGAGACCTGGGTTCAATCCCTGAGTCAGGAAGATCCCTTGGAGGAGGATATGGTAACCCACTCTAATATTCTTTCCTGGGAAATCCCATGGACAGTGGATCCTGGTGGCTACAGTCCATGGGTTGCAAAAGAGTCAGACATGACTGAGTGATGAACACTAACACTTTGCTAAACAGTTGAAACTAACAACATTTTAACTCAACTAAACTTCAATAAAGATTTTTTTTAATTTCTAATGTAATATTGAAAAAACTTTAAAAACACTCTAAAATCTTACATGTATTAAACACATACTGAATCCATTAAAAAATACAATATGAATTAGTACAGTGGTAGCCTTGGTGATTTGTATCATAATAAGAAATATTTGATAAAGCTAAAGATGGTAAAAAGAAACATTGACAATGTTGAAGTGCATAATGTCCAATAAACTAATATTATAAGAATATTTTTAGAAAATAGTTTTACACCATAAGGAATATGATTATATTACTACATCACTAGAAAATAATTGACACATGAAAAACCTTCAAAATTCTCTCCCATGCATACACATGGACAGATGAACAAATGAGTATACACAAAATCTAGAACCCCATTTCTTATATTAATAGTGGAAGTGTAATGCAGACTTAAAGAGTCCAAGCATTGTAGCTTCAGGCCAATGGAGCAAAAATGGCTTCAAATTTTTAAAATTAAAATATTTTTGATGAAAAATATAGGAAACATAGAGAAAATAGTTAAAGATTTTAAAAAAGAAAAAGAAAAATTGCAGACGTACCATTGTGTAAAAGCTAGAACATCATGAACAACATTTTCCTGTAGTAATATAATCATATTCCTTATGTATTAATCAAAAAATGCAAGCCATGTATATAACTTTAAAGTTCTAGTAGCCACATTAAGAAAAGTAAAACTAGATAATTTAATTCTAATAAAGTATTTGATATAATCCAACACATCAAAAATGTTTTATTTCATTATTATGAGACATTTCTCGTTGCTTTTTATTTTTACTGTCTTCATAATTTTGTGTGTTCTTCACACTCAGAGTGCATCTCAGTTTGAAAGATGCCTAGTAGCCTTGAGTTTCTCTATTGCTGAATCACACAGCTCCGATCTAGAGAATTAACGTGATTCACAAAAATTGCAAAACTATGAAGCAGTTATTAATTTAATAAAAATGGAAATCATAACACTAGAACATTAATGTTTCCTGAATGGAAAATGTTTGAACCAGCTTCTGTGGATAATCACAGCACAAATTCAAAATTTAATTCCTTTATGTTACAATTCAGTTCCTCTTAACAAAATGTTCAATGTAAGTTTTAACTAAGGTAACAATTAAATATATAAAAATTATTAATTTAAGTGAATTTTTATGATATTGGGAACTATATTGCTAATTAATATAAATTATCTATTATAAAAGATTTTACAAAATATAGAGCCAAATAAAGCATCTAAACTATTGCTAAGCATGACCAGATAAGAGAAGAAATAAAACCTTAGGTGGTAAATTTATTTCTGAATACACAGTCAAGAATGTTATTTGGCAATTTATAAATCTATTAAAGTGGGATCACTAGTGATGGTATGTGAAATAAATTCAGTTATTCCATAAAGTAGAATGGATTAGTTTATTTCATGGTCATTTTAGGTGCACCATAAAGGTAATGAAAGCATAAATTTTACTATTCAGTCAGAAATCACTTTTATTACTTTTGATTGATTGTAACTATAACCATCAAATTCTGTTGTCTGATGATTCTCTTGGGCTAGTGCTCTGAAATTTACTTTATACCAGTCTTTGTAATATAATTACGCTAGATGCAACTTGAGTTTAATCTTTTAATTTTTTTGAAATGTTACAAAGGAAATTCAATATCTTAATGACAAAGCCAGAGTGGAAAACAGCATTTTAATGAGTATGTGTGCCAAATAGAGAGTTTTAATGTGTAATATCTACTGAGATCAGTACTGACACCAGGCAAATTTCTGAGTTTGACCATGGTGCTCTTAAAGAGTTGACTTTAATGTCTTCTACTTCTTCCTAGCTAGAAATTGCCTTCCACATTAAGCTTTTATACAATTTTATAAATCATGAAACAGACAACTATTATTCACTTGACAATATTTCCACTGGGATATTGCTGCCTTAATTAAAGACTTATTTCATTTGTTCAGCAAATAATTGTGTATCAGAAATAGGCCAGATATTGTCTTATGTGCCAGAGACAAAATGGTGAATAGGGTACAAAGAACAGAGGGATCATAGTAATTACCAAGGAGGACAGGTGAATAAGTAAGCAAATAGGACAACATGTGGCAACGCTATGGAAGTTGTAGCAGGGGGAGCATACAGGAAAGGCATTTACTCAAACAAGTGAGCTGGGGAAAGATGCCTAAAGTAAGGGGAACATCTTCTTGGCTGATGATACACAGGCCAAGGTGATACTAGGTAGGTGACAAAGATATTTACTAAACACCCTGGAGATACTGAATCACTAGAAAACCAGTGAATGACACCTTTCCATAAACATACATCTTTCAAAGGTTTTACATATTTTGAATAATTTATATGGATATTTAGTAACAGTTTACTTTGAATAAACCAAATACAAACATCAGTTTAAGATTTGGAGATTATCAGTTTCTTGAAAGAGGGAATACTGGCTGTGGTAAGTCATTGAGAGGAATCAACTATACATAACTTCAGCAGAAGTTTCTTATAAATGCCCATTGTATTATATAATATTTTAGAGAGATTTTTGCTAATTTTTTAAAAATTTGCTTGTAAAAACAAGACTTTGAGGATGTAAATCTAATTATTAAAGAAACTAGGTTAATTTTTTAAATCAAATTGACAAAGCAAAAATTGCAATAGGTAAGCTATTTTTGCCATTCATATGATTTCCATCAGTCGTTCAGTATCTAAGATATAAATCACTGACTTCTCTTACCTCAGTTTAAACAGAAGTACCAACAATTGCCTAATCTATATTTTTCTTTTAGATAGCTTCCCATTAACCACTTTGCTTTAATAATTCTGTACAGTTTTAAAGTTTCTCTTCATAGAGCAAAACATTATGATATATAGGTTACACCCCAGAAAAATATATTGGCCTGGTCTTTTATTGCTTACAGTGGCATTTCTAAACTGTGTCTGAATACTCACTCCCTTTCATGCTACTACATACTGTTTCATAGTAATCTATTTAGTGAAAAGATACATATCAGATCACCATTTTGGGAAGATATGACTATATATGTGACTTTATATTTTTCTAGTGATTCCTGTTAGGATGACTTCAGTAGAGCTATAGACATATAGAAGCTTAAAAGCAATGAGTTTATCTGCTATTGTTTGCATTAGACAAATTTCAATGAGATTTTAATTTTAATACTACCATCTCCAAATGTACTGATTCAAATCAATGCTTTCTTTAAAACAATCAAAAAAGTAATTAAAATATTTTCATTACTGCAACTCCCTCAAATATTTGGCTTTATTTTCTTAAACAGGCACCTACAGCTAAGTGGACTTTGTCTCTGGTCAATAGTCTGGACCCAGAACTCCTGACTATCCTACATTTCATGACTATAAATATTTAGTAATTGTGTTTACTGCTTTTATTTTCTATCTAGGTAAGATATAAAAAGGATTATATTAGTATCATCATTTTGAGGGTAAATTAAACTAAAAGTTTTTGAACTCTTTATGCCAAAGATGTTAAGTTCCAATTTATATGGCACTTACTCATCCCCTTGATTCTAGCCTTCTGTTCTTGGGGGCAATGGGCTTCCCAGGTGGCACTAGTAGTAAAGAACCTGCCTGACAGTGCAGGTGACCTAAGACAGGTGGATTCTATCCCTGGGTTGGCAAGATATCCCGGAAGAGAGCATGGTGAGAAAGGCTGCAACCTTCAAATGTAACTTAGTGCATTGGTAGCACAGGTCAAGCTTGAAAATAAAATTGCAGCAAAAAATATAGTTATCTAAACTAATCTGACTCATCAAGCTAATTTTTTATGTCAAGTATAACTATTAGGTGATTTTTAAATGTTAGCTTTCAAAATTGTTATAATGGCAAGAGAACAAGTTTAAATTCTTAAATTTATACTTAACAGAGGCCCACTAGTAATGAGCGATCTCTTGTTTAGGGCCACTGAAAATGTTTCCTGATGTGTAAAAACAATCTTTTTGAAGACAACAGACAGTAGTGAAGCAGGGACACATTTAAGAGGTCATGGAAGATAAGGAGATGGAGACACATCTAGATTTACCCTTGTCTGAGGTTGTCCCTGGCCAGGAAGATGTGGTAGAGTCAGAGCTACACTTCTGACCCTCTTAAAGATAAACAGTCCCGGGGGTGTAATTTAGGGCTCAGTGCAAAAGGAGACTATTGGCCCTCTGCTAGCAGAGATGAGGAAGTCAGTCTTCCCTAGGAGGAGGCCCTCTGTCCACACCCTCCCCCAACATTTCAGACCCAACACTGCTAACTGCCCTGGCTGATAGATAAGTGCAAAACCCCGCCTCCTTGCTTATCAAAATGCGCTGTGGAGCTGCCAGCTTCCCTGAGACCCCTGGAGACTGCGCCTGAGCTGGACTGCCCTGCACATGGACCTCGCTGACCAAGGCAATGCTTCACTTCTCCGGCGAGGCCGGCAGCCACTGAGAACACGGACGAGAAGGAAGGGGATGGGAAGTCAGGGTTGGCAGAAGCAGCGGTCCAGAGAATCCTCCCAAGGAGGAAAGGCAGGATGAGTTAAAACACGAGCCCCACCGTGTTGTTTACAGTCCCACAGATTTCAAAAAACACTAATTCAAAGGTATCATTTTTAAGAACTTCAAAACTGTGATTACAGAGTGTTAAACGTCAAACCCAAGCACCTTTCTGCGTGGAGCCCTCAGTGAGAGACTGCGCTGGTCACAGCTCATAAAGACAGCAGGGGCATAGGGTGGATACAAAGTCCATAGGCACTAATAGTTGCCTTTGCAGCACAGAGGCAGCCACAGACTGCAGTGAATAGCTGCCCAAGTGGTGGGTCGTGGTAAAACTTTATTAACCAAAGCTGAGGAGGCCCAGATGTGGCCTCAGGCTGCTTTGTATCAAACCCTGGGATAAAGTATGACAAATTTAAAACAAATGTATTTTTAAATATTTTATAATGGAGACTTTCAGCATCCCCAGGTCTCTCCCTGGGCATTCTGTGATGTGGATTTACTTCTATCAAATACATTTAGTTAATCATTTCCCTCCCTCTTATAAAAGTATTGGGTCCAGATATCACTGTGAAGTCTGCAAGGACATCTGCTATAGAATACCAGGGTTCTTCCTTCCTCAAGTGTAAAATTGGATTTGTCTTTAAGAAAAGTTTAGAGGACTGACTGTGTATATATGTCCAGAAGATGATTCTGAGGCAGGGCTGCCTAGAGTTTGTTTAATACTCAGGAAATCCTATACTTTAGAGCAGTTGTAGAAAATTAAAGTTAGATTCATGAGGAAAAACAAAGATTTGAACCATCAGGTCCAAGTTGGCAGTGGTAGAATCATGGACAGGAGGTGGAACCGAGAGCCTGGAATCAGACAGATACTACCTTTTTCTAAAATGAATTGAAAACAAAGGAACAGACGACACAGTGGTGGTTGTAGAGCATAAGAATTTAAAACTAAAAAGTTATATTATGGTTTTAAAAAGTACTGTGCTGAGGTTGTATAATTTTATAGTTATTATGAAATGACTTAATTCAGTAAAAAGATTTGACTAGTTTTAATTTTTAATATTTCCCTAATATTAATAATTGAAAAAATCTTATAATTGAAAACTTAATTAAATCAGTGAAACTAGTTTATAGAATTTAGTTTCAGTTTCGCTAAATAGAAATTATGGTAGAGAACCACAAATGATGAAAGAATACTCCATTTCTTTATATCAAACATCATCTATCAGTAAACACGTACGATTTTGTTTAGTTATTTGTGTAAGGCAAGTGCAGAAAAAAAGAGACCGAGCTGGGCAGTCAGACAAGAAAAAGGAAATGTATTAAATGGAAAAGAGAGGATGACTGGCCCTTAAGGAGAACCCACGTCTTCCCTTTCTGACGGGGTCTTTCTTATACCCCGCCAATGACAAATCCTCTGAAGGGCTGGTTAATTTTTAGCCTCTAGCTGAGTCCTGTGGTCACATAGCTGGAGGTCTGGAATCTGGCGGTCTCACAGCTTTGAAGGTAGGCACCAGTGAGAAAACAGAATGTCATTTGGGCAATTTGGTCAGTCTCAAAGATCACTGTGGTTTTATTCTTTGTTTCTGAGGTCAACATAATGAGCCATCTTAACAATGAGACCTCAGGTGAGCCCCGCCATTCCAGCCTTTTTGATTTAGGATAAGGGCTGAAGGTCAATCTTCAGTACCTGCTTCCTGCAGGACAGGGGCATCGTGTGGGTGAGATAAGAAAAAGCTGGAATGTGGGTCAAGGGAATTTGTGTGGGGTAGAAGTTTTTTATAATCTGCGTGAGTTAGAAGTAGCTTGTGGATAGTTCGGTTGGTGAAGGCTTGTAAGCAGTTTTGAAGACATTTTGAAAAAAGAAGCATTAAACATGTGCTGAAAGCTAGAATAAGAGTAAGTAGAAGGAGAGGGCCTAGAAAAGCTAGGACCCAGGGCATCCAATTCCAATTGCTTAACCAGTTTTCCCATGAAGCACTGAGGTGGTGATGTATTCTCGAGGCCCTATTTGTCAAATTTCTTGCTGCTTCCTTTACAACACCTGATTTGTCAGTGGAGAAGTAGCAGTCTTCCTCCAAAAATAGACATAGGCCTCATTTTTCTGCTGTGAGGAGATCTAATCCTTTTCTGTTTTGGAGGGCCACAGCTGCCAGGGAATCTAGCTAGTTTTGGATAATGATAAGGCTGTTAGCTATTTCTACCAGGCTGCCAGTGAAGTCTTTAGAAAGGCTTTGATAGTAATTTAAAGAGGTTGTGAGTCCTGTGGTCCCTGTCTGAATTCCAGCCGCTATTCCTAAACTGATTAATAGAGGAATGAATTGAATTGCCCATCTGGGTTGGTTATGAGTTAGTGGGATAAGGAGAGTCTGATTGTTAGGAGTAATAGAAATATCTGGGGGCAGATGTACCAGGGTGCATATTCCTGTCCAGTTAGTGGGAAGACATAAATAGGTAGTGGTTTCACATAAGAAAAATATCCCAAGAGTAAGAGGATAATAGCTGAAATCGATAGCAAATAGGAGTGTTTCTGAGAACTTGTTAGTAGTCTCTGAAACTGTCAGTGAACTCGCCAGTGTAGACCCTACAAGAGGGGCATTTACACCATATGCAAAAGGGAGTCTCCCTGAGAAAGTAAGAGAATATTCTGCAGTTCCTGAGATGTGGTAGACGGATTGGCCTGAAGAGAAGGAGAGATGTGTAGTGTGATTACAGAGGTGTGGCGGTATAGTTCCTAGTTATGCAGTTTTGTCTGGAAAAACAGAAAGGAGCCTGTTGTAGATGACTGTTAGAGGTGGTGGGTCCTCCTATAGCTGGTCCTTTGTGAGTAGAAGTGAGATCCAGAAGGAGGGAGGTCAGTATCTTGTTGGGACTGTGAATTTGATCAATTGAATATAAATAGCATGTGTATGATAAAAGAGAGATTCTCCTCTACATGTGTGATAAAGAGAAGTGTTTATGTGAGTCCATTTATCTGTGGAAATGGAGAGTGCTGATCCTCCGGGTGAGGAGATGGATGAGCAAATCCAACAATCACTGGCCAGGGTTGGGTTTGAGGTCTTGAATAAATGATGAGGCAGATTTAGAGTTCTGAATAGATAGGCAAGTTTTGTGGCAGGGTGAGTTATAATCAGGGTTTTTTTTTTTTTTTTTTTTTTTTTTTTTTTTTATTAGTTGGAGGCTAATTACTTCACAACATTTCAGTGGGTTTTGTCATACATTGATATGAATCAGCCATAGAAGCAGGGTATTAAGGTGAAGTTTGGACTGCAAAAAAGAAACAGAGTAAGAGTAAAATCATGATGTGACATCTCATTTCTAAGGGGAGAAAATGATAAAAACAAGAATCCAGGGATAGAAATTAATTTGGGTTGGTGTGAACTCTATGAAATCTCCCTAGAGCCAAAAATCAGTTATAAAGTCAAGGAATAAAGGGATATCAGTAACAGTGGTGTTTCCAGGAAGGTAAGGGCTTGTGTTACTATGTGAAGGAAAGTGGATAATGGATTCATCTAGGCTGATCACAGTAAGAGCAGGGCCATGCCCCAAATAACAAGAACTATGGATAAGTAAGTAAAACAAAGGGAAAGTTTTCAAATGATAGCCCACTCAGCGGGAGACACAGAGCAAAGTCTTATTGTGAACAGAGTAGGTAGGGGAAGTCCCAGTCCAACTAGTAACCAATACATTTGTTTTTGCTTTACTTATTGCTACTGGAGTGAGCATGCTTGTTATTTTTTGTCTTGGAGGCATGTGAGTGAAGTCAACTTGCCAGTCCTCTCCAGGGATATGTCCTGGAGCCTGATGTGTTGGGAATGAGGGAGTAGGCTTTAGGGCTCCCTGTGATGAGACTGAGGAGCAAGATAATACAAGAGTGAGTGATTTGTTGTAGGAGTGAAGAAGGTTAGGATAGGTGAGAAGAGGTCTTAAGAAATGATAAAGAGGTTTAGTGCCTAGGTTCAGGGCCTGATGAATGACTGCAAGAATCTGTGTCTCAGATTAGGGAAGGACATTGTGGCTCTGTTTTTGTAACCAGTCTCCTTGTGATTGTGCTCCTTCTTGTAATAATCAAGTTTTTTCTTCGGGGAGGTAAAGGGGCTTTATGTTGGGGATTACTATAAGTTGTTGAGCTGGTGGTTGGAGTGAGGCTTATTTTGCTTCTGTGTCTGCAGCATGGCTGCCCTGTGAAATGGGATCTGAGGCCACCTGGTGACCTCAGCAATACATGACGCCTACTTCAGTTGGCATGTTAGCTGTTTTTCAAAGTTAGAGTATAAGTGGGTCATTAGTTATGGGAGAGCCTTTAGTAGATAGGAGCCCTTGTTCCTTCCAGATGGCAGCACGTGAGTGTATGATGTGGAAAGTATATTTAGAATCTGTGTATGTGTTTGCTCTTTTCTTAGCTGTGAGGGTAAGTGCTCTAGTTAGTGCAATAATTTCTGCCTTTTGGGAAGAGGTTCCCAAGGGGAGAGGTTGGGATTCAATAATTTTGTTGTCAGAGGCAATTGCCTATCCAGTTACTTTTGTTTGTTTGTTTGTTTCCTTTTGGTGTCATAGAGGAGCTGCCATCAATATGCTGACTAAAATCAGGGTTATTTAAGGGGTTGAGGAAATGTTAGAGAAATGGGGCATCAGGTCTTCTAATGCCTCTTTGCAAGTATGGATGGGGGGCTCAGAAGAATTAGGGATAAAGGTGGTGGGGTTGAGAGTAGGACAGTATTCAAAGGAGAACTCAGGAGATTTGAGAAGGGTGACATGAATTAGTTGGATGCATGAAGGAGATAGAAGGGTTATGGATTTGTGAGAAAGTAAGTCCTTAAAGTCATATGGTGAGTTAATGACAGTGGGTGCTCCAGAAGTAAGCTTTTTACTTTCCTGAGTGAGGAGGGCAGTTGCTGCCAGAGCACGGTGGCAGGCTGGCCGTCCTCAGAGTGTGGGATCTAATTGCTTTGATAAATAGATAAGTGATAGGGGTAAAGGAGAGGCCCTGATTTTATCCCAAAACTCCTAGGGCAATTTTGTGTCTCTCAGTAGTGTGGAGTATAAAGGGATGAGAAAGGTCAGGAAGTGTCAGAACTGGGGCTGAGAGAATGGCTTGCTTAAGGGTGCTAAAGGCTGAATGGATATTTGATTTTAGCTCTAGGGGTTCTGAAAGACCTCCTGGGGGGTTGATATAGGGTTTGTACCAAGAGGGCAAATTAGGAATCCAGAGGTGTAGATATCCAGCTAACCCCTAGAAGGACAGGATCTCTGTTTTTGATGTAGGGAATGGTAGGGTAAATATAAGGGACTTCTATCAGTAGTAATATATCTTTTTGTTGGTGTTAAAAGGACTCTGAGATAGGTGACTCTAGGAACAGAGAGATGAAACTTGGTGGGAGAGACTCTATAGCCTTGATCAGCTAGAAAATTGAAGAGCTGTATAGTGTGTTGTTGACAGTGTGTAAACAAAGGACTACAAAGGAGGAGATCATCCACATATTGGATGACAGCACTCAGGGTAAGGTCAAGAGAGGTTAGATCTGATGCTAGAGCTTGGCCAAAGAAATGAGGGCTATCACAAAAGGCTTGTGGGAGGACTGCCCATGTCAGCTGTTGGGAGCAATGATTGTCTGGATCAGTCCAGGTCTTGAGAGTCTGAACGTAAAGAGATAGTAAAGAAGGCATTCTTGAGGTTTAGAACAGTGAAATGGGTAGTGGAAGAGGGACTGAGAGAGAGAGAGAGAGTACGGGGATTTGGAACTACTGGGTTTATGGGGATAACAGCCCCACTGATAAGTCTCAGGTCCTGGACCAGGTGATAGGAGCCATTTGGCTTTTCTACAGGTAGGATAGAGGTGTTATAGGAATAAGAGGCCCTGATGTAGGAGTTTAGTGATGATAGATTTTAACCTTTGCTGATGTTTTTGGGAGATGGGGTATCATGGTTGATTGGGGAATTTAGAGGGGGTCTTTGAGATGGATATGAATTGGAGCATGGTGAGAGGCAACAGATGGGTTTATCTGCATTCCAGACTTTGGGGTTTATGGACGAGGAGGGCAATGGGGCAGGGGAAGAGGAGGTGGGGTTGTGGAGCAGTAACCAGGCTAGATCAGAGGGTGGGCTTCAGATAATTATAAAGGCTTTGAATTTTGAGAGAAGTTCTCTCCCAAAGATAGGAGTGGGGCATTTGGGGAGTATGAGAAAAGAATGGGGAAATGGGATATCCTGATTTGTGCAAGGTAGAGGCTCAATTATTCATGGTGTAGATATTAAACTGTCAATTCCCATAGCAGACCTTGGTTTTCCAGAGTAGGCAGGCTTAGCAGAGAAAGTGGTCCCTGTGTTGAAGAGAAAGGAGATCAGCTTACCTGAGACTGTGAGAGTTACCCTGGGCTCCATAGAGGTGATGAGAGTCGGGGCCTGGGGTCCTGGGCACCTTCAGTCTTCAATGGTCAGTCTGAGGATGCTGGGCAGAACTGAGTCAGAGGACTCCTTCTAAAGACCATGAGGGGATGTCCAGATCCCTGGAGGGGGATTTGGATAGGCAACCTTCCAATGTCCCTTTATGCCACAGCTGGGACATGAACCTGCAGAGGGTCCAGTGGCTTTCTTTGCCACATTTGAAGCAGGACCCAAGTGGTTTCCTTTCTTTGTTGGTTGATGGAGGCTTGGAGCCATGGAGGGCAGTGGCTAAAAGGTGGTATTTGGCCTGATCTTGTTGGGCCTTCTCTAGCTTTGTCTATTCTTCTGAGTTACTGAAAATCTTAAAGGCTAAATTTAAAAGGTCTCGTTGGGGGTTTGAGGGCCTTCTTCCGCCTTTTGAAATTTATTCTGGATATCTGGGGATGACTGAGAAATAAAATGTGTGTCAAGGACAGTGGTGCCCTCTGTTGAAGTGGGGTCTAATCTTGTATATTTTTGTAGGGCTTCCATTAACCTGGCTAGAAATTGTGCTGGGTTTTTGTCTAGCCTTTGAATTATTTCCCAGAGCTTATCAAAGTTGACAGATTTATGCCCTGGCTTTTGAAGGTCCACAATGTGGCAAACAACTGTATGATTATGGGCTGCTCATCCAGGTCTCCCTGCCTGATAACCCCAGTTGGGATCTTCTCAGGAACAGCCGTGGTCCTATGGACTTAGTGTTGTCAGTCCTGCATATCTCATCAGCATGCGCCTGAGAGGCTTGCCACGCTTGTTCCTTCTCTTCTTGGAGAAGAGTGAAGGAAAGCATGATGTAAATATCATACCAGGTTAAGTCTTAAGATTGGATTCAGTTCAGTTCAGTTCAGTCACTCAGTCGTGTCCGACTCTTTGAGACCCTGTGAATTGCAGCATGCCAGGCCTCCCTGTCCATCACCAACTCCTGGAGTTTACTCAAACTCATGTCCATCGAGTCGGTGATGCCATCTAGCCATCTCATCCTCTGTTGTCCCCTTCTTCTCCTGCCCCCTATCCCTCCCAGCATCAGGGTCTTTTCAAATGAGTCAACTCTTTACATGAGGTGGCCAAAGTATTGGAGTTTCAGCTTCAGCATCCATTGGGTGTTCCAATGAACACCCAAGACTGATCTCTTTTAGGATGGACTGGTTGGATCTCCTTGCAGTCCAAGGGACTAAGACTGGGTAAGATATTTGAATTCTTTTAGATAATTATCAGGGTCTGAGGAGAAGGAGCCAAGACATGTTTCAGTCTGAGATAAATTGGTGAGGGAGAAAGGGGCATGAACCTGAGCAATGCCTTCTGCTCCAGCTGCTTCCCATAAAGGGTGGAGTGGGGCAGGGAAAGGAGGGGGCCCTGTTGTGAAATTTCCTGTTTTAAACTTTTTTCAGGATGGGGTACAGGGAGGGGACTTATGGAGGTCAGGTAAAGCCTTGGGACCCTCAGGGTACAGGTTGGGGCTGAAGTCTCAGATCTTGCCTCCAGCACAGGCAGGGGAGCAGGGCTGGGAGGGAGGACGGGGCATAAGGTGGAGGTTGTGGAACTGGATCTGGAGCAGCTGCAAAGGGTTTGGAAACCATAGGGTGTGGGCTGTGGTCAGAAAGTTTCAAGGAAGAAGAAGAAATGTCTGAATAGACATCAGGAGACTTTGTATGAAGAGGACGTGGCCCAGAGAAGGGCTAAGAGTATTTGAGAAGTAGACCAGGATTCACAGAGAGAGGGTCGAGAGTGAAGAGCATAGAAAGCCTGACCATGAGGGATTTCTAACCTCTTGCTATAGTGGGGGCAGAAGTTATCAAGGTCCTGTAGAGCATTATAATCAAGAGTTCTGTTTTCTGGCCATTGGGGCCTATTATAAAGTCTGCATTGTAGTCAGACAGTGTTAGAATAGTAAATAAGTCTTTTTTTGTCTTATCTCCCCTTGGAAGCCCAAGGCTTTTATGTTTTGGAGAAGGCATCCTAGAGGAGTAGACTTTGAGGGCTGGGATTGAGAAGTTCCCATTGCAACCAAATAGGGAGGTTAGACAAGGGGGAGAGAAAATGAGGAGAAATGTCTGAGAGGAGGCGTCCCTGCTCTCAGGACTTTCTCAGAGAGTAATAATAGTCTGCTTTGAAATGGGTGTCCCCTATTTCAAGTCAGATGGGGCACAAGGCCGAGGGCCTGAGGGCCATGGGGATCCTCCCGCCTAGCACTAGGACTTGGAAAGGAGGCGAGCGAGAGAGAGTCTGAGAAAATGGGATTACACTCACCCTTGTAACCAACGGATGAAATGTGGGCCTGTGTGGATGTCAGCCCAGTAAGGCAAGTGGAGAGGCCTGACCCAGAGCTCATCTCACTTTCTGGGCAAGGTCCAAGGGAGGGGACCACCGGAGGTGGGCTCATGAGAGGAGCCCACCCAGTTGGGGTGGATCTTCCTCCCGGGTTTCAGCACCAGAATGTAAGATGAGTGCAGAGAAAAAGAGGGAGCCAGGCAGTCAGGCAAGAAAGGGAACTTTATTAGAGGGAAAACAGAGGGTGACTGGCTCTTAAGGAGAGCTCGTGTCCTCCCTTTCTGATGGGGTCTTTCTTATACCCCACCATTGAAAAATTATCTGAAGAGATGGTTAATTTTTAGCTTGTAGTTGAGTCATGTGGTCATGTTGCTGGAGGTTTGGAATCTGGTGGTCTCATAACTGTGAAGGTAGGTACCAGTGAGAAAACAGAATGTCATTTGGGCAACTTGGTCAGTCTCAAGGATCACTGTGATTTTATTCTTTGTTAGATAAGTCAATATGTCGGGGGACTGTGTAATTTCCTTGGTTCTGTCTTGCCACAGCAAAAATTTGAAGCAAGAGATGGACCAGAGTTACAGCTACATGTTACAGCTCAGTTTTATTTGGCAAGCAAAGGAAAATACATCCCCGAGTTGTGAGGGCGGGCTGACCCAAAAGATGAAAAGAAAAGCACCTGGCTCAATTTTGGCTTCTCTTTTTATGTGGTTTTTTTTTTTTTTTTTTCTTTTTTCTTTTTCCTTTTTTCTCCTCCCACTGAACCTGCCCTGTGTAAACTGGGCTAGCCAGGAGGGTTGTTTGTTTTACCTGAGGCCCTCACTCCAGTCCTCAGACCTTCCTTTGTTCTATTTTCACAGGCTTTTCCCTTTCTTGTCTTTTAGTCACTGTCATTCTGGACTTCTTTTTCCTATTCTAACTACCTAACAAACATAATGAGCCATCTTAAAAATGAGACCCCGTGTGGGCCCTATCAATTTGTAGAATATTTTTTAGATTTTTTGTTTGTTTTTACATTTTAGTTTGTCAGTAGTAGATAGCAACAATATTTCTGTAGTTCAAAATAATAATCAATACTGAAGTGGATGTGTGAAATTTAACAGAACCAATAATTGGTGATAAGTATGATATTATTTATCCTAACATAATTAAGAACATTTATTTTATTTTCACACTGTAAAAGTAGGGAGTTTTATCCTATTTGGAAGATAAAAATAAAACTTAATCAGTAACTTCTAAATGATCTTATGCTTTCCTTCTCTGATGCATAATATGATTTGAGTGCAGTTCTACTAAGATTTTCATGCAATTCTACTTATGTGTCGTCAATACATCTATATATAAAGTAAAAATAAAATGTATGGGTATTAAAACATTTTATTAAAATTAATAAAATCACTTCATAAAATAAATTTTATTTTAAAGCATTTTCAAGCAATTGTAATAAAGTGTAGAAAATATAAATATTGCAAACAAAAGAATTTAGGACAGCTACAAAAAAAGAAAAATAATAAACACTTCAGTTTTGGTAAACTCTTTGGTAAATAATTAAGTCATTGGCTGCTTAGCACTTAGGCATTCTGTTTGTCTAAACTAAACTCTGACATTAACTGAAGTAAAATATACCATCCTCACACATGCCCCATTGGCATAATGATTATTGGTAGTTGGTTATTAAAAAAAAAAAAAAAAAAAGAAGACTGCAGACTTGGGAAAAGCTTTGAAAGAACCAGATAGCAATTTTGCTTTTTGTAAGAGACATTTACATTTTGTTAGAAAAAACGCCGCTGGAGGAAAAAGCCGCCTCTAAGGCCTTTATTAAGCGTCGCCCTCGGGCAGAACTCCCGGGGGCGGGTGAGTGAGGAGACAAAGGGAGTCTGCGAGGTATGAGGGGTGGGGAGGGGTTTTATAGTCAGGGCCCGGTGTCCAAGCCAGGTCTTCCCATATAAGGAAGAAAGCACGGGCTACAGCGGCGGTTGGTGTCCAAGGGCTCCGTGTCGGCACCTGATTGGACCAGGCTGCAGGGGGCCGGCCCCTGGAAGTTTAGCCAGCCTCCGGAACTTGCCTGCGGCACTTTTCTGGGGCATGCCTCAACATGCCCGATCTTTCATCCCGGCCTTTTTGTTATAGGACAAGGGGCGCCGGTTCTCTCTAGCTACTTCCTGCTGAACGGGGGCGGCGAGGGGTAGGGTGTGTCCGGGATGACAGGGAGCGTCTGCCGTTAATTTTTGTCACAGAGTGTTTGTTGGAAGCCCTTGGTACTGCTGTTGCAACACCATCAGCTGGACCATGTTGAGCCACTGTTTGACAAAGGCCAAGAGCTTATTTAAGAGACAGGGCCCGAAAGTATGGCCAGAGCTGTGATTGTCAGCAGCCACAGTGGGTGATGCCAGGTCAGCATCGGATATCAGGATGTGGTCCCTCAATTATTTTGGGATCGACGACAGAGGGGTTCGGGTGATGGTCAGTTTGGTCGGCCCCGTGAGGGTGGAGCAGTAGGAGTAATTGGGAGGAAGGGCCTGGGCCAGGGCCACCCCTGTCTCTGGGAGACCCAGGGGAGCTCGTTTGAGCTGGGTCAGGTGATACCAGGGCTCATGTCCCAGAAGTTTGGCTGCTGTGGGAGTGGTGAGGATTACAGTATGGGGCCCCATCCAGTGAGGTTGTAGCGGGCAGGGACTCAAGGTTTTTAGCAGTACGTGATCTCCCGGGGCCAGAGGCTGAGTTGGCCCCTCGTTGTCTGTCGGTTGTGGCAGGACCCGGTTTGCGTGTTCTCTCAGCAAGGATCGTAGGCGGGAGAAGAGGGGGAGGTACCCCGTGAGTGGGGGAGCCTCTCCCTCTGGGAGGTGAGTCAGGAGATAGGGCCTGCCATAGAGCAGTTCAAAAGGGGTCAAACCTGTTTTGGAATGAGGTGTGGTGCGAATGCGAGTGAGCGCCAGAGGAAGGAGGTCGACCCAAGACAGCCGCAGTTCTGAGGCAAGCTTGGTCAGGTGCGTCTTGATGATGCCGTTCACCCGTTCTACTTTGCCTGACGATTGGGGCCGATAGGGGATGTGGAGATGCCAGTCGATGCCCAGAGCTGTAGCCACCTGCTGGGAGATCTGTGAGATAAATGCAGGCCCATTGTCAGACTGGAGAGAGTTTGGCAACCCAAATCTGGGAATGAGATGGGTCGTCAAGACCTCTGCCACCGCCGCTGCCATCTCTCGGGCGGTGGGGAAGGCCTCGACCCATCCTGAAAAGGTATCCACCAAGACCAGCAGATAGCGGTAGGTTCGATGTCTGGGCATGTGGGTGAAGTCTATCTGCCAATCTTGTCCGGGCATATGTCCCCTTAGTTGGTGAGTCTCCAGTGGGGGTCGGAGTCCTCCTTGAGGAGATGTGGAAGCACATGTTAGGCAGGAGTGGTGGACAGCATATATGGTCTGTCTGAGATGTCGGGGAGAAAAGACAGGGCTGAGAAAGGAAAAGAGAGCCCTTGGCCCGATGTGGAGGGTATTGTGGATTTGGGATATTATGGCCTTAGCCTGTCGCTCAGGAAGCACTGGTTTATTATGGAGTAGTATCCATCCCGACGGGTGCCTCTGAGCCCCTTCCTGTGCCAGCAAGGCTTTGGCTTCCTCGCTGGAATAATCTGGGTTGAGGGTGGGTCTCAAAGTCAGCAAGGGCTCAGGGGCTTGTTGTAAGGTGATTTGTCGAGCCACTTGATCTGCCATATTATTACCCAGAGCGACAGTGTCATGAGTATTTTGGTGTCCCTTGCAGTGTATGATAGCGACCTCTTTGGGCAGAGATAAGGCATCTAACAGTCGAATGATGTGGGGGGCATTACAGATGGGGGATCCTTTAGTGGTCAGGAAGCCCCGCTCTTTCCAGATTGCCACGTGAGAATGGGCAATCAAGAAGGCATATTTGGAGTCTGTGTAAATATTGGCCCTTTTTCCTTTTGCTAGGTGTAAGGCTCTAGTTAGGGCTGTTAGTTCAGCCTTTTGGGAGGTCGTCCTGGGTGGCAAGGGCTGAGCCTCCAGGACTTCTCGGGTGGTTATCACAGCATAAGCCGCCCTTCGGTTCCCATCGGGATCTCTCTTTGAGCTCCCATCGACGGACAAAGTTAGCTCTGGATCTGGTAAAGGTTCGGAAAACAGGTTATGAGGTGGTTGCATAAGAGACTCAAGGACCTCTGAGCATAAGTGGGCTGGGGGGTTCTGAGGAGAGGGGGAGGGAGGGCAACGAAGAAAGCAGGTTTAATTGTGGAGAGCGACTCACGGAAACTTGCAGATTGTCCAAAAATACCAGGTGAAACTGCTGGAGCCTGGATTCGCTGAGGTCAGAGAGAAATCTAGAGGCTAAAAGATCGCCAAGGCGATGAAGTGAGAAGATGGTCAGGGGCTGACCATGAATCAGCTTTTTAGCATCAGCGTACAATGTTGCCACTGCCGCTAGTGCCCGCAGGCAGGGGAACCATCCCCTGGCTGTGGGGTCAAGTTGTTTGGATATGTAAGCAATAGGCAGCAGTTCGGGGCCAATCGGTTGAACCAAGGCTCCAAAGGCTATCCCTCCCTTTTCATCAGTGTATAGATGGTGTGGATAGTTGGGATTTGGGAGAAAGAGAGGGGGTGCAGCCAATAGGGTTGAGCGTAAAGCGTGGAAGGCCTTAGTCACTTCGGTGGGGGAAGACAGCGGTCCCGTGGGAGTCTCTTTAGCAGCGGCATATAGGGGTTTGGCCAGGGTGGCGTAATTTGGGACCCAGTGTCGGAAGAACCCCATCAGTCCTAGGAAGGACAATATCTGGTCTCCTTTGGCCGGAGGACAGATGGACCTGAGGAGGCTACACCAATCTGCTGTCAGGGCCCTAATGGTAGGGGTGATTTGGAGGCCTAGATAGACAACAGAAGTCTGAGTCAGTTGGGCCTTGGATTGTGAGGCTCTGTAACCCTGGGAGCCAAGGAAATTAAGAAGAGTTGCAGAATGTTGTCGGGAGGTTTCTTCTGAGGGGCTGCAAAGGAGCAGGTTGTCTACATATTGGAGGAGGGTGCTAGGGCGGAGCGAGCATCTGGCCAGGTCTCGCGACAGAGCCTGTCCAAAGTAATGGGGACTGTCTCTGAACTCCTGGCGGAGTACAGTCCATGTGAGTTGGGTGGTCAGCTGAGTGTCGGGGTCAGTCCAGGTAAAAGCAAAGAGGAATTGGCAGTAGGGGTGGAGTGGGATGGTAAAAAAGGCATCCTTGAGGTCAATAACGGTGAAATGAGAGGTTTTGGGAGGTATGGAAGAAAGGAGGGTGTAGGGGTTAGGGACAAGTGGATGGGCAGGGACCACCGCCGCATTGATCAGGCGGAGATCCTGCACTAGCCGGTAGTCTCCTGAAGCCTTTCGAACAGGAAGGATGGGCGTGTTACAGGGGGAAGTCGTGGGGATCAAAAGACCCTGTCCTCTGAGACGGTCGATGATGGGCTTTAGTCCCCTGAGGTTATGAGTAGACAAAGGAAACTGGGGCCTGGCTGGGAAGCAGGTGGGGTCTCTTAGCTGGATGAGGACTGGAGGGTGGTGCCGAGCCATCACCGGGACTCGGGTGTCCCAGACCTCAGGATTAACAGAAGAGGTTGGAGGGTCAACAAGTAACATTAGGAAGGCCCCTGACGTGGGAGCTGATCCTGGAGTCAGGTGAAGAGTGGCCTTTAGCTTAGCGAGTATATCTTTTCCCAAGAGAGGAGTGGGGCAGGAGGGGATGACCAAAAAGGAGTGGGTAAATAGGCAGGAATCTAATTGGCAGGACAGTGGTTGGGTTTGGAGCGGACACAAGGGTTGGCCGTCAATGCCCATAACCGAAACCTGGGAAGGACGTAAAGTGCCCCCGAAAGAGGGAAGGACCGAATAGGTAGCCCCCGTATCAACTATAAAGTTGATAGACTTACCCGCTACCTGGAGCGTTACCCTGGGCTCGGCTTGGGTTATCGGGGTTCCCGAGTCTGGGTGGCGTCAGTCATCATTGGAGCTCAGCAGCTCGAAGGCCGGAGGAGGGCAGGAGGTCTCCCTGGGGCGCTCTGGTCCCCGGCCCCTAGAGGTCGGGGCCCGAGAGGCCTGGGGACAGTCACTAGCCCAGTGTCCTCGCTGTTTGCACAACGGGCATGGCTTGGAAGGAGGCCGCGGATTGGGGCACATCTTGGCCCAGTGTCCTTCTTGGCTGCACTTGAAGCAGGCCCCCGGAGGGGGGTGTTGGGACCCCGAGCCCGCCGCTGGCCGTAGGGCAGCTACCAAGGCCTGGGTTTGCTGGTTTAGGAGGCTTGCCTGAAATTCGGCCTTTTGTTTGAGCCTTGCCTTTCGGCTGGCCTCAGCAGTTTCTTCACGGGCGTTATAAACTTTGAAGACCATTTTTACCAGGTCTCGAATAGGGGTCTGAAGGCCATCCTCGGCCTTGGCCAGTTTTCTTCGGATGTCAGGTGCGGATTGGGAGATAAAACGATTGGCCAAGGTAGCTGCCCCAATGGGGGACTCAGGGGACAGTCTGGTGTATTGAACAAGGGCCTCAGTCAGCCAATTAAGAAACATGGCTGGGTTTTCGTCGGGCCCCTGAGTCACCTCATCTAGTTTGAGGAGGTTTACTACCTTATGAGAGGATGTTTCCATCCCATCGAGGATACACTCTATCATATAGCATACCCGCAGCTGGCCGCCACCCCCTTCCTGGTAGTTCCAATCAGGGTCGGTGTCGGGAACTGCCTGAGCTCCCAGGGGGCGCTCGGGGGAGGGGTTAGCACAGTGCCACTGGTCGGCCTGAGCCCTGGCTGCCATCCAAATGGCCTGACTCTCTTCGGGGGTGGTGGTAGACCCCAGGATGACATATATGTCCTGCCATGTTAAGGCATAGGTGCGGGTCAGACCAGTAAACTGCTTAATGTACTGAGTGGGGTTGGAGGAAAAGGATCCCAGCTTGGCCTCAATCTGTGCTAAGTCCTGGAGGGAGAAGGGGACGTGGACCTGGGCCAGGCCCTCGGCTCTGGCCACTTGTCACAAAGGGAGTAGCGGGGCTGGGGGAGGGGGAGGGGAGGCACCTGGAGGGTTGCTGTGGGAGCGAGTGTGGGAGCTAACCGGAGACGAGAAGGGAGTGACGGGGGAAAGGGGAGGATACAAGATAGGGTTAAGGGCCGGAGGATCCGGGGCCGGCGGTGGAGTCTCGGGGGCAGGAGCAGAGGCAAAAGAGGCCGGAGTAGGGTTAGAGGGGGAGAGGTTAGGAGGGGCCGGAAAGGAGGGAGTAGGAACTGGAGAGGAAGGGGAGGGGGCCGTGGGAGAGGCGTAGGGAGGGGGGCCACCAGATCTTCCGGGGGAACAGAGAAAGCAGAGGACTCAGAGACAGGAGGAGTTGGCTCGGTCCGGGAGGGTGGAGTCGGGGGGGCCATGGTGAGTAGGATTTGGCTGGGAGCGCACGTGGTGCACAGGGTGGGGCGAGAGCACAATGCCCAAAAGGCCTGAACATAAGGGGCCTCAGACCATTTTCCCGTTCTCCGGCAGTAATTATCCAAATCACAGAGGACGTCAAAGTCTAGTGTCCCTGTGGCTGGCCATTGTGAGCCATTATCTAGGGAATACTGAGGCCAGGCCTGTGAGCACAGAAAAGTGAGCCACTTGGGGCGGATATATCCCTTTAGTCTTAGGGTCCGCAGGTTAGACAGCAGGCACTCTAAGGGTGTGGAGTATTGGGGATCGGGTTTGGAGGCTGTCGATCCCATGGCAACCACGGGGCGTGGAGGCAACCCCCGCTGTCTGAACATCTTTGGACGAGTTAAGGGGAGCCGGAGGTCCGTGTAGTCGTGGGGAACGTCTTCCTCACGACCGCAGGGACCCAGAAAGGCTGAAGCCGGAGGTCTACTCAGCCGCTTGGGACGTCTCCCTCATGAGCTGGTGACCGGAAAAGGCCGAAGCCGGAGGCCGAAGCCGGAGGTCTACTCAGCTGCTGGGGACGGCTCTCCACCAGCTGGTGACCGGGACAGCCCAGTAAGTGCGCACCCGTTACTGGGCCCTAGGAGGTGGTCGCCAGGGAGGCAGGCCCCAAAGCCGAAGGGACTTACCCTGTATCCTGCCGTCCAGGGGGTTGGTCAGCCGCCTGGGTCCGGGGCTACCGCGGTGGTGGAGCTCGAGGGGGCCTCAACGGTGAGTGCCGGGGGCCCTCACCTCGGGCCCCACGTTGGGGCGCCAGATGTTAGAAAAAACACCGCGGGAGGAAAAAGCCACCTCTAAGGACCGGTGGTAAAGGCCTTTATTAAGCGTTGCCCTCGGGCAGAACTCCCGGGGGCAGGTGAGTGAGGAGACAAAGGGAGTCTGCGAGGTATGAGGGGTGGGGAGGGGTTTTATAGTCAGGGCCCGGTGTCCAAACCAGGTCTTCCCATATAAGGAAGAAAGCACGGGCTACAGCGGCGGTTGGTGTCCAAGGGCTCCGTGTCGGCACCTGATTGGACCAGGCTGCAGGGGGCCGGCCCCTGGAAGTTTAGCCAGCCTCCGGAACTTGCCTGCGGCACTTTTCCGGGGCATGCCTCAACATGCCCGACCTTTCACATTTATTAGGGAAATCTCCATTTCTAAGGGTGTTTTGCCCTCTATACAAGGAAGAGAAGAATGAATGACTAAATCTCTGGAAGTTTTTATCAGTGGTGGCAGCAAGAATTTAAATCTGCATTAGCTTTGTACCTTTGGTTACTGTGCTTCCCTGATAACTTCCCAGAACTGTCTTCCCTACCCCAAACTTCTGGTTTTTTACAGAAGATGGTTTTAAGGAAGTGAAAGGCCATTCTAGGGATTTACTCAGTTTTCCTGGGTCTCTCTATATGGGAGATTTACATCTTTGTTTTTCTTCTGTTACTCTAGCTTTGGTTACAGAAAGGGGTCTCAGACAAGAACCTAAGAGGATAGATGGAAAATTGTTTTCTCCCCTACAGTCATTTGCTAGTAATAACATTTCCTGAGTCACATTGTCTGCCCTGTTAGAATTGCATTCCCTTAACCATAAGAGCAGTCACATTTCTACCTCTCTGGATCCTGTCAGGAAGCTTTGGATTTCTTACCTACTACAAAGTAAGTCTAGTTCCTGCTGAGGTCCCAGTAAAGTGAGTGAGAGGATATCACACCTTCCTTCTCTGCCTCTCTTCTAATTCACTGCCTCACAAACACACAAAATTGCTTGGCTCCATCAGATTCCGTTTTCGTAAAGGCAGAGTGTTTGCACTATAATAACGAAATACAAGAAATAATCCACTTGTGTGTACAGGTTCTTTGTTCTCTGTATTTCTAGGAAGTTCTCACTGTTGCAGTGAGGAAGGCAATTCTGATTCCATGTTGGAGTCAGAAAACAGTTCCAAACTGTTTCTTAGACTTGCTTTTTATTGCTTTTGTTATTATAATCATACAGAATGGTTTACCTCAGAGAATCCTGCCGCTCTGACTGTTAAACTAAAGTGTCTTTATTCAGAACACTGTCCACTTGTGGATGGCAAGAAGGAAGAAGTTAACACACCCACTGCCTGAGGCTTACCATTCTAGGAGATGTTTGCAAGATTAGTGGCCTTTTTACTTTGCCTCCTCATCTCTAATCTATAAAACAGCCTGGCATCCAGACCCCACTAAGATGGTTATTTTGAGGCACTAGCCTGCCATGTTCTTGGTCTGCCAGCTCCCTGATTAAAGTCCCCTTTTTGCCTCAACATCCTGTCTCTCAAATTTATTGGCCTATCGTGCAGAGAGCAGAGCAAGGTTGGACTAGATAACATCTTGCTTTCAAACATGGTTTTCAAGCCTATGCCTTTTTATTCTAATTTTTTCTGCCTTCTCTCCTTTCTCTCCAAAACTCCCAATTCTCAATAACACCTGGAAGAGCTCTTTCCTATGCTTTGTTAGTTTGGTTTCTACATTTTGTTGACTGAAAATAAAAACACAATGTGAGAGCTGTGAGTTAAGTTTCATTTAGGTTTACCGAAGACTACAGCCATGGAGACAGACTCTCTGAGGAACTGATCCAAAAAATAGGGAGATGTGAGTATATGCATGATTTTAGTCAGGGGGTTATATGCAACCAACACCTATTTTGATAGAATGTTACTGCTAATCTTGCAGAGCAGATGTCTCTATTAATGACATTGGTGCTTTTCTAGATATGAGGAGGTGCAAGAATTGGGTTCAGACAATCTTCTCCTGAAAACATCTAATTATCTGAAGGTCTGTTCTGAGAGTTTTTACCAGAGAACAGAGGGCCTCACTCCTGATCTTCACCATGTACCCCTTTCAGGGGTGTTGAAGGTCAGCAGCTGCAATGTCTGGTGACTTCATCCTTGTAAAACAAAATGAGCGGTGACATTCTTTAGTTGGCACTTTGCACCCAGAAGAGTTTCTTTCACAGCATTCTGAGCCATTTTCTAAGCAATGATAATTTCACTGAAATAAATAAGAACACAGAAATAGAATGTTTAACTATTGGAAACAGTATTTCATTATATTCACATACTATAACAGCCTATTCAATACACAAGTATCACTGCTCACTGCTCAAAACAAATTTAAATATCAAAAAAGGTTTTAAAGTTACTCATAATAAATTTTGTAAAATTACAAACAAATCCAGCTTAGTTAAGAGATATTTTATTCAAAAAGACAACTGCAATAAGGGAGTATGGGCTGTTGCAGGGGGAGGAGGGGGCTCTTGCAGTAAGAATTCTCTAACCATTGTTATCAGATTCAAGATCAGCTGCTCATTGCTTAAAAGTCAATAATTAAGGGGCAAATGTCAACAGAAAGGAAAGGTGTTTTAATCAGAAAAGCCAGGAATCTGGAGAGAAGGTGGGCTCATGTCCCAAGATCAATTCCAAAGATTCTGTTCAGTGATGAAAAGTTTTAAAGGAACAAAAAAAAAAAAGGAAGAAAAGTCTCAATGCATCATCAAGGTAAGAGGTTTTTTCCTGCAATCCTTCTTCACTACATACAGACAGGCTGAATTTTTCTTCATATATTATCTTGCCTGCCTGATCTGCCTGCAAGATTGCTAAGGGGACTGTTGGAAGTGAGAGGTATTCATTCTATAATTACTGAATTCTAAATCCTTACTTTTTATTATCTAGGGAAAAGAATAAACCTATTAATTACATTCTTCAAAAGTTGGGAAAAAAAGGTCAAATAGGAAAGGGGAAAAAGAGATGATTCACCATGAGATCTCTAAATTCCTCAAAAGCAGGCAGAAAAGGGTATTTATTAAAGGGGTAAGCAAGTCTAGAAGAATTCTGAGCAAATGGAATGAGTAGGGGGAGATGATAGGATGGATCATGGTTCTAAAGGAATGTTTGACTGAAAAACCCTATATTTATTAAAAAGATATATGAATATCTGACAAATATGTTTTTATATATATTTAAGATACTTAGTTATATTTCTTTGGCATTTATAGGTTAAAATATTTAAATTGATCTTTAATATATTTAAAAAAAGATTTCATTTTTGAGATAATTGCCAGGGGATTTCATCAACTCAAATAAAATTCTATAAAATTATTTAAAAATAAACATGCAAAAATTTAGTTAATATGTAAATAATTTGAAATATGTATGGGTATACTCAGTTCCTATTAACATTCAGTCACATATTCCAAGCAAAAAATTCCTTATAACACTTAGGGGAACTTTTACCTCCCTTCCACCCTATACTCGCTTTTAACTAATACGTGTTAGAGTACTGACAGTCCATTTTCCAGTTTATTTTTCCAATAGACTCTATTTTTTTTATTATTTTCAGGAAAATTTAGATTCAATGTTCAAGCAACCTCCTTAACCCCTTTTTTAAAAAACAAAACAATTTATAACAAAACAAGTTATATTGTAAACTTTATTAATAATTTTCCTATTAGTACTAGTTGTTTTAAATTATTCTATAAAATATTTTTGAAAATATTTTAGTTAGACTAATGTGTTATGTAAAAGTTTTACTTATTTATTTATTTTTAAGATAATCATGTTAACTAGTTTTTGTTTCAATGAGGCACCAAGACAGACATATCTTAAACAAACTGGGCTACTTACATAGACTCTCATATATAAGTTTGATGGTTTTCATATTTTGCTTACATAACATTTTTACTCAGTATTTACAAGGTCTTTTACTTTAAAAATAAATTTAGCCAAAGTTATCTACCAACTGAAACTTTTAAATTGGAAAATATGTTATAAGTTAAAGACATTCTGCAAAGTAGAGTTAAATGAATTTGAAGAAAATATTTTCTGGTAAGCACTCCACAAGTTTTCATAAGTAAACAACTTACATAATCTACTGTCATGAAATATATGAGCAACACCAAGTCATATCCAATTATCAAAGCAAAGGCCAAACATGTAGCTTTAAAGAGTCCAGGGGAAACAAACAAATCCTCAGATACTCCTCCAGGTAGGGTCTGTCAGCACTCATTCTCTTTCACTATAATGAAAGGGGAAATTTGACTCCATGGTCCCACTGACATTTTCCATACCCCCACCTGAATCTAATGTCATCACTCTCAAGGCTTCACATCCCTCACTCTACCCATGCAGACAGAAGTAGACCCATTACTATTTGATGCATTAGATAAGTTTTACACAGTCAAAGTTGCTCTTCTATAAGTCATATCTTGTTTTCTCTTAGGAAGTAGAAAATAATGAACCAAAAATTGATTAAAAGAAAGCACAATTTCGAAAAGATCTGCACTGAGAGATTCCATTTGCTAGAAAAGATAGATATTTTCATCAACTCCCAGTGAGGCAAAAATCATCTAGTATTAGAATGAAAACATAATTATATACACATACATACATATATACCTAACAAAAATTCTTAATAACCATGATGGTGTGGTCACTTACCTAAAGCCAGACATCCTAGAGTGTGAAATCAAGTGGGCCTTAGGAAAAATTATTATGAACAAAGCTAGTGGGAGGTGATGGAATTCCAACTAAGCTATTAAAAATCCTAAAATATGATGCTGTTAAAGTGTTACACTCAATATCCCAGCAAATTTGGAAAACTCAGCAGTGGCCACAGAACTGGAAAAGGTCAGTTTTCTTTCCAATCCCAAAGAAGGGTAATGCCAAAGAATGTTCAAACTACTGGACAACTGCACACATCTCCCACACTAGTAATGATATGCTCAAAATCCTTCAAGCTAGGCTTCAGCAGTACTTGAATTGAAAATGTACAGATGCACAAGCCGGTTTTCAAATAGGAAGAGGAACCAGAGGTCAAATTGCCAACATTTGTTAGAATATAGAGAATGCAAGGAAATTCTAGAAAAGCATGTACTTCTGCTTCCTTGGTCATGCTAAAGCCTTTGACTGTGTGGATTACAACAGACTGTGTGAAATTCTTAAAGAGATGGGAACACCTTACCTACCTCTTGAGAAACCTGTATGCAGGTCGAGAAGCAACAGTTAGAACCAGACATGAAACAATGGATCTGTTCAAATTGAGAAAGGAGTTGGTCAAGGATGCATATTGACACCCTAATTTTACTTCTATGCAGAGTACATCATATGAAATGCCAGGCTGGATGAATCACAAGCTGGAATCAAGATTGCTGGGAGAAATATCAACAATTTCAGATATGCAGATGAAACCACTCTAATGGCAGAAAGTGAAGAGGAACTAAAGAGCCTCTTTGTGAAAGTGAAAGAGATGAGTGTAAAAGTTGACTTAAAACTCAACATTCAAAAAAAAAAAAAATCATAAGGTCACGGTATTTGGTTCCATCACTATATGGCAAATAGATGGGGAAAAAGTGGAAACAGTGACAGATTTTATTTTCTTGGGCTCCATAATCACTGCAGAAGGTGACTGCAGCCATGAAATTAGAAGACACTTGCCCCTTGGAAGGAAAGCTATGACAAACCTAGTCAATGTATTAAAAAGAAGAGCCTTCACTTTGCCAACAAAGGTCTTTATAGTCAAAGCCATGATCTTTCCTACAGATGTGAGAATTGGACCATAAAGACTGAGTGCTGAAAATTGCTGCTTTCAAACTGTGGTGACTCTCAATTTGAGAGTTTCAAATTGAGACTCTCAAGAGTCTCTTGGAGCCTCTTGGACTGCAAGGAGATCAAACCATTCAATCCTGTAGGAAATCAACCCTGAATATTCATTGAAGGGACTGGTGCTGAAGCTCCAATAGTGTGGCCGCCTGAAGTGACTCATTGGAAAAGACCCTGATGCTGAGAAGGATTGAAGACAAAAGGAGAAGGTGGCAGCAGGGTATGAGATGGTTAGGTAGTATCACCAACTCAGTGGACATGAATTTGCTCAAACTCTGAGAGATAGTGATGGCCAGGGAAGCCTGGCATGCTACAGTCCATGAGGTTGTAAAGAGTCAGACAGAACTAAGCAACTGAACAATAGCAGCAGAAAATAGCAAACTCTGGTTAGGTTCTATTTATATAACTGAATGCTCAATCTAATCTTATGTGTAATGAGTGAAAAAAAAAGGGAGAGATCAGAGTCCATTTGTAGTTGTTACCAAAATAACTGTTGAGGAGATCAATTGTGAACAAATGGAGCTGAGTGTTAAGTATTTATGACTTTACAAAAACCTAAGCCCATGTAGATTTACTTATAATGGTAGTACCACTATCTCTAAAACCAGGGCTTTCCATGTAGAAATGTGGTAAAGAATTTGTCTACCAATGCAAGAGACTCAAGAGATACAGTTTTAGAAAATGGCAGAAAAGAACTGAGATGGGACCCACAGACTGACACCTCACAGAGGGAGAGGTCCAGATGGAATTGCTGGACACGTGATGGTTGACGGCAAGGAGCATTGGAGCAAGTGATGCTGGAGATGAAGCCCTGAGGCTTTAGAGTGTGAGCATTGACTCCAAGACCCTAGACTACCAGAGAACTAACCCTACAAGTATCAAATGGTGAGAACTCACACAAAAGAAACCACTGGAATACAAGACCCAGCATCACCCAACCACCAGTAGCACCCTGTGCAGGTACTCATCTGAACAACAAACAAAAGTACAAATCCAGTCACCTCAGACAGGATTACCACCTCACTTAGCCTTGCCTATCAGAGGAAAGACAAGCAAGCAAAAAACTCAGCACAAATCTCACCCTTTTCAAAGCTTACACAAACCACTGAAACAAACTTAGAAGGGCAGAAACCAAAAGGAAGAAATAATTCAACCTTAATGTCTGGGAAAAGGGACCTCAACACAATAAGTTAAAAAAAAAAAAAAATGAAAAGGCAGATAAATAGTACACAAATGACGGAACAAACTAGAAACACAGAAGAGCAAATAAATGAAGAGGAAATAGGCAAACTACTTGCAACAGAATTCAGAATAATGATAGAAAAGATGATCAAAAGATTTGAAAAGAAAATGGAGAAAATACAAGAATAGATTAACAAAGACCTAAAAGAATTAAAGAATAAACATACAGAGATAAATAACACAACTACAGAACTTAAAAATTCTCTAGAAGGAATCAATAGCAGAATATGTGAAGTAGAAGAACAAATCAGTGATCTGGAAGGTAAAATGGTGGGAATAACTTCTGAAGAGTAGAATAAAGTAAAAAGAATGAAAAGAACTGAGGATAGTCTCAGAGACCTCTGAAACAATATCAAATGCAAAAACATTCAAATTATAGGAGTCCTAGAAGAAGAGAAAAAGAAAGGGTATGAGAAAATTTTTGAAGAGAGTATAGTTGAAAATTTATCCAACATGGAAAAGGAAATAGTCAATCAAGTCCAATAGGCACAAATAATCCCATAATGAATAAACCCAAGGAGAAACATGCCAGACACATACTAATCAAGCAAACAAACACTAAGTACAAAGAAAGAATACTAAAAGTAGCAAGGGAAAAGCAACAAGTAACGTACAAGGAAAACGCCATACGCTTAACAGTTGTTCTTTCAGCAGAAACTCTGCAGATCATAAGGAAATGGCAGGATATATTTAAAGTACTAAAATGATTAATTTCCAAAATATACAAGCAACTCATAGAACTCAATACCAGGAAAACAAACAACCCAATCAAAAAGTTGGGAAAAAAAACCTAAACAGACCTTTCTCCAAAGAAGACATACAGATGGCTAACAAAAACATGAAAAGATCCTCAACACTGCTCATTATTCAGTTCAGTTCAATTCAGTTCAGTCACTCAGTCATGTCCGACTCTTTGCGACCCCATGAATCGCAGCACGCCAGGCCTCCCTGTCCATCACCAACTCCCGGAGTTTACTCAAACTCATGCCCATCGAGTTGGTGATGCCATCCAGCCATCTCATCTTTTGTCATCCCCTTCTCCTCCTGCCCCCAATCCCTCCCAGCATCAGGGTCTTTCCAATGAGTCAACTCTTCGCATAAGGTGGCCAAAGTACTGGAGCTTCGGCTTCAGCATCAGTCCTTCCAATGAACACCTAGGACTGGTCTCCTTTAGGAGAGACTGGTTGGATCTCAAAACGCAAATCGAAACTACAAATGAGATAACACCTCACACTAGCCTGAATAGCTGTCATCAAAATATATGTAAACAGTAAATGCTGAAGAGGGTGTGGAGAAAAGGGAACACTGTTGCACTGTTGGTGGGAATGTAAATTGATACAGCCACTATGGAAGACGTTAGGGGATTTCCTTAAAGAACTAGGAATAAAGCCACCATATGACCCAGGAAACCTACTCCTAGGCATAAACACTGAGGGAACCAAAATTGAAAAAGACACAGGTATCCCATTGTTCATTGCAACAGTATTTACAATAGTTAGAACATTTAAGCAACCTAGATGTCCATCGACAGATGAATGGATAAAGCAGTTGTGGTATATATACACGATGCAGTATTACTCAGTCATAAAAAGAAATGCATTTGAGTCAGTTTTAATGAAGTGAATGAACCTAGAACCTGTTATATAGAGTGAAGTAAGTCAGAAAGAGAAAGATAAATATCATATTCTAATGCACATATATGGAATCTAGAAATATGGTACTGAAGAATTTATTTACAGGGCAACAATGTAGAAACAGACATAGAGAATAGATTTATGGACATGGGGAGAGGGGAGAAGAGGGTGAGATATATGGAAAGAGTACCACGGAAACTTGCATAACCATATGTAAAATAGATAGCCAATGGGAATATGCTGTATGTCTCAGGAAACTCAAATAGGTACTCTGTATCAACCTATATGGGTGAGATGGGGTGGGAGATGGGATGGAGGTGCAAAAGGGAGGGAATATATGTATACCTATGGTTGATTCATATTGAGGTTTGACAGAAAACAACAAAATTCTGTAAAGCAATTATCCTTCAATAAAACAAATAAATTAATTAGAGAGAGAGAGAGAGATGCAGTTTTGATCCCTGGGTTGGGAAGATCCCCTGGAGAAGGCAATGGTAACATGCTCCAGTATACTTGCCTGAAAAATTCTACAGAGAAGCCTGGTGGGCTACAGTCCAGTGGGTTGCAAAGAGTCAGACATGACTGAGCAACTGAACTGAACTTAATTGAACATTAAATTTAAGACTATAGAAGAAGATGAAATACATTTATAGACATCAGGTGTGTTGAATACATTGGAGTAAAAACTGATCAAAAAACCCTTTGAGTCCAGGACCCTGGGATGAGGCCCTCCTGGTAGGTTTACCTGACCACTGAGGTGTAAGCTGTACATATTTGGCAGTGCAACAGGTTTAGGCATAAAAGGCTGTAAGTTAAAGTCTTTCTAACCTACCATTGATTCCAGAATGAGTTACGACCCAGAACTCACCAGGAGGTTCATGGGGGCATGTAGGAGGTCAGAGGTCTTTGCACAAAATTTTGTGAAATAAAAATCCATCCATCTCAGCTGGAAGAAAATGAAACATAGCCAGACTTCCTTAGTGACAGGGGCAGTAAGAGAAGTTGAGATGAAGCCTGGTAAGTCCATGACCACATTCACACTCTTTCTAAATTGAGAGATTCATACCTTTAAATAATATAAATTTCAGTTTAAGTTTTTACAACAAAACTTATCACAGTTTCAATATCAATGCTTGAACCTGGGTTGTTCATAATTTCTATTTCTTCCTGGTTCAGTCTTGGAAGATTGAACTCTTCTAAGGATCTGTCCATTTCTTCCAGGTTATCCATTTTATTACTGCATAGCTGCTCATAAAAGTCTATTATAATACTTTGAATTTCTGCATTGTCTGTTGTAACCTTTCCTTTTTCATTTCCAGTTTGGTTGATTGGATCCTTCTCTCTATTTCCCTTGATGAGTCTGGCTAAACATTTGTCAATTTTGTTTAGCTTTTCAAAGAACTGGCTTTTAATTTTATTAATCTTTGCTATCTTTTTCTTTCATTTCTTTTTCATTTATTTCTGCTCTGATCTTTATGACTTATTTCCTTCTCCTAATTTTGCATTTCTGTCATTGTGCTTTTTCCAATTGTTTTAGGTGTTAAGTTAAGTTGTCTATTAGATACTTTTCTTGTTTCTTGAAGTAGGATTGTATTGCTATAAGCTTACCTCTTAAAACTGCTTTACTGCATCCAATAGGTTTCAGGTTGTCATGTTTTCATTGTCATTTATTTCTAGGAACTTTTATTTTCCCTTTTCTTCAGTAACCTGTTCATTATTTAGAAACATATTGTTTAATCTCTATATGTTTATTTTTTTTTCCTTTTAATTGATATCTAGTCTGATAGTGTTGGAGTCAGAAAATATTCTTGATGTGATTTTTATTTTCTTAAATTTACTGAGTTTTTGTTTGTGACCCAATATGTGGTCTATCCTGGAGAATATTCCATGTGCACTTGAGAAGAAAGTGTATTCTTCTGCATTTGGGTGGAATGTCCCGAAGATATCAATGAAATACATCTGGTCTAATGTGGCATTTATAGCTTGTGTTTTCTTATTAATTTTCTGTTTTGATGATCTGTACTTGGTGTAAGTGGGTTGTTAAAGTGTCTTACTACTATTGTGTTTCTATCTATATCTCCTTTTATGTCTGTTAGTGTTTGTCTTTAGTTGCTCCCATATCTGGTGCATAGATATTTACAATTGCAATGGCTTCCTCTTAGGTTGATCCCTGGATCATTAGGTAATTTCCTTCCTTGTCACTTACAATGCTCTTTAAGATCTATTTTGTCTGATACCAAGGTTGTTACTCCATCTTTTCTTTTTTTCTTTTTTTTTTTTTTCCATTTGTATGGAATAGTTTTCCATCCTCTCACTTTCAGTCTATATGTGCATTTAGGTCTAAAGTGGGGTTCTTGTGAGTGACTGAGTGTTAGTCACTCAATCGTGCCTAACTATTGGTGACTCCATGGACTGCCCCCACCAGACTATTCTGTGGAGAGTCTGGTGTATCCTTTACAGACAAGGATACTGGAGTGGGTTGCCATTTCTTTCTCCAGGGCATCTTCCTGACCCAGGGATCACACCCAGGTCTCCTGGACTTCAGGCAGATTCTTTATTGACTGAGCTATGAAGGAAGAATATGGGTCTTGTTTTTGTATTGGTTCAGCCAGTCAGTGTCTTTTGGTTGGAGCATTTAATCAATTTACTTTTAAAGTATATATATATATATATATATATATATATATATATATATATATATATATGTGTGTGTGTGTGTGTGTGTGTGTATTCCAATTGCCATTTTCTTAACTTTTTGGCATTTATTTTTGTAGATCTTTTCCTTCTCTTGTATTTCCTGACATATAAGTCTCTTTAACATTTGTTGTGAAGCTGGTTTGGTTGTGCTGAATTCTCTTAACTTTTGCTCATCTGAAAAGCTTTTTATTTCTCCATCAATTTTGAATGAGATCATTGCTGGGTAGAGTAATCTTCATTGTAGATTTTTCCCTTTCAGTACTTTAAATATATCCTCCCATTCTCTTCTGACTTGCAGAGTTTCTGCTAAAAGATCAGCTGTTGAACTTATAGAGTTTTCCTTGTATGCTACTTGTTGCTTTTCACTTGCTGCTTTTAATATTCTTTCTTTGTGCTTAACTTTTGTTAGTTCGATTTGTATGTGTCTTGGCATGTTTCTCCTTGGGTTTATCCTGTATGGAACTCTGTGCCTCTTAGACTTAATTGACTTTGTCCTTTCCATGATGGAGAAATTTCCCACTATAATATCTTCAAAAAATTTCTTACATTCTTTATTTTTTTCTTTTCTTCTTCTGGAATCCCTATAATTCAAATATCGGTGTGTTTAATATTGTCCCAGAGGGCTCTGAGACTATCCTTAGTTCTTTTCAGTCCTTTCCCTTCATGCTGCTCTTCATCAGTTATTTCTACCATTCTGTCTTCTAGCTCACTTATCTGTTCTGCCTCATGCACTCTGCTATTGATTTCTTCTAGAGTATTTTGAATTTCAGCAATTAAATTTGTTATTTGTCTCTGTATGTTTATTCCTTATTTCTTGTAGTCTTATTAATTGATTCTTGCATTTTCTCCATTCTAGTTTGGAGGTTGGATCATCTTTATTATTATTATTATAAATTATTTTCAAGGTTTTTTGCCTATTTCCTCTTCACTTATTTGGACCTGTGTGTTTTAGGTTGTTCCTTCATTTACACAGTATTTTTCTGCCTTTTCATTATTATTATTATTATTATTATTTTAACTTATTGTGTTTGAGGTCTTCTCTTGCCAGGCTTTGAGGCTGAATTTTTTATTCCTTTTGGTTTCTGCCCTTGTAAGGTTGGTCCAGTGGTGTGTGTCAGTTTGTGTAGGGTATGACCTGGGCTTGCATTCAGGTGGAAGGAGGTGAGTTTTTTGTTTTTTGTTTTGTTTGTTTGTTTTTTTCCCCCTCTGATAGGCAGGGCTGAATGAAGTGGAAATCCTATCTGATGATGATTGGGTTTGTACTTTTGTCTTGTTTGCTGATTGGATAATGTGTGTTTCACAGGGTGCTACTGACAGTTGGGTGATATCAGGTTTTGTATACACGTGGTTGTTTTTTGTGGGAGTTCTCACTATTTGATACTCTCTAAGGTTAGAACATTAAGAAAACTAAGATCATGGCATCTGGTTCCATCACCTTATAGGAAATAGATGGGGAGACAGTGGAATCAGTGTCAGACTGTATTTTTGGGGGCTCCAAAATCACTGAAGATGGTGACTGCAGCCATGAAATTAAAAGACGCTTACTCCTTGGAAGGAAAGTTATGACTAACCTAGATAGTATATTTAAAATCAGAGACATTACTTTGCCAACAAAGGTCCATCTGGTCAAGGCTATGGTTTTTCCAGTAGTCATGTATGGATGTGAGAGTTGGACTATGAAAGCTGAGTGCCAAAAAATTGATGCTTTTGAACTGTGGTGTTGGAGAAGACTCTTGAGAGTCCCTTGGACTGCAAGGAGATCCAACCAGTCCATCCTAAAGGAAATCAGTCCTGGGTGTTCATTGGAAGGACTGATGCTAAAGCTGAAACTCCAATACTTTGGCCACCAGATGCGAAGAGTTGACTCATTGGAAAAGACCCTGATGCTGGGAGGGATTGGGGGCAGGAGGAGAAAGGGACGACAGAGGATGAGATGGCTGGATGGCATCACCAACTCGATGGGCATGAGTTTGAATATAAAGTCCAGGAGTTGATGATGGACAGGGAGGCCTGGCATGCTGCGATTCATGGGGTCGCAAAGAGTCGGACACGACTGACTGACTGAATTGAACTGAACTGATACTATAATGGTTGGAATGGATTGGTGAGTCCACTGCTTAAACACATACTTTGGGGGATTACCCTGAAGTTATAGGGTGCAGAGGTAAAGCTGTGATTGTTTGCTTTTTACACAGTAATTTATTTTGAGAATTAAATGAGGATATGTTTGTCAAGAGCCTAACAACAATCCCTGGTACAAAGGAAATGCTAAATAAAAGTATGTAGTGCATACTTTTAAAAATCATCTCTTCATGTGTACAGGTGGAGATACTCTTTCTAGACAATTTATTAAACTAGCTATTCACAATTTCCAGCCTTGAATGAGCCCTTAAAATTATCTAAGAATCAAATTATTTTATTATTCTTATTATCTTTTATTATTCAGTCACTTTTCTTGCTTTCTTAATTCTCTTAAAAAATGTTTACATTTTCAATCATCTGATAACCTTACTATATAATCCTTAGGGGTGGAGCTGGGATTATAATAGTAGTCAACCCATACTGAACACATTGGTTCTCCCAAGTGGCACTGGTGGTAAATAATCCATTTACCAATACAGGAGACATAAGAGATGCCACTTTGAGTCCTGGGTTGGGAAGATCCCCTGGAGGAGGGCGTGGTAACCCACTCCAGTATTCTTGCCTAGAGGATCGCATGGACAGAGGAGCCTAGTGGGCTATGGTCCATAGGGTTGCAAAGAGTAGGACATGATTGAAGTGACTTAGCAGGCACTAAACACATTGTGCAAGCAAATGTTGAAAATATTTTTCATAACTTTCCTTAGCCTTCTAAATTAGATTCTAGTTTTATTGCCACTTAACCAATTAGGGAACTGACAGATGGACATAAGTAGTTTTCCCAGTCACACAGCTAGTAAGAGTCAAAGCAGGAAATTCAGACTCCGCATATGACTCCAAAGCCCCTGTCTATTAATCGTTCCCTTCTCAACAAAAATTTGAAGGTCTATCAGCATCAGTGCTTCTTCAGGGTTCCTGCTCCTAGCAAAGTCTGGCCTCTGTATTCCTGGATCTTGTCTCTTCCATTATTTATCTTCAATTTCCTCAGCTCTGCCCCTCCAGTGGCTCACCCTCATAAATATTCATGCAGGCTCTAGTAATTTGCATATCTAAAAATCCTTCCTGCTCGGCAGATTTTTTTTTTTTCCTTTCCTTTTCCTTCAGGGCAGTCTCCTTAAAGTATCTGTTAGTGTATAATATTTGCTTCTTCAATTCCTACATTTTATTTTACAAATGAAATTTTTACTTTTCAGCTAATAGTGAATACATTCATATTATTTTGTAGATAAACCAGGCTTCCTGTCTGGTGATCCCTGACCCAATAAGTGAGTTTTCAGAAGGACTGCTCTGAACAGTTTAATGTTTATCCTCCCAGATTTTCCCTTCCAGTTTTTAATCATAGATAAGTATGTGTGTGTATACATAATATTTATGCAAATATTTCTTAAAATATTTAAGTTCAACAGGTGTAGTTTATCTTAATTAGAATATATATAAGTTTAGTTGCATTATACTCTATACAGCATGTGTTTTGATATGTGGTAATATATATCTATATCCATCTGTTTAGTTTAAAAAATTGTTTAACAAATCTTGTTCACTTATTTTGTCATATGGATTTAAGAATAAAATTTTCAGGCTCCGTGAGAAAAATCCAGTTGCTCTTTTGATTTTGAATACATTGTATTGAAACTCATAGATTAATTTAGTAACACTTAATAACCTAATAAGGTTGAGTCTTTCTACTCACAAACATGTTGTATCTCCCTAAGGAATCATGTTTATTTCCTTTATAAAGATTTATACCTCTCTCTGTTAAGGTTTTATGCAAACCCGTGTTTGGTTTCTAGTCTCTATAGCTTCACTATGATATACACCTTCTCAGCCAAGGACTTGAAAATCTTATTACATATTTAATCATTTTTAGATTTCATCCACCTATATCTAGTCCAACACAGGATCAAAACCAAAAGATTGCAGGCACTTAAAACCACGGAACGTTAGTGTCTACTTGAACATGTCCATAGAGATTATTATCCATGAGATCAGTGATGGCCACCATATTGTAAAGCATATGAAGAATATGAAAATATATGAAATATTTGGAAAATATGAAAAATATGAAAATATATGAAATATATGAAATATATGAAGAATATGAAAATATGAAGAATATGAAAAATATGAAATATATGAAGAATATGAAAATATGTGAAAAATATGAAATATATGAAGAATATGAAAATATGTGAAAAATATGAAATATATGAAAATATATGGATTATATGAAAATATATGAAAAATATGAAGAATATGAAAATATATGAAGAATATGAAAATATATGAAAAATATGAAATATATGAAAAATATGAAAATATATGAAATATATGAAGAATATGAAAATATATGAAAAATATGAAGAATATGAAAATATATGAAAAATATGAAGAATATGAAATATATTATAGAATTCTATATCACAAAAACTACCATTTAATACAAAAACCCATAATCACTTTTAAAAATCCTGATACATATCAGAATTATCTTATAATTTTCTGAAAATTTTTTCATACATTTCATATACTTCGTATATTTCACATATTTTTCATATTTTCATATATTTCATACATATTTCATATTTTTCATATATTTTCATATTCTTCATATTTTTCATATATTTCATATATTTTTCATATTTTCATATATTTCATATATTTTCATATTCTTCATATATTTCATATATTTTCACATTTTTCATATTTTTCATATATTTTCATATTCTTCATATATTATCATATTTTTCATATATTTCATAATTTTCATATATTTTATATTTTTCATATTTTCCAAATATTTCATATATTTTCATATTCTTCATATATTTCATATATTTTCATATTCTTCATATATTTCATATATTTTCATATTCTTCATATATTTCATATATTTTCATATTCTTCATATATTTTCATATTTTCCAAATATTTCATATATTTTCATATTCTTCATATATTTCATATTTTTCATATATTTCATATTTTCCAAATATTTCATATTTTTCATATATTTTCACATTTTCATATTTTTCATATATTTCCATATATTTTCATATTTTCCATATTTTTCATATATTTTCATATAATTCATATATTTCATATTTTCATATATTTTCATATTCTTCATATATTTTATATTTTTCATATTTTCCATATATTTCATATATTTTCATATTCCTCATATTTTTCATATTTTCCAAGTATTTCATATATTTTCATATTCTTCATATACTTCATATAATTTTTCTGTTGACCAATCATGAAGCAATTGTATTAAGTGAGTAATAGTTGCATAATCACAATAGTAATAGATGTTTATCAGTTTTCAAAATGAATAACCAGTCAAAAAATAAAAGATAATTACAATTTCAAGCCATAATGGGAACATGATTAGTTTAACAACATAAAATAGTTACATACAATCTGGGGAGTCAAGCAGAGACTGATGTGGTAAGTGGAAGTGCATACATGAACATGTTTTCCTCAGCCAGTCTCTCTTTTGGTTGGTGCATTTAATCCATTTACATTGATATGTAATCCATTATTATATCAATCCATTATATATAATAGATATTAATGATATTATTATATCAATCCAATATTGATATGCATGATCCTGTTCTTAACTGTTTGGGGTTTATTTTCTGTAGGTTATTTTCTGTATTTTCTGTTTATTTTCTTTTTCTTATCTTGCTTTCTGCCTAGAGAAGTCCCTTTAGCATTTGTTGTAAAGGTGACCTGGTGGTGCTGAGTTCTTTTAACGTATGCTTGTCTAGAAATTTTTTGATTTCTCCATTAAATCAGAAGGATAACCTTGCTGGGTATTGTATTATTGGTTGTAGCTTCTTCCTTTTCATCACTTTAAATATATCATGCCATTCCCTTCTGGCCTGTAGAGTTTCTGTGGACAAATCAGCTGATAGCCTGATGGGAGTTCCTGTGTACGGTTTCTTGTTGTTTTTCCCTTGCTGCTTTTAATATTTTGTCTCTGTCTTTAATGTTTTCCAGTTTGACACCTATGTGTCTCAGTGTTTTCCTTGGGTTTATTCCACCTGGGACTTTCTTTGTGTCTTGGACATGGTTGATTATTTCCTTTCCAATGTTAGGGAATTTTTAAGCTATTATTTCTTCAAATATTTTCTCAGGTCGTTTCTCTCTCTCCTCTCCTGGAGCCCCTATAATGCAAATATTTGTGCATTTAATGTTATCCCAGAGGTCTCATTGGCTGTCTTCTTTTCTCTTCATTCTTTTTTTCTATATTCTGTTCTGTGGTAATAATTCCATCATTCTGTTCTCCTGGTCATTTATCCATTCTTCTGCCTCAGGTATTCTACTATGGATGCCTTCTAGTGTATTATTCATGTCTGTTTGTTCTTTAGTTCTTCTAAGTCTTTGGTAAACATTTCTTGCATCTACTCTATTTTTTCCCCTATTAGTTTTCCAAGATCCTGAATCATATTCCAAGATTCAGAATCATTATCATTCTGAACTCTTTTTCTGGAAGTGATGCCCCTTCATTTAGTTGTTCTGGAGTTTTGTCTTGTCCTTTCATCTGGAACAAGACTTTCTGCTTTTTCATACTGACTGAATTTCTGTAATGAGGCTTTGTTTTAGTACCTGTGGGATTATGGTTTTTCTTGCTTCTTCTGGCCCAACTCTGATAGAGGAGGCTAAGACACTTGTGTAAGCTTCCTGATGAGAAGGATTGGCATGGGGAAAACTGGGTCTTGCTCTGGTGGGAAGGGCCTTGTTCAGTAAATTTTGATCCAATTATCTGCTGATGGGCTGTTCAGTTCAGTTCAATCCCTCAGACATATCCAACTCTTTGAAACCCCATGGACTGCAGCATGCCAGGCCTCCCTGTCCATCACCAACTCCCAGAGTTTACTCAAACTTATGTCCATTGACTCAGTGATGCCATTGACCATCTCATCCTCTGCCATCCCCTTCTCCTCCATCTTCAATCTTTGCCAGCATCAGGGGTCTTTCAGATGAGTCAGTTCTTCACATCAGGTGGTCAAAGTACTGGAGTTTCAGCTTCAACAACAGTCCTTCCAATGAACACTCAGGAGTTATCTCCTTTAAGATAGACTGGTTGGATCTCCTTACAGTCCAAGGGACTTTCAAGAGCCTTCTCCAACACCACAGTTAAAAGCATCAGTTCCTCAGTGCTCAGCTTTCTTTCTAGTTCAACTCTCACATCCATACATGACTACTGGAAAAACGATAGCCTTGACTAGATGGACCTTTGTTGGCAAAGTAATGTCTCTGCTTTTTAATATCCTGTCTAGGTTGGTCATCAGTTTCCTTCCAAGGAGTAAGTGTGTTTTAATTTCATGGCTGCAGTCACCATCTGCAGGGATTTTGGAGCCCCGAAAAATAAAGTCTGCCACTGTTTACAGCGTTTCCTCATCTATTTGCCATGAAGTGATGGGACCAGATGCCATGATCTTTGTTTTCTGAATATTGAGCTTTAAGCCAACTTTTTCACTCTCCTCTTTCACTTTCATCAAAAGGCTCTTTAGTTCTTCACTTTCTGCCATAAGGGTGGTGTCATCTGCATATATGAGGTTATTGATTTTTCTCCCAGCATTTTGATTCCAGCTTGTGCTTCATCCAGCCTGGCATTTCACATGATGTATTCTGCATATAAGTTAAATAAGCAGGGTGACAATATACAGACTTGATGTACTCCTTTACCGATTTAGGACCAGTCTGTTGTTCCACATCCAGTTCTAACTGTTACTTCCTGACCTGCATACAGATTTCTCAAGAGGCAGGCCAGGTGATCTGATATTCCCTTCTCTTTCAGATTTTTTCACAGTTTATTGTGATCCACACAGTAAAAGGCTTTGGCACAGTCAATAAAGCAGAAATCGGTGTTTTTTTCTAGAACTCGCTTGTCTTTTTTGATGACCCAGCGGATGTTGACTATTTGATCTCTGGTTCCTCTGCCTTTTCTAAAACCAGCTTAAACATCTGGAAGTTCATGGTTCATGTATTGCTGATGCCTGGCTTGGAGAATTTTGACCATTTACTAGCATGTTGCTGCTACTGCTAAGTCACGTCAGTCGTGTCCAACTCTGTGTGACCCCATAGACGGCAGCCCACCAGGCTCCCATCCCTGGGATTCTCCAGGCAAGAATACTGGAGTGGGTTGCCATTTCCTTCTCCAGTGCATGAAAGTGAAAAGTGAAAGTGAAGTCGCTCAGTCCTGTCTGACTCTTTGCGACCCCATGGAGTGTAGCCTACCAGGCTCCTCCGTCCATGGGATTTTCCAGGCAAGAGTACTGGAGTGGGGTGCCATTGCATTCTCCACTAGCACGTTAGATGAGTGCAATTGTGCAGTGGTTTAAGCAATCTTTGGCATTGCCTTTCTTTGGAATTGGAATGAAAACTGACCTTTTCCAGTCTTGTGTCCACTGCTGAGTTTTCCAAATTTGCTGGCATATGGAGTGAAGCACTTTCACAGCATCATCTTTTAGAATTTGAAATAGCTCAGCTAGAATTCCATCACCTCCTCTAGCTTTGTTCCTAAGGCCCAGTTGGCTTTGCATTCCCAAATGTCTGGGTCTAGGTGAGCAATCACAACATTGTGATTATCTGAGTCATGAAGATCTTTTTTGTATCGTTCTTCTCTGTATTCTTGCCAGCTCTTCTTAATAACTTGTACTTCTTTTCAGTTCAGTTCAGTTCAGTTCAGTCGCTGATTCATGTCTGACTCTGCGAGCTCATGAATCGCAGTACGCCAGGCCTCCCTGTCCATCACCAACTGCCGGAGTTTACTCAAACTCATATCCATCGAGTTGGTGATGCCGTCCAGCCATCTCATCTTCTGTCATCCCCTTCTCCTCCTGCCCCCAGTCCCTCCCAGCATCAGGGTCTTTTCCAATAAGCCAACTCTTTGCATGAGGTGGCCAAAGTATTGGAGTTTCAGCTTCAGCATCAGTCCTTCCAATGAACACACAGGACTGATCTCCTTTAGGATGGACTGATTGAATCTCCTTGCAGTCCAAGGGAATCCCAAGTCTTCTCCAACACCACAATTCAAAAGCATCAATTTTTCGGTGCTCAGCTTTCTTCAGACTTAGCTCCATACCATTTCTATTCATTATTGAGCCCATATTTGCATTAAATGTTCCCTTGGTATCTCTAATTTTCTTGAAGAGATCTATAGTCTTTCCCATTCTATTTTTCTCCTGTATTTCTTTGCATTGATCACTGAGGAATTTTTTTTTTTTTCTCTCCTTGCTATTCTTTCGAACTCTGCATTCAAATGGGCATGTCTTTCTTTTTCTCCTTTGCTTTTTGCTTCTCTTCTTTTCACAGCTATTTGTATGGTCTCCTCAGACAGCCATTTTTCTTTTTTGCCTTTCTTTTTCTTGTGGATGGTCTTGATCCCTGTCTCCAATACAATATCATGAACCTCTGTTGATAGTTCATCAGGGACTCTGTCTATCAGATCTAGTCCCTTGAATCAATTTCTCACTTCTGCTGTATAATCGTACAGGATTTGATTTAGGTCATACCTGAATGATCTCGGGGTTTCCCCTAGTTTCTTCAATTTAAGTCTGAATTTGACAATAAGGGGTTAATGATCTGAGCCACAGTCAGCCCCTAGTCTTGTTTTGCTGACTGTATAGAGCTTCTCCATCTTTGGCTGCAAAGAATATAATCAATCTGACTTCAGTGTTGACCATCTGGGGATGTCCATACGTAGAGTATTCTCTAGTGTTGTTGGAAGAGGATGTTTGCTATGACCAGTGCTTTCTCTTGGCAAAATTCTGCTAGCCTTTGCCCTGCTTCATTCTGTACTCCAAGGCCAAATTTGCCTGTTACTACAAATGTTTCTTGACTTCCTACTTTTCCATTCCAGTCCTTTATAATGGAAAGGACATATTTTTTGGGTGTTAGTGTTTCCTCCCTGGTAATTTTTTGCCTGAGACCCTCAGGTCTATGGGTTCTGTGCTGTGCTTAGTCACTCAGTCATGTCAGACTCTTTGCGTTCCCATGGCCTGAAGCCCCCAGTCTTCTCTGTCCATGGGGATTCTCCAGGCAAGAATAGTGGAGTGGTTTACCATATCCTCCTTCAGGGGATCTTTCAAACCCAGGGACTGAACCCAGGTCTCCTGCATTGCAGCAGATTCTTGACCTTCTGAGCCACAAGGGAAACACAAGAATACTTGAGTGAGTTGCCTATCCATTCTCCAGGTGATCTTCCTAAGCCATTGATTGAACCAGAGACTTCTGCATTTGAGGCAGATTCTTTACCAGCTAGCTACCAAGGAAACCCAAGCTATGGCTCTATGGTTGGGTTAATGGCAAACTCCAAGAGGGTTTACACCAAGGAGGACCTTCCCAGACAGTCAGCACCCAGGCATGTAATGCCAATACCCCATTGCCTGTGGTGAGTCCCAGCCAACCCATACCTCTATAGGACACCATTCAACACTAACAGGTACTTTTGGTTAAGGGTCCTTTGGAGTCACTGCTCGTTTCCTCTGAGTCTTGGTCCATGCAAGATTTTGTTCATGCCCTGCACGACTAGAGTCTTTGTTTCCCCTAGTCTTCTGGAAGTCTTGTAATCAAATCCTGCTGGCCTTCATGGTCAGATTCCCTAGTGATTCACAATCCCTTTGTCAGGCCCCCAGACTGGGAAGCCCAATGTGGGGGTTCCAAGCTTCACAACAGTGGGAGAACTTCTTTGGTATTATTGTTCTCCAGTTTGTGAATTACCCACCTGGTGGATATGGGATTTGATTTTGTCATGATTGTGCCGCTCCTACCTTCTCGCTGAGGCTTCTTTGTCTTTGGATTTGGGATATCTTTTTTTTTTTTAGTAGGTTCCTCACTCCTTGGAAGAAAAAATATGACCAACCTAGATAGCATATTGAAAAACAGAGACATTAATTTGCTGACAAAGTCCATCTAGTCAAAGCTACGTTTTTTCCAGTAGTCATGTATGGATGTGAGAGTTGGATCATAAAGAAAGTTGAGTGCCAAAGATTGATGCTTTTGAACTGTGGTGTTGGAGAAGACTCTTAAGAGTTCCTTGGGCTGCAAAGAGATCAAACCTGTTAATCCTTATGGAAATAATTTCTGAATATTAATTGGAAGAACTGATGCTGAAGTTGAAGCTCCAATACTTTGGCCACCTGATGTGAAGAACTAACTTGTTAGAAAAGACCCTGATGCTGGGAAAGGTGGAAGGCAGGAGGAGAAGGTGATGATGGAGGATGAGATTGTAGGATGGCATCACCAACTTGATGGATATGAGTTTGAGTAAGCTCTGGGAGTTGGTGATAGACAGGGAAGCCTGGTGTGCTGCTGTTATCCATGGGGTCACAAACTGTTGGACTTGACTGTGCAACTGAACGGATACACAGACATACATATGCGTATACAGATGGACACGTGTGTCTGACACACTGATTTATCAGTTTTCTTGACCTATTTGTCAGTTTCATTGGAAGGGCTGAACCTGAAGCTGAAGTGCCAATACTTTTGCCACCTGATGCAAAAAATATCTGACTCATTGGAAAAGACCCTAATACTGGGAAAGGTTGAAGGCAGGAGAAGGAAAGGATGACAGAGGATGAGATGGTTGGATGGCATCACTGACTTAATTGACATGAGTTTTAGCAAGCTCCTGGAGTTGGTGATGGACAGGGAAGCCTGGCATGCTGCAGTCGCAGGAGGAGATGTATGCACTTTCTTCTACTCCACCATCTTGAACTGGGAATCTGACACTTTATTTCTGACTTTATTTCTTAAAAAAAAAAAAAAAGTGTATCATTCTCAGTCAATTTATTTCCCATTATTATCTCCCCATCTGATATTTAAGTATTAGAATTTTTCAGAATTCAGCCCTGGGTACTATTATTCTCTAACTGTGGTCCTTAAGAAGTTATCTCTTCTATCTTCTCTCTTTGTTTGTCATCTATATCTCATGACTCTCAAATTTACATCTCCAGTACTATTATTTCTCCTATTATCTTTGGTTATAATATGCACAACCTCTTCCCTATGTTCATTTGAATACATCACTATATCTTAAACTTAATGTATCTCAAGTTGAATTCACCATTACATCACCAAATTTCAGTCCTTCACACAGTCTCCTCCTTCGCTTCACCACGGATTGTTCCACTTTGTGCTGATTTTCAAAACTGTTCCCTCTCCTCCCTGTATAGCTAGCAGAGGCGAGAAACTTGTTTGCCACTGTGATGATTAATTTGAGTTGTCAACATGACCAATTCATGAAGAACCCAAATATTTATTCAAACTTTATTCTGGGTGTTCCTGTGAAGTGTTTTGGGTGAGATTACTGTATAAGCCTGATAATTGAGTAAAACAGCTCTTTATAATATGAGTGAAAATCCTCCAGACAGTTAAAGTGCTAAGTAAAACAAAACTGACTCTGACACAAATTAGGTAAAATTCTTTTTGGTTGAGAGCCTTATGGCTGGGACATTGCTTTTTTTCTGACCTTGGACTCAAAGTGAACATCTACTCTCCCAAGTCTTGAGCTTGCAGCCTTCAGAGTGGAACAATACCATTAGTCCTGCTGACCCTCACATCTTCAGACTCAGATGAGAAAAAAGTCATTCGCCGTTCTGGGTGTCCGGCTCATGCACTTGACTCGTCTGCACACCATGGGACATATATGACTTATATGTCATAAGACTATGAAGTCTCACAAGCCCTACACACACACACACACACACACACACACACACACACACACACACATTATATATGTGTGTGTGTGTGCACATGTGTACATACATATATGAAAATCTATTACCAATATGCATTCTGCTTCTTGAGGATTCTGACTAAAACAACCTTGTTTCCCATACTCTTTAGTCAGTATGATTTTTCATTCCACCCAATGAGAAGCATTTAAAAGAAGGTTTGAAGGTGGGGGCATAAACTTCATATTACCTAGTAGTAGTAGTTCAGTCACTCAGCTGTGTCCGACTCTGCCACCTCATGAACCACAGCACACTAGGCCTGCCTGTCCATCACCAACTCCCAGAGTCCACCCAAACCCATGTCCATCGAGTCGGTGATGCCATCCAACCATCTCATCCTCTGTCATCCCCTTCTCCTCTTGTCCTCAATCTTTCTCAGCATCAGGGTCTTTTCAAATGAGTCAGTTCTTTGCATGAGGTGGCCAAAGTATAGGAGTTTCAGCTTCAACATCAGTCCTTCCAGTGAACATCCACGACTGTCTCCTCTAGGATAAACTGGCTGGATCTCCTTGCAGTCCAAGGGACTTTCAAGAGTCTTCTCCAACACCACAGTTCAAAAGCATCGATTCTTTGGCACTCAGCTTTCATTAGAGTCCAACTCTCACATTCATACATGACTACTGGAAAAACCATAGCCTTGACTAGACGGAACTTTGTTGACAAAGTAACATCTCTGCTTTTTAATATGCTGTCTAGGTTGGTCATAACTTTCCTTCCCAGGAGTAACCATCTTTGAATCTCATATTAAATAGCAGCAGCTAAGTGAGTTAAGAGTTTGGAAAGAAACAAAGGCCACCCAAAAAAGAATAAGTAGAAGCTATTCACTCAGAGTTTCTTATAGCAAATGAGTCAGAAACCAGTCCTTACATTTGCCACAGATTTAAAGGCAGTCAAAGGAGTGGGGAAGCTTCCTAGTGGAAAAAAGGGAGTCTTCAGGTTTGCTCTGATTAAAAATTGTGAAATGTTAATTAGAGCTCTCAACTTTATTATTTTTCATTATGATCACATGGTTCATATGTGTTGTTCCTTATGATCACAGAAGTGTATCTTCTGTTTAGTTCTAGTAATTAATTGCACATAAATGAAGCTCAAAATTTCATTAAGTAGCTAATATCATTAATTTGTATATATCTTTTTTTAAATTAAAATTGTATAGCACTTCTCTTTCTAAAAAGTACTTTCAATATAAACAAACTGTGAAAATGGCATCTGTAAATATTAACTTGAGGGGACAAATGCAATTAATACATCTTGGAGTTTTTTTGTTTTTTTGTTTTTTTAAAGATCCAAAACCAATTCCACCTTAAAGGAAATATATACGCAAACTTTAGAAAATAGAAGAAACATATATCTGTTGGCAATCTTAGTTATAAAGGTTTCTAGTGTATATCCATCTCGGGACTGTGGGGAGAGGCTGCATTAGAGTTGCTCCTAATATTCCTTGTTACACCTCTGCTCCCAGGCAACTCAATTTTAGAAATGATCCTGGTTCTCTCGTTTTGAAATCTGGGCTGTTTTGCTGGAGTTTTCACTTTTCTAAATTTAATTGTAAGGTATTCTTGATATATAGCTTGATAAAACAAATGAAAAATGTGATATTACATTGCCTTTCTATGTAATGCATTAAGGGACTATAGCTGTAATCCTTCATGTTGTGATCTAATCTTGAAGAAAAACTAAATCAGAACAAGAAGAAATAGGGATAATTAATTCACCAGAGCATGGCAGAACAAAGCAAGTACTCTTACACCATGTACCATAATAAGGATATCAAACAATTTAGGATGAAAGAAAAGTATTATGGCATTAGATCATTCAGGTTTCACAAGATATGAAGGCTTTATAATATATATCAGAAAAAACATAAACACTATTATATCTTGAGATATAATACTGACTATAATCTCAGGATCTTTATTTTAAACTATTTTAGCTAAATTTGTTCATGTTTTCTTAACCACATCATTATATATAACTTGATCGATATGTTAATTAAATTGACTTTTACTTTTCCCATACAGACAAAAAAATACTACCAAGTTAAAAACCTTAGAAAACTCTTTCTTCTTATGAGTTTTGCATAAAATAGTAATAGAAATAATAATATTAATAATTCACTTACATAAAGTGCTTAATAAGTGCCTGGTATATTTAAACAGTTTACATGTCTTAAGTCATTTAATATACCACACAACTTACACAAAGTTGACCAATTCCATCTTAAGTTATGAGAAATTATATCATCATATCAGATTTTATTAACTAGTTACTTAAAGATATAAAAACTAAAGATGTCCTAAATCTTATTGATGAAGCAAAATATTTGCATATTATTTGGTTCTTCTACGAAGTGAAAGTGAAAGCGTTATTTGTTCAGCCGTGTCCAACTTTTTGAGACCCCATGGACTGTAGCCCACCAGGCTTCTCTGTCCACGGAATTCTCCACGGAAGAATACTGAAGTGGGTTGCCATTTCCTTCTCTATGGGATCTTCTGATCTAGGGATTGAATCTGGACCTCCTGTATTGAAGGCAAATTCTTTACCATCTGAGCCACCAGAAGAAGCCATATTGGTGGCTCTTAATTGGATGGCTGGAGTCTATTTAGTCTCCTTGTCTTTCAGTTAGTATCTGGTGCTACCCGCGGATTCCCACCCCTGGTTTGGACACTGGGTCCAGAGGGCAAGCGACCTATGTGCCAACACAGTGCAGCATGCCTAAGATGAAGAGTGTGTGAGTGTGTGTGTGTGAGTGTGTGTGTGTGTCAAATCGCTTCGGTTCTGTCTGACTCTTTGTGACCCTATGGACCGTAGCCTACCAGTTTCCTCTGTCAAAGGGATTTTCCAGGCAAGAATACTGGAGCATGACCTCTCCAAAACTATTCTATGATCTAGTAATATATGTGTGGGTATTTATCAATCAGAATCTTGAAAAGATATATGCACAACCATGTTAATTGTAGCACTATTTATATCTGCCAAGATGGTGGGAACACAGGTATATACCAGTAATGGATGAATACAAATTTAGTATATGCCTTATAAAAGAAGATGATTCTACAATAAGCAATAGCATGTATGGAATTTTTTGACATTATGCAAAGCAAAATAGATCAGTCACAGAAAGAAACATATTGCATGATTCTGCTTACTGTGAAGTATCTAAAATAGTCAAGTTCATAGTATCAAAGGGGAAATGGTAGTTGTGAATGGCTGGTGTGAGAGGGAAAAGTAAAATCAATAATCAACAGGCACAAAATTTCAATCAAACAAAATAAATAAGCTCTAACATTCTGCCACATATGTATCTGTAGTGAATATAATACACACATATAAGTTTATCTTAAGCATATACATGAATATATTGCATATATTTTGCATTTCTATATATACTTGAAAAATTATTTAATATAACTCGTGATATGCTTGTATCTCTTCTTGAGGAAGAAAATTCTGTATGTGATTTAGAAGTGTGTTGATTCATTGTATGGTTTTTATAAATGACCTGAATTACCTGGCCAGATTTATGATAATTAGAAATTCAGGTTGATAAAAATTGAACCATACATAACTCACTTGTTTCATAAATAGATTTCAGTCATTCATTTATTTATGAACTCATTTGCTAATAAATATGTAGGTATCTACTATATGAAATACACTATTTTAAGTGTTGGAAAAGACTAGAGATCTCTTCAAGAAAATGAGAGATACCAAGGGAATATTTCATACAAAGATGGGTACAATAAAGGACAGAAACACTTTGGACCTAACAGAAGCAGAGGATATTGAGAAGAAGAAGCAAACATACACAGAAAAACTATACAAAAAAAGGTTTTAAGACTCAGATATCCATGATGGTATGATCACTCACCTATACCCAGGCATTCTGAAGTTCTAAGTCAAGTGAGCCTTTGGAAGCATCACTACGAACAAAGCTAGTGGAGGTGAAGGAATTCCATAGGAGCTATTTAAAAACCTAAAATATGATACTCCTAAAGTGCTGCACTCAATATGCCAGCAAATTTGGAAAGCTAAGCACTGGACACAGGACTGGAAAATGCCAGTTTTCATTCCAATCCTAAAGAAAGGCAGTGCCAAAGAATGCTCAAACTACTGCACAGTTGCACTCATCTCAGCTAGCAAAGTAATGCTCAACATTCTCCAAGTTAGGCTTCAACAGTACATGAACTGAGAGCATCCAGATGTTCAAGCTGGGTTTAGAAAAAGGCGAAGGAACAAGAAGTCAAATTGCTAACATCCACTGTATCATAGAAAAAGCAAATAATTTCAAAAAAATCTACCTCTGCTTCAGTGACTATGCTAAGCCTTTGACTGTGTGGATCACAGCAAACTGTGGAAATTTCTTAAAGAGATGGCAATACCAAACCACCTAACCTGCCTCCTACGAAACCTGTATGCAGGTCAAGAGGCAACAGTTAGAACCAGACATGAAACAATGGACTGGCTCAAAATTGGGAAAGGAGTATTGTCAAGGCTGTATATTGTCAGCCTGCTTATTTAACTTATATGCAGAGTACATCACGAGAAACGCTGGGCTGGATGAAACACAAGCTGTTTCATCAAGATTGCCAGGAGAAATATCAATAACCTCAGATATGTAGATGAATGAAACCACCCTTATGGCAGAAAACAGAGAGGAACTAAAGAGCCTCTTGATGATAGTGAAAGAGAAGAGTGAAAAAGCTGGCTTAAAACTCAACATTCAGAAAACTAAAATCATGGTATCTGGTCCCATCACTTCATGGCAAATAGCTGGGGAAACAAGGAAAGCAGCAAAAAACTGTTTTCTTGGGCTCAAAATCACTGGAGATGGTGACTGAAGCCATGAAATTAAGACATTTGCTCCTTGGAAGAAAAGCTATAACAAACTTAGGCATTGTATTAAAAAGCAGAGACATTACTTTGCCAAAAAAGATCCATACAGTCAAAGCTCTGGTTTTCCATTAGTCATGTATGGATGTGAGAGTTGGATCATAAAGAAAGCTGAGCGCTGAAGAATTGATGCTTTTGAACTGTGGTGTTGGAGAAGATTCTTGAGAGTCCCTTGGACTGCAAGGAGATCAAACCAATCAATTCTAAAGGGAATCAACACTGAATATTCTTTGGACGTACTGATGCTGAAGCTGAAGCTCCGATGCTTTGGCCACTTGATGAGAAGAACCGACTGATGCTGGGAAAGATTGAAGGTAGGAGGAGAAAGGGACAACAGAGCATGAAATGGTTGGATCGCATCACAAACTCAATGGACATGAGTTTGGGCAAGCTCTGGGAGTTCGTGAAGGACAGGGAAGCCTGGGGTGCTGCAGCCCATGGTGTTGCAGAGAGTCAGACATGACTGAGTGATTTAACAGCAAATTTTAAATATTAAAAAAAAACAAATAGTTTTTAAAAGTAAACTCATAACTAAAATATAAAATGAATACTAATTAAAGATTTACTTAAGTCACCAATTAATGAGCCAACCATTAAGATGTTAAAACTGATTCAAAGGAGAATTCAAGATATGTATGCACCTGTGCACATTCACATATACACATGAATATTCAATGATATGAAATGAGTGTATGAGTTAATGCAAAACTGATGCATATTTCACAGTGTGATTATCAGCTGTGTCTCCACTGGACACAAATTCAATTTCCACACAAAAGAATCATTTACACTGATATAAATATTCAATTATTTGTAGAGTTGTAAAATAATGAAAGAGTAAGATATCTCTTAGTAGAACAACTCAATGAAATGAGCAAAAAAAATAATGATGAAACATATTTCAGATGTGCTAGCCAGGACACACAATAACCATTTATTTTCATTTATAAGTCTTCCACACTTTTTTCTGAAACAAGCTTTGAGTATATAGCAATGAACAAAATTAGACAAAAACCTTTGTCCTCATGGAGTTTAGATGCCAAGATTAAAATGTTTCTACAGTATATTTTATAACCTAAAAAATCAGAAAATAAACAAAACAAACACAACATACACAGATAGCATGTTCACTATATGGTGCTAATAGATTTAGAAATGTCTATTTCCTTTTTGGGCTTTCCAGGTGGCACTAATGATAAAGAACTAACCTGCCAATGCAGGAGGTGTAAGAGACTCAGGTTTGATCCCTGGGTTGGGAAGGGCTCCTGAAGGAGGGCGTGGCAACCCATTCCTGTATTCTTGCTTGAAGAATGCCATGGACAAAGGAACCTGGCAGGCTACAGCCCATAGGGTCCCAGAGAATTGGGCCCGACTGAAGCGACTTAGCACTGCACATTTTCCTTTTAATGTGCATGGGACACTGTGATATTTCAAGAGTTACTACTAAATGTTTGCCATTTGTTTTCCAATTTATTCCAGATTGGCAAAACACACAAAATTATTCCTGTCATTTTAGAGCAGAGTTAAAATTGGAAGATTGGAAGTGGAAAACATAGTTTTCATAACATATGTGTAATTATACAGATTTTCATATGTTTCTTAATTTTGTGAAATGTTTTTTTCAAATTAGTCTACTGAAGAAAATATTTAAAACACAGCCTCTTAGAAAAGTATTTAAATTCATAGTCACACTGTTAAATCCCAGCTGTGAGACACTGGGGATGTTACTTCGGGACTCAGTTTCTTCACCTATCAAATGGGGTTAATTGTCATCTTTTATAGATGCTCTGAGGTTTAGATAATTTAAGCACTTTAAGAAAGATTGTTTGATAGTTTATGATCATTATAATTTCCTCTATTTTTTTTTTCCTTCTGTTATCTACCTAAACAAAAAATTTCATTAAGTGCAGGGACCACTTCCACACAATCTGGAAACTCTTTTAACATGGAAGTTGTTTTTTTTTTCTTTTCCTTAAAATTAAATTTTAACCATCTTGCCTCAAAATTACTCTTTCAACTTGTATGTTCTTGTATATATATATTTGGATTCCCATTCATGATCAATTTCTATAGTTTTCAACAGTAGCAATAAATTTCCATTGGTATTTATTCATGCTACAATTACCTATACTTATATGTAACTGGTTAAAACAATTAAACTTTACTCTGGTGTCACTATATTTTAATTGTTAATTTCCAAATGTTCCTCCCTTTAAGCCCTTTTATTTTAGCTTATTAGGTTTATTTTGGTTAAATAAACTCACAAAAAGCCTAACGTTGCCTACATTGCTATTGTCCTGAAGAAGAAGTAGCAGTATTATTCAGAAATAGGTTTTTTTTTTGGTTGTTGTTGTTTTGTTTTTACTTTCAACAATTTTATATATTGTTTCAAATGTAACTTTATTACCATATATAAATCCAAGTTAATTGAATGTTAAAAAATTTTAAGTGGTAAATTTGTGTAAAGAAAGGTTGATTTTAGTGCTTTAAAACATGGTATCATTTTTCTATTTTAAGGGAAAAAATAGGTTTAGAAAAACCCTTGTTACTGACTTATTTTGATTATTAACAATGTCTCATGGAATACAAACAAGCTATTAAAAAGCAAAGTATAACTTTTTTCTAGGTTTACAACAGAAAAAAATACTATACATTAGATATGTAGTACTCTTAAATACAGTGCTTCCTTTGATTCATAAACCAACTTGTGAGTTCCAAGAGAAAGAATTTTGCATTAATACCTGGGATTTGGAATAATGTTCAAAAGAATTAAGACATCAGTTCATATAACAGACACTGAAAGCACTGAATATAATGGAGCTGTTTTCCACAGAAGCTGGATATGGTCTGTAATAATGGTATATTTGTTAAGGTTCTCCAGAGAAGCAAAACATGCATGCATATGTACACACACACACAGTCCACCCTCCCTACCCCTGGGTATTTCATCCACATACTGCAGTAAGTTCCAAATAGCAAAACTTGAATATGTTGAATGGCAATTATCTACATGGCATTTACATTGATTTATATAGCAGCTACATTGTATTGGGGATTATAAACAACACAGAGATGATTTGAAGTGTATGGAAGGATGTATAAGTTATATGTGAATACTATACTCTTTTCTATAAGCAACTTGAGCATATGCAGATTTTTGTATCCTTGGTTTTCCTAGAGCCAATTCCCCATGGATCTTGAGGGATGGAAAGATGACTCTTTCTCTCTCTACATATGTATGTGTGTATATGTATGTGTGTGTGTGTGTATATATATGTGTGTGTGTGTGTGTGTGTGTGTGTGTGTGCAAGCTGGAGTGGAGACCTGGGGAAGCTGATGTGTAGTCTATTCTGAGTCCCAAGCTGTGACTATGCTGTACACAGGGACCATATACTGTAATCCTCAGTCAGGAGCAGGAGAGGACCAGAGTCTGTCTCATCAGGCAAGCCTTCTTCTGCCTGCACTATTCAGACCTCATTAGACTGGATTATCACCACTCCCACCTGCTTTACTCCAGTGTACAACTCACTTGCCAACCTCTCCTATACATGCTTACTGTCAATAGATACATTAACCATCATAAATCAAATCTTTAATTATTTTAAAGAAAATGCTGCTGGAGCTCACAGTCTTTGAACTATGACATATGAACATTAACATTTGAACATCAACATTTATTTTAATGTCTTTGAACATTAACATTTATTAAGTGTAAACTTTTTTTTTTTTTTCTTCCTAGTGAAGGAACGAATTCTCTGACTAATAAGAGGCAGTATCTGGAGCAGAATTCTCATGAACTCTTGTTCATTTACAATATATTGCCTCTAAGAAAATTATTTTTGATGCAGAGACTTTTAAAGGAATTTATGATGAAAAGTGGCTGATAGCATGTATCCTTGTACATAGGTCTTTCAGGTGGTGCTAGTGGTAAAGAATCCGCCTACCAATGCAAGAGATATAAGTGATGTGGTTTCGATCCCTGGGTTGGGAAGATCCCTTGGAGGAGGGCACAGAAATGCACTGCTGTATTTTCACCTGGAGAATCCCACGAACAGAGGAGCCTGGTAGGATGATCTATAGGGTCACAAAGAATTGGACAAGACTGACGCACCTTAGCACGCATGCATACATCCTTGTACGTTTTCATGCCATTACATATAAAATAAAGGCAAATAGTTGTACTGATTTCAAAGGTTGAAGATTAAAAGAGTAAACATATAAAATGCTTGACTTGGAGCCTGATGCAGATCATGCCTTCAATAAATGATAACTCTGACATATTTAAGATATTATTTCACTCTATACTGAAATTTCTATTTTTCTCTTTCTTCTCATTTTCTCCAGCAAAATAAATTATCATTCATACTACTAGTACATTTCATCAATGTGAATCCTAAATGAGACTTCTCAGAGTTGCTTACATACCCTAATTCCTCTTTTTGTTGTTGCTCAGTTCAGTCGCTCAGTCAGATCCAACACTTTGTGACCCCATGGACTGCAGCACACCAGGCTTCCTTGTCCATCACCAACTCCTGGAGCTTACACAAGCTCATGCCCATCAAGTCAGTGATGCCATCCAACTATCTCATCCTCCATCGTCCCCTTCTCCTCCTGCCTTCAATCTTCCCCAGCATAAACGTCTGTTCCAGTGAGTCAGTTCTTTGCATCAGGTGGCCAAATATTGGAGCTTCAGCTTCAGCATCAGTTCTTCCAATTAATATTCAGGACTGATTTCCTTTAGGATTGACTAGTTTGATCTCCTTGAAGCCCAAGGAACTTTCAAGAGTCTTCTCCAACATCACAGTTCAAAAAGCATCAATTCTTTGGTGCTCAGCTTTCTTCATGATCCAACTCTCACATCCATACATGACTATTGGAAAAGCCATAGCTTTGACTAGACGGACTTGGTTGGCAAAGTAGTGTCTTTGATTTTTAAAATGTTGTCCAGGTTGGTCATACCTTTATTTCCCAGGAGTAAGCATCTTTTAATTTCATGGCTATAGTCACCATCTGCAGTGATTTTGGAGCCCGAGAAAATAAAAGTCTGTCCCTGTTTCCTTTGTTTCCTGTCTATTAGCCATGAAGTGATGGGACCAAATGCCATGATCTTAGTTTTCTGAATGTTGAGTTTTAAGCCAGCTTTTTCACTCTCCTCTTTAACTTTCATCAAGAGAATCTTTAGTTCCTTTTTGCCTTCTGCCACAAGTGTGTGTCATCTGAATATCTTAGGTTATTGATATTTCTCCCGACAATCTTGATTCCAGCTTGTGCTTCATCGAGCCAGCATTTCAAATGATGTACTTTGCATGTAAATTTTCTATGGACCTTAAAATCACCATATTTAAAAGTGGCTTAATAACTGTGGGGATTAGCATTGAACCTTTGTCAAACTACAGGCCAAATAGCTTAGAAGTAGATATATTTATACAGAAATGAAATATGTACTTTCACATACAGAATGTGTACATCCATATGTAGATTTCTTAACATTTGTAGGCAGGTTATGGAGTTGATCTTATCTGTCATATCTTACAAAATTTAAATGAGAAGCTTTTTGTCTGTGCTGGGGATTTTAATATATATCATCTCATTTAATGGTTCCAGCATCCTTATGCCTTAGTCATTCCTTCTTTCCTCCATCCTATCCTTCCATCCTTTTCTTTTCTATTTTCCATCCTTCTACCCCTGTTGGTGATGATAGTTTAGTTACTAAGTCGTGTTCAACACTTGCAACTCCGTGGACTGTAGCCTACCAGGCTCCTCTGTCCATGGGATTCTCCAGGCAAGAGTACTGGAGTGAGTTGCCATTTCCTTCTCCAGCAGATCTTCCTGACCCAGGGATCAAAGCCAGATCTCCTGCATTACAGGCAGATTCTTTACTGATTGAGCCATGAGGGAAGACCTCTACTCCTGTTCTCCTGTTGCCCTTCTATAAGTATTCTTTAGACTTAATATGCAAAAGAATGCATAATATATATAGCTTTAGACTATTGCCTATGATTCCTACAATTAAAATTACTATGAATTATATTTATTTTCTGATTTTGTATCTGTAGATGTACTTATATGTCAGGATGGATAACTATAGGTAGAAATGTCTAGGAGTGCTGGGGGAAGATAAGGATAAATTTTTCAGAAATGGCAGTTTCAAACTATATCATCTTGGATAAATTATTTGATCTTTCTGACATCAATTTTGTTCATTTTTAGATTGAAAACAATAATATCCACCTGGGATCCCTAAATAACAGCTGAAAACAATTTGTCTGATAGAGTTTCAGGCATGCTGTTTTCGCTACATGCCAAGTTATGAGAACTCTGCCTATGAGACTGTGTGATAAAGTATATGCAGAAGCATGTAAATGGCAGATGAAAAAATCAAATAGAAGGTTAAGCTGTTAATTCTAGGTAAAAGAAAGTTGAATAAAGTCTGATTTTCTGTAATGAGAGTAACACTCTTTCCCTCCCAGCACTGCAACCTTAATCATAAGAAGCACTGGTCATCTTTTGCTTTCTAATGTCTTCTGAATGTAGGACACAACTGCATCTCTCTCACACACATACACACACAAATACATGCAATGAGCATACATTAAAAGTTAGTTTTAATGAAAACTTTTATTTTATTTAAATTGAAATTATTTACATAATAGAGGAAAATTTCTCTCTAGAAAATAAAAATATATACCATTAGTAGGAAAATAAGCAGATATGTTATTTTCTTACAGCTTTTTTATGTAATGGCATGCATAATATATTCTTATGGCAAAAATTAAAGAAACAGAGTCTATTTACTGTTTGTCAATTTCATTGCCTGGCTCCCAAAATACAATTGTAATCTTTGTATGTAAGAAGTTAAAAACATATCCTTAAGGAATTGGTAAGAAAATGTCTCTTAATAAAACATTAACTTTAAAGTATTTTAAGTGCCGTCAGAGAATGCTCTGAAGTTCAGGTCCAAAGAAAGGAAGAGAAAAAAATGGAGAATATATGGATCATTACATATTGTACCACATTTCCCAATGGAATAAAAAAATAAATAAATGAAATAATTGACTTGAGTAATATTACTTTCAAACCAAACACACACACACACACACACACACACACACACACACACACCTTGCTTTTGTAATAACGATAAATGACACACTTCAAATTTTATCACTAAAAAATTTAGAGTATCAGAGATGAGTGTTTGCAACAGTAAAACAAACCAAGAAAAAAAATTAACATAGGATTAGAAATAAAAATCTTCTTGTACTGTCCATTAGAAAAATGAAAGGAACTAATGTCTTTCCTGCAAGAAAATGATTTTCAGTCTATCACTTTGCACTATCAAATATATACATTAAAAAGTAAATCTAATGCTACTTTCTGATTTTTGAACTTTTAACATATGTGTCTCCAACTTACCCTTGCTGGGAGACCTATTATAAAATAATAATCACCAAAATGAAGGATCACACTGAAAAACAGTATATGGGAGCCAGCAAACATGGAGCCCACAGAGAAGTAAGGCAAGAGGAATAGGCAGCTTAATTCAGATAGGAAATTCCAGAAGGACAGCTGGGCTTCCATCTGGAACAAAGTCATTTCATATTGCTGAGATCCCAGATGGAAATCTATGGGGAAGAAACAAACAGGTGAACAAAAATGGAATTACTTATTAGATTTCATCATATTGACAAGGGTTTTATATTAAGCTCAAGCACTTTGATGAAAAATGATAAATTGGACATCATCAAAGTAAAGATCTGCTTTTGAAAAGTCCCCTTCAGAGAGTTAAAATTTAGACTGGGAGAAAACATTTGCACATCATATATTTAGCAGAGTATTTGTATCTAGATGATGTAAAATGTTGTTAAATTTCAACAAGAATACAAGCAACTATGTTAACCGTAAGCAAAAGATTTGAACAACTGCCAAAGAAGATGTAGAGATGGAAGATAAGTATTGAAAAGATGCTCAAAATTATTAGTAATAAATTACAATGGCACACTTGTTAGAACAACTCAAATGCAAAAGACTGCCCATACCAAATGTTGGACAGTGTTTGGAATAATTGAAACCTCAAAAACTGTTGACAGTAATGTATAATGGTAAAAAAAAAAAATTAGTTTCTTAAAAAGTTATTCAGATATGACCAATAAAAATGCATATCCACAGAAGTCTTGTAGTTGAATGTTTATGACAACTTTACTTATAATAGGCAATACTTATAATATTATACTTATAATAGACAATGCCTGCAAACAATAGCAATATTCAGTGACAGGAGAATGGATAAGCAAATTGTGGTATATCCATAGGATGGAGTACTATTCAATAGAGTTACACATGGTAAAAGTATACAAGATACTTGCAATATGGACAGATGCTAATATATCTGAAAGTCTAGTAAAAGAAAAAATCAGTAAAATTCAATGTAGACTTTGGGTGACAGCTTTGACATATTGTATATTTCTATAGCTATAGCAAGATAAATATAAACAAATTAGAAGTTAGTGATGTTTCTTGGGTCCACCAGGAAACTGCAGTTATAGGGCAAACTGCCACCCTGAAATCTGAAGAGATAGGTGAATAGTGAGAGTCATAGCAGAGATGTCTTCTTTAGAGCAGAAACCACTGGAGACATAAATTGGTAAGAACACTTAAATGGGAATTTCAGTGAATTGCTGAAGGTTGAATATTGGCTCATTTGAGAACTAGAAACTCCTAGGAACTGCAGTCTCATGTGGGTCCCCAGGCTTTCAGGAGTTGTATCTCTAGGAGAACCACTGCATTTTTACACAATCAGAATGATCCCAGGGACCCAGGCAGGAGGACGGCAACACAAATCCTTTTGAAGTAAGCCCAGACCTTTTTGATAATAAAGGCTTCCTCTCCACAGTGAGGGTGTGTGTGTGTGTGTGTGTGTATGTGTGTGTGTGTGTGTGTTTCTTAAGCTGAGGAAAACCTAATGAGCTTAAAAATATATCAGTAGAAACTTCCCAAATTAAATAGAAACAGAATATCAAATAACTATAGGACGATTTCAAAAACTTTGGCATATGTTTTGGAATATCAAAGGAGAAGAAAGTGCAGAACTGAATAAATATTTGAGGAAATAATAACTGAGATCTTCCCCAAACTGATGACAGCCAATAAACCACATATTTAGGAAGTTCAGAGCACACTAACAATATAAATACTATAAACAGAAACAAAATACCTCTACCTAGGCATTGCTATATTCAAACTACAGAAAATGATATAGAGAAATTTTAATGAAGCAAAACATCTTACCTTTAGAAGAAAATGGATAAGAAATACTTTTTCAACAACAACCAAACAAACCAGAAGAGAGTTCAGTGATATTTTTAAAGAGTTAAGGGGAAAAACATTCTAAACTAAAATTGTATACCCTGTGAAAATGTACTTTAAAAGTGAGAGATAAAGAAGAAAGAAAACCAAATTCTTGTTGATTTTTCAGACTAACAAAAATGAGGGAAATCAACATAGGCAGGCTTGCCACAGAAGAATATTAAAAGGAACTTTGTTAGGGAGAGTGAAATATTTTAGGTAAAGAAAGGGAGTAGGCGAAGAAATAAAGTAAAATTTAAGTCTCATTTTTCTTCTTCTAAACTTATGTAAATGTCTGTTCAAAATAACAATAATCACATTATATTTGGTGATATGGATAAGTGAGTGCATGATACCAGTGCTGCAAGGGGCAGGAGAGAGGACTTGGAACTACTCTGCTAAAAGGTACAGGTGCTACAAGTGAAGAATGTGTGCATGCTAAGTCACTTCAGTATATCTGATTCTTGCAACCCTATGGACTGTGGCCTGCCCAGCTCCTCTGTCCATGGGGTTCTCCAGGCAAGAATACTGGAGTGGGTTGCTGTGCCCTCCTTCAGGGGATCTTCCAGACCCAGAGGCTGAACCCACATCTCTTTATATCTCGTGCATTGGCAGACAGGTTCTTTACCATTAGAGTCACCTGGGAAACCCACAAATGAATCCTGCTATATAAAGGTGAAACTGGATTCACTGGAAAAAGTAGATTGTAAACATTGGGGCAAGGAATGTAATTTATTACAAGAAGTACAGTTGACATGCTAAAAGTTGAGACAAGAGTTATATAATAAAACCAGACAACTTAGAAAAAGAGGCCTCTGAAAATGATTGAAATGTAATTATGAAAATGAGAGTTTATCAGGACAGAAGGAAAAAAGTGGATCATTTAGATGTTGTCTACAAGAAGCCCACTTTACTATAAAGACAAAGGTAAAACTAAAGAGATAGAAGTTATATTACACTGCGATTAATCAAAAGAAATCTGGGGTGGCTATATTAAGTACAAATAAGAAGGCTTTAGAACAAAGGAAATTATCATAAATAAATGTATTAGATAATAAAAAAGGTGATACTAGATAAGAAAGGATTAAATTCTCTTAGAAGATGTAGTAATCAAAAATGCACATTCCTCATAACAGTGTATCAAAGTATTTTGGTAATAACTGATAAAAATGAAAGGAGAAACAGTGACATCACTATTATAGTGGATATCCCTGTCAATAATTGATTAGCCAAAGAGGCAGAAACCTAATAAAGATAGCAATGACCATTTCAGCACTAAAAATCAGTTTGATCTAATTGTCATTGATAGATAACCCACCCAACAATTGAAGACACATTCTTTCTGGGTACACAGGCAACATTTCATAAAATATACCACATTCTAGGGCCTCAAAACACACAAAAACATATTTCTAAAAGTGAAATCTTACAAATCATATTCTCAAAATAAAGTGGAATAGAACTAGGATGCAATAGTCACAAAGATAGGTGAAAAGTATCCAAGTATGTAGAAATTTAACATCATTTTTTAATCAAAGAAGAAGTCTTAATAAAATTTTAAGAAATTACTTTGAGTTAAATGAAAATAGAATTCATCAATATTTATGGGATGCAACAAAAACAGTGCACAGGGAAAAGAATCCAAGCATTTAAATGTATATAGTGAAAGAAGAAAATAATCAGTAACTTAAGTTTTCGCCTTAGGACATTAGAAAAAGAAGAATATTAGCCAACATAAGCAAAGAGAAAAAAAGGGGGGGTTGGGTAAAAATTAGAATAGACAATGATTAGAGCAGATATTATTAAAATATTAGTAAAATTATATCAGATAATAATAAAATTAAAAGAAAAATTCAGCAACAATACCAACTGCTAGCAAGGATGCAGAGCAATGAGAATTCTCATTCATTGCTTACAGGAATGAAGCATGGGGCCACCACTCTGGAAAATATTTTGGCAGGTTTTGTTTTTTTTTTTTTTCCTGTTTTTTCCTTAATAAAACTAAAAAGAATATGCCTTGCCTGTGCAGAAGACGCAGGAGACAGGGGTTCAGTCCTTTGTTGGAAGATCCCCTGGAGAAGGAAATGGCAAGCTGCTTCAATATTCTTGCCTGGAAAACCCCGTGGACAGAGGAGACTTCTGGGCTACAGTCCAAGGGCTCACAAACAGACATGACTGAGCCCAGTAGCACAGTACTACATTCTAAAAAACACAGCAAGAAAGTAAAAGGCAGGGGTGTGGGGATGGAAAACAGTAATTTTAGTCAGAGAAACCTGACAAACACTAGCTGTAGCCAGGGGGCCAAGATTAACCTAAACAGTAATAGTTATAATGACACAAGTTACCTTCAAAATGATGTGATGAAAATGGCACTTCAGCTCTGTGGTCCTTCTTCCAAAAACATGCTATTCCAGTCTAGACATGAAATAAACATCATACAAATCCCAACTGAAGGGCAGTCTACAAAATACTTGGCAGGTTCTCTTGAAAAATGCCAAGGTCATCAAAAATAAGGCAAAAATCTGAGAAGCTGTCACAACCAAGAGGAGACTAAGAAAATGTGATTACCTTATGTAACTCGGGAGCCTGAAAAGCTCGTGGGGGGAAAACAGAAAACAAACAAACAAACAAAACACGAGGTTAAAAACTGAGGACTTTGGAATAAAATAGGGACTGACTAACTGAAGTTAATTGTCTAATATGAGATGTTAAAAATAGAGTAGCGTGGAAACTTACATTACCTAATGTAGACAGCCAGTGGGAATTGGCCATATGACTCAGTGAACTCAAACCTGGGATCTGTAACAACCCAGGGGGTGGGATGGGGAGGCTGATGGAAGGAAGGTTCAAGAGGAAGGGGACATATGTAGCCCTACGGCTGATTCATGTTGCTGTTTGGCAGAAACCAACACAATTTCATAAAGCAATTATCCTTCAATTAATATATATTAATATATAAATAATATATATTTAAATATATATTTATAAGTATATATATTATAGATAATTTATAATATAATATTTAATAAATATATATTTATTATAAATATATATATATATATATATATTTAGGAGAAACTAGAGCCTGTATTTTATACAAAACACTGTGCTGTTCCTCTAATTCTGTACATCTGAAACTTATAAGATTAAGGAAAAAAAAACCTTCCATTTAAACATACATATATAAATAATTTGGCAACAAAGAAATAATTTCTTGAAGAAAAAAGATTAAAGAGCTGAATGTACAGTCTTTGGTGCATTGGACAGAAAAGTCATGATTTTGAGTGGAGTGCCACTTTTACTTCATTAAGTGCCTCATGAAATATCATTTCAATAGCTTAAATTATTCATTTTTTAAACTTTAGTAATTATAAAATAAAATTTAAGAATATCCCCAAATAATTTATCTATACTTGTGTCACTTTATTAGATGGCACTTTGTTTTGGATATATTAGGATCCCTAACAATAGTCTGCTGTCTATGACATTTTGTCTTTTTTCACTTGTCTTTGTGATCTAATTTATTCCTTTTCACTTTCATAATTTCTTTTCAGTACATTTTCTATTTTCCATGAGTTTTGTTGCAGTTCCTACTTTTCTCCTTTTGACTGCAGTTTAATTTCCTTTAACTTCTGTAAAACTTTTAATAAGTAAAAGTTATCTTGAGTTTGTCTCTGACAGTATTTTTGCTCTATTTTCACATAAATCATATTGCAAATAAAACCAATTTTTTTTCAGTTTAAGAATGAACATCTCAAATTATATATTTATGTTTTGACTTTCAAAGAGTAATTTAAAAGTTTTGTTTTAACATATAAGACTATTACAAACAGGATTTCATTGGCTTTACATATTTTGGTCTATATTTGAAATGATCTAGAAGTGGACATTTGTGGCCCTGCCAAAGCCAGGGACATTGTCCACTAGAATTCCAGTTTCCTTATGTGTCTAGACATTCAGATCCTCAAAGAATATGGACTTCCAGTAGATTTCACTGCACTTAAAAATCATTTATTCAAGACTTCAACAAGGGATATCTCTCTCATGGATAGTAAAAACTATAGGGAACTCTACAACTTCTATAGCATTCAACATTGCAAAGAAATGGATATTTTTTTTAATTAATGAATTTATTTTAATTGGAAGATAATTTGTTTACAATATTATGATGGTTTTTCTATACATTGATATGAATCACCCTCTGGTGCACATGTGTCTCCCCACCCTGAACTCTCCTCCCACTTCCATCCACACCCCATTCCTCAGGGTGTTCCCAGAGCACCGGCTTTGAATGCCCTTCTTCCTGCATTGAACTTGCACTGGTCATCTCTTTCACATATGGTAATACACTGGTTTCTTACCATTCTCTCAAATCATCCACCCTCCCCTTCTCCCATGTAGTCCAAAAGTCTGTTCTTTACATCTGTGTCTCTTTTGCTGCCTTGCATATAGGATCAGTGTTACTGTCTTTCTAAACCCCATATGTATGTGTTGATATACTGTATTGGTGTTTCTCTTTCTGACTTACTTCACTCTGAATAATAGGCTCCAGCTTTGTCCACCTCATTAGAACTGACTAAAATACGCTCTTTTTTATAGCTGAATAATACTCCATTGTGCATATGTGCCACCACTTCTTTGTCCATTCGTCTGCTGATGGACATCTAGGTGGCTTCCATGTCCTAGCCATTATAAACCGTGCTGCAATGAACATTGTGGGTCCATGTGTCTCTTTCAATTCTGGGTTCCTCAGTGTGTATGCCCAGCAATGGGATTCCTGGGTCACATGGCAGTTCTATTTTCAGTATTTTAAGGAATCTTCACAGTTCTGCACAGTGACTGTACCAGTTTGCATTCCCACCAGCCGTGTAAGAGGGTTCCCTTTTTCTCCACACCCTTCCCAGCATTTATCATTTGGAGACTTTTTCATAGCAGCCATTCTGACTGGCATGAGATGATACCTCATTGTGTTTTTGATCTGCATTTCTCTAATGATGAGCGATGTTGAGCATCTTTTCATGTGCTTATTAGCTGTCTGTATGTCTTCTTTGGAGAACTGTCTGCTTAGTTCTTTTGCCCACTTTCTGATTGGATTGTTTGTTTTTCTGGTATTGAACTGATTGTATACTTTTGAGATTAATTCTTTGCAAGTTGCTTCATTTTCTATTATTTTCTCCCATTGTGAATGCTGCCTTTTCATCTTGCTTATAGTTTCCTTTATTGTGCAAAAACTTTTAAGCTTAATTATGCCCCATTTGTTTATTTTTGTTTTTATTTTCATTACTCTGGGGTGTGGGTCATAAAGGATCTTGCTGTGATTTATGTCAGTCAGTGTTCTGCCTATGTTTTTCTTTAAGAGTTTTATAATGTCTGGTCTTACATTTAGATCTTTAATCCATTTTGAGTTTATTTTTGTGTGTGGTGTTGGAAAGTGTTCTATTTTCATTCTTTTACATGTTGTTGACCAGTTTTCCCGGCACCACTTGTTAAAGAGATTGTCTTTTTTCCATTGTATATTTTTGTCTCCTTTCTCAAAGATAAGGTGTTCATACGTACGTGGATTTTTCTCCAGGTTAAAAAATGGATTTTAGAAAGAAAGGATTGGAAAAGTAGTTTCAATTCTCAAAACATTTGTTGTATATATCACATATAGCTACTGCTTTCTCATATATTTTAGCTATGTATTTCAATTAACATTCACAATTTTTAATTTTTATGGCAACTGAAATAGAAAATTGAAAGAATGCTTCACTTATTTAAAAAAGAGATTGAAAAATAAGATAATATTCTTAGTTAAATGTGAGAAGGAAAGAAGTATAAAATTAGGCATAATTAATTGATTTTTAATTTCACAAAACCTGTTTCCTAAGAGCAAATAATCACATTGGTTAAACCTATGGTGCTATCATACCATCATTTTTTATTTAACATTAATATTTCAACCTTCACAAAATGGCAACTTTGCTGAGGTAATATTTTAAAATTAGGAGTATAATATTACTAAATAATTTCTAACTCCTTAGGGAGATGTCAACAATAATGTCTTTACATTTTCACAATGTCATGTATTAAATTAAGTGGTTTAATACAGTTTAACCAACCACAATATATATAAAAGTTAATATAGAATCCATAATAGTAATTAAAATGATAGTCCTTAGGATGGTGACTCCTTTATCCTTTATATTTTATATACAGAGAGTTATCAAGCATCATGGATATTCTTTAGAAGTGAAACATTTGGATTTTTCTTTCCATTCCAGTTTATATTTGGACCTAGATACTATATACTAGCTATTAATACATTATGGCAAATATAATTTATATGGTTTCCTTAATTGTAATATTCCTGCATTGAATTTCCTCATTTGTTTGATGAGAACTTAATTCAATTTTGGTAATTTTTTGTATTCAGTCTCCTTTCTTCATAGACAATTTGTTTATCAAAGAGGTTTCTATAAATACATTGAATTTTTCTCTTAATTTTTATAAATCCACCATCTAATTTTCCTTTTCTTGTTACATCAGGTAACTACATTTAGCCATCAAATTTAGTAAACCCAGGTCATAGTTTACATATAAGTACTAAATTTGTAAAAAAAAAAAAAAAAAGTTTTCCTCCATTGTTTTCCTTAGAAACATGCAGTTATTTTGAACTATCTTCTTTCATCTATCTCTAGAACATTGTAGTTCTTCAGGATTTTATCTGTCGTCTTTCACCCAAGTCCTTGTTCTCACTGTGATGTCTTGTTCTCAATCAGGTTCTGAATAATCTTCTTCCTACAGTGGTTGTCTCTTCTTTTCCCTTGCTTCTATCTCAACTCTGACCTTAAAATGTACTCCTCCCCGCTCCCCTAGACTCCTACCTAGGATGTTCATACTCCATGTTGTTGGTAGCTTTATTGGCATTTCTAAAACTAATTTCTCCCTCATCACTTACACTCAATTTTTGTCCAATCCGTGGTATCTCAAATGTGGTGTGATTTATCCAAAGGTCAAGCAGAGAACATTAGAATTTTTATGTCTGTCCATTGTATTTTCTACATTTATAATTTTTATTTTTGCATATGTTTTATCAAGCATAACATGTATAAAAAGAAAAAGCTATTTATAATAGAATCATAATTCATAATAGGGTGAAAAAAGAAAAATGATCAGTTATTATAAAATCAAATACAAACTCATTGCAAGTTTCCACAGTTCATGTTATTATGTATCAAGCAAGTGCTTCCCTGGTGGCTCAGTGGTAAAGAATCCATCTGCCAATGCAGGAGACCTGGGTACTACCCTGGGTCGGGAAGATTCCCTGTAGAAGGAAAGAGGAACCTACTCCAGTCCTGGGAAATCCATGGACAGAGGAGCCTGGTGGGCTATAGCTCAGGGGATCACAAAAGAGCTGGACACCACTTGGGGACTGAACAGTTCAATTCAGTTCAGTTGCTCAGTCATGTCTGACTCTTTGCGACCCCATGAATCGCAGCATGCCAGGCCTCCCTGTCCATCACCAACTCCTGAAGTCTACACAAACTCATGTCCATCCAGTCTGTGATGCCATCAAACCATCTCATCCTCTGTCATCCCCTTCTCCTCCTGCCCCCAATCCCTCCCAGCATCAGGGTCTTTTCCAATGAGTCAACTCTTCGCACCAAGTGGCCAAAGTATTGGAGTTTCAGCTTCAGCATCAGTCCTTCCAATGAACACCCAGGACTGATCTCCTTTAGGATGGACTGGTTGGATCTCCTTGCAGTCCAAGAGACTCTCAAGAGTCTTCTCCAACACCACAGTTCAAAAGCATTAATTCTTTGGCGCTCAGCTTTCTTCACAGTACAACTCTCACACCCATACATGACCACTGGAAAAACCATAGCCTTGACTAGATGGACCTTTGTTGGCAAAGTAATGTCTCTGCTTTTTAATATGCTATCTAGATTAGTCATAACTTTCCTTCCAAGGAGTAAGCGTCTTTTAATTTCATGGCTGCAGTCACCATCTGCAGTGATTTTGGAGCCCAAAAAAATAAAGTCTGACACTGTTTCCACTGTCTCCCCATCTATTTGCCATGAAGTGATGGGACCAGATGCCATGATCTTTGTTTTCTGAATGTTGAGCTTTAAGCCATCTTTTTCACTCTCCTCTTTCACTTTCATCAAGAGGCTCTTTAGTTCTTCTTCACTTTCTGCCACAAGAGTGGTGTCATCTGCATATCTGAGGTTATTGATAATTCTGCTGGCCATCTTGATTCCAGCTTGTGCTTCTTCCAGCCCAGCATTTCTTATGATGTTCTTTGCATATAAGTTAAATAAGCAGGGTGACAATATACAGCCTTGATGTACTCCTTTTCCTATTTGGAACCAGTCTGTTGTTCCATGTCCAGTTCTAACTGTTGCTTCCTGGCCTGCATATAGCTTTCTCAAGAGGCAGGTCAGGTGGGCTTGTATTCCCATCTCTTTCAGAATTCTCCACAGTTTATTGTGATCCACACAGTCAAAGGCTTTGGCATAGTCAATAAAGCAGAAATATATGTTTTTCTGTAAGTCTCTTACTTTTTCAATGATCCAGCGGATATTGGCAATTTGATCTCTGGTTCCTCTGCCTTTTCTAAAACCGACTTGAACATCTGAAAGTTGACAGTTCACGTATTGCTGAAGCCTGGCTTGGAGAATGCTGAGCATTACTTTACTAGCGTGTGAGATGAGTGCAATTGTGCGGTAGTTTGAGCATTCTTTGGGATTGCCTTTCTTTGAGATTGGAATGAAAACTGACCTTTTCCAGTCCTGTGGCCATTGCTGAGTTTTCCAAATTTGCTGGTGTACTGAGTGCAGCAGTTTCCCAGCATCATCTTTCAGGATTTGAAATAGCTCAACTGGACTAAACAAAACCAATGCAAATGAGTTACAAACATTATTTCTAATCCTCACTCAGCTATCTTTTCTTGAATGCCTATCAGAATCTGAACACTATTTGTAACTGAACACTATATTTACATTATATGTAAATCATTCTTTGCTTAGGTACAATTTATTTGTTTGAATACATTTCCTTAATTTTAAGGTCATTTAAGATAATTTGTACATTGGAATGGGAGAAATGCTATCTATGTTTTATTAACTATTGAGTCTAAGTTGTGCTTTTGTTGTTGCTGTTGTTAGAGTAAGGTAACTACGAAGCTTCTGTTAAAGTAATTAAACTCACATAATCTAAAATTGCTCCGTTGTTTTTCCTGTGAAATATTAACTCAGTAGTGTCCCTGCAGAGTGATGTTCAGGTTATTATGCACAATGCTGTGAACGCTTCCCTCATAGCTCTGGATTTCTTGGCTCAAGATTTTATAAGATGGCAATATCACAAATGGGATGAAAACAATCCCCGAATTCAGCTCTTATACACACCATGAACATATGTATATGTTTAGAAGTGAGCAGAATGTCAGTTGGCTTCTACTTCGGACAGAATTTGAAGAGTTCTTTTTAAATGAAGAATGGAGTTCAAATTTGAGTTCAAATCACAGCTCTTTATTCAAATATATCTGTATGTGATGCTCATACTATTTTTGATCCTAGTAAAATCCAAAGCATTTTGGTTTTTGCATATTTAGATGCAAATTGACCTCAGAGAGTTTTTTCCCCCCCTCCATGGCTTGCCATTTTATTTATTTATTTTTTTAAGATGGAAATGGAACACATCAAATCACTTTCTCTTAGAAAATATAAATGCACAATAATTAGGGACACAGAGAATTCTGAGAAGTACAGGATTAGCCATGCAGTAATATGAGCTCACATCTGCAGCTAGTCTAAAAATGTCATACAGATCTAATTCTGCTTCAGTGCAAATGTAATTTGCTGGTGACTGTTTTTGTTTAAACCCATTGACTACTTAATTTTTTATTGTACTTTTTAAACTAGGCTACTGGGAAAATAACGCACCTGTGCAGGCTGACACTACTGTTAAGTTTGTGATTTACAGCCACAAAAGTATTTCTATATTGCCTAGTGATCCTTCTGTTTTTCTTTTAAATTAACATTCTCTCACATATCTTCACTGCTTATTTCAAATCTTGCCCATTCCTCTCTTTTCTCCAATATAACCATCTCCTCCAACCACCTCTTCTTTCACAGAGACAATCGAAAATCCCACAAGATAAATTCCTCAACTTCCTTCCACAACTCTAACAATACACAGTGGTCTTTCTTCTTTCCTCCTACCCTGTACTTCATTCATTGCAACTCCATCTGCTTTGTTATCTCTGTAGGTATTCCTTCCTTATGATTTAAATAAGATCAAGTTTTTCCCATCTTAAAGCAATCTTACAAAACATTTGCATACTTATTGAAATTCAAAAATATGTGATAAATATGATAAAATTTGGAATCCCAGCCCAAACTCTACTACACTCATACCTGTACATACCATTAATATCTGGGTATTCTATAAGAAAGTCACTCAGACACATTTCAAATTCAGTATACACTTAAGTGATTCTGACATTCCCTCTCTTTTATCATCTTGTTCCTGCACCTGGGTTTCCTTTTCTCCACTTGGGTCAGTAGCCATCAAGACCTTACTTGTATATTTTATTACTTGCATCAAGACCTAGCATTTGCATATTTCTGGAGTCCACTGGTGTTGTTATATTTCTAGTGCCACTGCATTAATCAGACCATAACTGCTTTTTCATTAGATTACAGTTTTATGCCCCCTCCCCAAATTCTCAACTCTCCCAGGTGTATCCACAAATACCTTCCTCACATTCCTACTAAGCCAAAGTCCTTTTCTCTTGTTAATCTACATAAGATCTTCAAGAGGTGCTTCAATTCCCTTGGATAAAATGTGAGCTTCTTTACTAACTATGCCTGATCCTACTTGATATAATCTGTATATAAATTAAGAGTGCATATTTTATTATAAGTTCTTTTCCCTCTACTTTTATTTTTTTTATTTATTTTTTCATTTATTTTTATAGGTTGGAGGCTAATTACTTTACAACATTGTAGTGGTTTTTGTCATATATTGACATGAATTAGCCATGGATTTACATGTATTCCCTCTACTTTTAGAAGCTAAACTTCTCATTTCTTGGAAAACATACAGTGTTACACTATTTTCAAAATATTCAGATAACTGTTTGCTCCTGGAGCTCTCCTCTCTTGGCAATTTTCCTAGATGATTCAACTTCATTGTCCAGCTTTTCCTTGTTTCCTATTAAATGCCCCTGCGGCATCTACTTAGAGGGCTCTAGACTATCCTTTCAATAGCAACTTGATGTTGCTTGCCCATTAATCTGTGTCTATCACTAAATTCTCAACTCTTTACATCAACACCTAACTCCACTTCGTCATTGACCAATACCTAGAATCAGCATATTGTCTTGCATGTAGATTGGGATCAAATATATTTATTTAAAGTATCTTTTTAACCTTAGCAATATCATTTATTGAAATTCAGAAGTTATATTTAACATATTTTAAATGAAAATATTACACATAATTTTTAGTTCTAAATTATAATTTAACACCTTCCACATAAATCTTAAGGTAACAATAGCATATTACATAAATTTTATCTTATAGATTTATAATATACAAAATTGAATTTACAAAGTGGTAGTTTATAACCTGGGGCTTCCCAGGTGACTCAGTGGTAAATAATCTTCCTGCCAAGGCAGGAGATAAGGATTTGATCCCTGGGTCAGGAAGAGCCCCTGGAGAAGAAAATGGCAACCGAATCCAATATTCTTGCCTCGAAAATCCCATGGACAGAGGAGCATGGTGGGGCTATAGTCCATAGAGTCACAAAAGAGTCAACCATGCCTTAGTGACTAAACAACAGCAACAACAATTTATAACTCAGATTTAATTTCTACATGACCTACAATACTCATCCATATATTAGATTTACCATAAATATTTTATATAAACTAAAAATTAACATTATGGCAAAGAGCCATTTATTTTAATAATATTTAAAGAACATTGTTTCTATATACTAGAGAACGCTGGTATTTTGAATATGATAAATGTGGATGCCAATTACTGAGTAAAATTAGACAATACTAAAACTACCATTTATTAAATAACTTTTAAATGCTTACATAATCTAATTCAGTCTTTAATTCTATCTTGTCAATTCAATACTACTATATTAATTTATTTAAATTAACCTTTTAAATATATTCTTATTTATATAACAATGGAGGGAATGAAAATCCATATGGCCTAAGAAATAGAGAAAATAAATAACATAGATCCAAAGATTATTTGTATTAAACCATTTATCTTTCTTTTGAGAATTTGAATTTTGTTGTGAGAATGGATTACAAAAAATTTCTTAAGGAGTAGAGTGATTTGCACAGAGAAAGCCCTCAATAAATGTTAGTTACTATTTTTTAAATAACCTTATATATTAAATCTCAAAATTACTGTTCGGTTTCTTGACCTCGGATAGTAATGGTGACTTACAACAGACCTGACCCCTGACTCCTTCCTACTCAGTGGGAGTGAATGGTGAAGCTAAGCAGTGAAAGAGATTCATGATGTTTCTGTGCATCATACCTTCATTGCACCGTTTTATACTTCCTTTTCTCTTTGCCTTCTACTCTCCCACCGTTTCTTCAGAAGCTGGATGAAGACTCGTTCTGAGTTTAGCCATGGGTAGAACAGAATTCTCCATTAGTATTGTAAAAATGTAGAGGCTCCCTCCTCCTGGATTACAAGAACATGATTGGTCACCAACAGATGCCTTAAGCCTAATGTTTGTGAGAAAATATTACATAAATAGTATACTTGAACCATTTTTATTTTAGGTGTTTGTAAAAGGAGTTTTTTCTAAAACTCATCAGAGAGGAATACTTGTATCTGAAAGAAAATAAATTAAACCACCCATAAAAGAAGGCTCCTGAGTAGTGTGTTTCAGTTATGTTGAAACTTGGTATAAAAGACTGCAGAAAGTTGCTGGTATAATTGTCTAATGAGAGGACACGTTTCAGAAGCTGGTGAGTATATAGCACATGAAGAGATACAATGTATCTTGACCACAGTTTTCCTGGTCTAGTTTCACAAAGAAGATACCTAGCTGCTGATGACACAGTCTTTGCAGAAAGCAAGTAAGAATTTTCTATATCATTAAGTTAAGAAAACTTCATTAACTTTTTTTTCCCTCTTTTGAAGGGTATTTTAAATAGTTGAACTCTACTGTTCTTGATCAAAATCCAGTCATCAAATCTGCTTGCACTTTGGAGCTACAAAAAGAAGCTAGTTCCTAGGAATCCCTGAATCAAATCTCTGTTTTGAAATTTCCAGCAATGTTGAAAGCATGTTTTGGAACAATTCTTTATTACATTTAAAGATAAATTGCAAGGCACAACTTTCAAAATGACTAGTAAATTAATTATGCTTGTGAGCCTGGTGATTATTTTGCAGCATATGTACAAATGGCAAAACAACAAGCAAACGGCAGTTGGTGAAAGAATGGCATACACAGCCCTCAACGTATGTGGTAAATTGGACACTTAAAGAAGACATCTGCCTGAACTTCTATGGAGATTGCTGGCTTGGCAATATAAATACTAACGTGAATAATTCTGGCAATCAATTTGTTTCCCAGAGCTGCCCTTTGCAAATTCAAATAGGAGATTTCCTTGTAATTTCTTCTGAACCATCTCTTCAATATCCTGGAATAATGAATATTTCTGAAGCATCATTCACTGACTGTCAGCAAAATACCACAACTGAAGCTCAGTTGTGTTTTTTTAAATCTGAAGATAAGATTTACTTTGGTTGCAAACTGAAAGGAATGCACACTGTTAATTCTTAGTGGCTGAGTTTTAGAACACATTATTTTATCATAGTAATGGTTCACCCCTTTGTCAACTGGGCCTTGGCCTAAATGTGACAGTGAAAGAGTGATTGTGCCAGGAGAATTCAAGTTCAGAGCTTTGCTCTGGACATGGTTGATGTCTTACAGAAGTTTGGAGCAGACGTACAGCTGTCATTGCCAGGCACCATTCTCTGGGAAATATTTCTAGGAGCTGGATGAATGTCCTTGTAAATTATGTAAAAAAAAAAAAAAAAATGGCAGTGGCAGTAACACAACAGAAAAATGGAATAATCAAGGGTATGAATGTATCTGTCACCCACCATTTACAAGTAAGATTATTTTTCAAAATAACATCACTCTAGCAAAAATCAACAAAGCTAAAAGCTGGCTTTTTGAAAAAATAAACAAAATCGACAAACAGTTAGCAAGACTCATTAAGAAATAAAGGGAGAAGAACCAAATTAACAAAATTAGAAATGAAAATGGAGAGATCACAACAGACAACACTGAAATACAAAAGATCATAAGAGACTACTACCAGCAGCTCTATGCCAATAAAATGGACAACTTGGAAGAAATGGACAAATTCTTAGAAAAGTATAACTTTCCAAAACTGAACCAGAAAGTAATAGAAGATCTTAACAGACCCATCACAAGCAAGGAAATCAAAACTGTAATCAGAAATCTTCCAGCAAACAAAACCCCAGAACCAGATGGCTTCACAGCTGAATTCTATCAAAAATTTAGAGAAGAGCTAACACCTATCTTACTCAAACTCTTCCAGAAAATTGCAGAGGAAGGTAAACTTCCAAACTCGTTCTATAAGGCCACCATCACCCTAATACCAAAACCAGACAAAGATGCCACAAAAAAAGAAAACTACAGACCAATATTACTGATGAACATAGATGCAAAAATTCTTAACAAAATTCTAGCAAACAGAATCCAACAACATATTTAAAAAATCATACACCATGACCAAGTGGGCTTTATCCCAGGAATGCAAGGAATCTTTAATATCTGCAAATCAATCAATGGAATACACCACATTAACAAATTGAAAGATAAAAGTCATATGATTATCTCAGTAGATGCAGAAAAAGCCTTTGACAAAATACAACACCCATTTAGGATTAAAACTCTCCAGAAAGCAGGAATAGAAGGAACATACCTCAACATAATAAAAGCTATATATGACAAACCCACAGCAAGCATTACACTCAATGGTGAAAAATTGAAAGCATTTCCCCTGAAATCAGGAACAAGACAAGGGTGCCCACTCTCACCACTACTATTCAATATAGTTTTGGAAGTTATGGTCACAGCAATCAGAGCAGAAAAAGAAGTGAAAGGAATGCAGATGGGAAAAGAAGAAGTGAAACTCTCGCTGTTTGCAGATGACATGATCCGCTACATAGAAAACCCTAAAGATTCTACCAGAAAATTACCGGAGCTAATCAACGAATATAGTAAATTTGCAGGATATAAATTTAACATACAGAAATCCCTTGCATTCTTATACACTAACAATGAGAAAACAGAGAAATTAAGGAAACAATGCCATTCACCATTGCAACAAAAAGAATAAAATACTTAGGAGTATATCTACCTAAAGAAACAAAACACCTATATATAGCAAACTATAAACACTGATGAAAGAAATCAAAGAGGACACAAACAGATGGAGAAATATACTGTGTCCATGGATTGGAAGAATCAATATTGTCAAAATGACTATGCTACCCAAAGCAATCTATAGATTCATTGCAATCCCTATCAAGCTACCAACGGTATTTTTCACAGAACTAGAACAAATAATTTCACAATTTGTATGGAAATACAAAAAACCCGAAGAGCCAAAGTAATCTTGAGAAAGAAGAATGGAACTGGAGAAATCAACCTGCCTGACTTCAGACTCTACTACAAAGTCACAGTCATCAAGACAGTATAGTACTGGCACAATGACAGAAGTATAGATCAATGGAACAGAATAGAAAGCCCAGAGATAAATCCACGAACCTATGGACACCTTATCTTCGACAAAGGAGGCAAGAATATACAATGGAAAAAAGACAACCTCTTTAACAAGCGGTACTGGGAAAACTGGTCAACCACTTGTAAAAGAATGAAACTAGAACACTTTCTAACACCATACACAAAAATAAACTCAAAATGGATTAAAGATTTAAGTGTAAGACCAGAAACTATAAAACTCCTAGAGGAGAACATAGGCAAAACACTCTCTGACATATATCACAGCAGGATCCTCTATGATCCACCTCTTAGAATATTGGAAATAAAAGCAAAAATAAACAAATGGGATCTAATGAAACTTAAAAGCTTTTGTACAACAAAGGAAACTATAAGCAAGGTGAAAAGACAGCCCTCAGATTGGGAGAAAATAATAGCAAACGAAGCAATAGACAAAGGATTAATCTCAAAAATATACAAGCAACTCCTGCAGCTCAATTCCAGAAAAATAAATGACACAATCAAAAAATGGGCCAAAGAACTAAACAGACATTTCTCCAAATAAGACATACAGATGGCTAACAAACTCATGAAAAGATGCTCAACATCACTCATTATCAGAAAAATGCAAATCAAAACCCCAATGAGGTACCATTACACTCCAGTCAGGATGGCTGCTATCCGAAAGTCTACAAGCAATAAATGCTAGAGAGGGTGTGGAGAAAAGGGAACCCTCTTACACTGTTGGTGGGAATGCAAACTAGTACAGCTTCTATGGAGAAGAGTGTGGAGATTTCTTAAAAAAAAAAAATTGGAAATAGAACTGCCTTATGACCCAGCAATCCCACTTCTGGGCATACACACTGTGGAAACCAGATCTGAAAGAGACACGTGCACCCCAATGTTCATCACAGCACTGTTTATAATAGCCAGGACATGGAAGCAACCTAGATGCCCATCAGCAGACAAATGGATAAGGAAGCTGTGGTACATATACACCATGGAATATTACTCAGCCTTTACAAAGAATTCATTTGAATCGGTTCTAATGAGATGGATGAAACTACAACCCATTATACAGAGTGAAGTAAGCCAGAAAGATAAAGACCAATACAGTATACTAATGCATATATATGGAATTTAGAACAATGGTAACAATAACCCTATATGCAAAACAGAAAAAGAGACACAGATGTACAGAATAGACATTTGGACTCTGTGGGAGAAGACAATCGTGGGATGTTTTGAGAGAACAGCATCGAAACATGTGTATTATCAAGGGTGAAACAGATCACCAGCCCAGGTTGGATGCATGAGACAAGTGCTTGGGGCTCGTGCACTGGGAAGACCCAGAGGAATTGGGTGGAGAGGGAGGTGGGAGGGGGGATCGGGATGGGGAATACATGTAAATCTATGGCTGATTCATGTCAATGTATGGGTAAAACCACTACAATATTGTAAAGTAATTAGCCTCCAACTAATAAAAATAAATGGCAAAAGAAAAAAAAATGACATCACTCTATTAAAATAGTAATATAGACTGAATTCATACATTGCTACTTACCATCAAGCAGGCTACATTTTTAAGAATTTGGTAAAAATTTTTGAATAGGCTAAAGTTGAATTCCAAGAATATAAAAATCCTATCAAGTATTCTCTAAAATATATGCCTATTTAAAGAAGATTTCTTAAAAGCATATGTGTTTTATCCTAAAACACTTATATTTACATCACTGTCCAAATTCACTCTTAATATCCCATTAAAAATTATCAGAATAATGTTTAGTTTTTGAATGAAATTCCCATGGTTATAGTATTTGGGGAAAGCAGTTCTGGATTATAGTGTAGAATGAAGGTTATTGCTGAGTTAAGGATGATAAAAAACTACCTTGTTGGGGAAAAATTATTGAAGCTGTTTGGGAGAGTTAGAGAAGGAGAAATAATTGTGAACACAAAGCAGTGTTCTCTATAGTGTTGGGACGACACTCTATAAAGTGATTGAAAGATCAAAATAACAAGGAGGGAGAGAGCTTGATATAACTATTAACTTTAAAAAAATCTTAAATGGTTTTCATATGCTAAATGAGAGGCATTAAGGAGGAAAGTTTGCAAAGGAAGATATTTGGTCAGTGGATGAAGCCAAGAAGAAGGGCAGCTTAAAAACAGTGTAACCTTAGGCTACCTGAGACTGATATGAGAATTTAAGTGGAATAGACTATTCCTACTTGAAAGTTTACTAAGGAATTTGAATCATCAAAGGAAAGTGAAGAAAAAAATGAAAAAAATATAGGGGACATTTGATGTTTGGGAATGTGTGAAAGAATTTCTTTCAACGACAGTTTCAGATACCTGACATGTAGAGTCCGGGGTGGAGAAAGGATCTAACAAAGGGGATTTGACAAACCTGACATAGTTGGCAATGACAGGATGAGAAAATATCTAACAGACTCACAGTACATTTTGGTCAGGAGAAGGGAATGCATGTGAGCAGCTGATGTGGCTGGAGCAGGCTAGACTCAGGGCTATAACTGCAGTTTTGTTTTGCAAGCTTGAGGGGCTTCAACAAGGTTGTTCTTCTGTGTGCCTGGGAAGACTCCATTGGAGCCAGATTTGAGGGGACTGTACCATAAAATCTAACAGAGAAACTCGGTAGGCTCCAAAATTCATTTAAGCCAATGATTCAAAAAGTAACTTCAGACTCCTTAGGGAGGAAGTTCTGAGGCTATTTCAGAGCTTAATCCCGGAAATATCCACTGGACATCCTCTCCGTATAACTGGGATCAAATTCCCATTTGACTCTACTGGCAGTGGTGATAAAACATGTAAGTTACCCTGACTCAAATTGTAGCAGATAGTTACAATTAAAACAGGTAAGAAAAAAAAAAAAAAAACACTCAAGTTTCTGATTTAGGGTGAATGAAAATGCAATTTAATTGAAAGCTTTTAAAGCATACATTTTAGCCTGTCCAAATAATTTTAGAGAATATTTGGCCAGAAAAATCTCTACCATCTATTATAATATTAACTGGCACAGATGCAATCATATATCATGGGATATTATTTCAGCACTTTTATCATGATTGCATTGAATTATTTTCCAATGTTTGTTTATTTATTAGTAACTTAACAGTAGATACTATGAATAACTAAAATTTAAACATGTAAAATACCTAATATTATTTTTAAAACACTGAATATATAGTATTAGTATATTCTAGTTATAAACAATTACTTCAATTTGAAGTCCCAGAAGATACCAAAATATTAGAATATTAGCAACATTCTGTATCTTTCTGAGAATAGAAAGAAATTGAGAATATTTACTGTGCCTTTTTGTTAGCACTACCATAACAAAGAACCACAGTGTGAGGGGCTTCAAAAGAAATTTATTTTATCAAAGTTCTAGAGGCTAAGTGGTCCCAGTCAAGGTGTCGGAGGACTGGTTTCTCTGAGGCCTCTCTTTAGCTCATTGTCCACCTCCTCCCTGGGTCTTCACCTTCCTTTGCTCTGTGGTATCTGTGCCTCCTCTTCTCCTAAGGACATCAGACATTTTTGGTCAGGACCTAAACTACTGACTTGCTCCTTGGAAGGAAAGTTATGACCAACCTAGACAGCATATTAAAAAGCAGAGACATTACTTTGCTAACAAAGGCCCATCTAGTCAAGGCTATGGTTTTTCCAGTGGTCATGTATGGATGTGAGAGTTGGACTGTGAAGAAAGCTGAGCACCAAAAAATTGATGCTTTTGAACTGTGGTGTTGGAGAAGACTCTTGAGAGTCCCTTGGTCTGCAAGGAGATCCAATCAGTCCATCCTAAAGGGGATCAGTCCTGGGTGTTCATTGGAAGGATGGATGCTGAAGCTGAAACTCCAATACTTTGGCCTCCTGATGTGAAGAACTGACTCATTTGAAAAGACCCTGATGATGGGAAAGATCAAAGGTGGGAGAAGGGGATGACAGAGGATGAGATGGTAGGATGGCATCACCAACTCAACAGACGTGAGCTTAAATAAATTCCGGGTGATGGACAGGGAAGCCTGGAGTGTTGCAGTCCATGGGATCGCAAAGAGTTGGATATGACTGAGCGACTGAACTGAACTGAAACTAGTCACTTCATTTAATCTTTTCTATCTCTCTAAAGACCCTGTCTTCAGGGAAGTCACACTATCAGGTTAAAAGCATTAGGATTTCAAGATAAGAATGTTGTGGGGGAGTCACAGTTTAGCCCATTACACCCCCCACACAGACTGAAACAGAACATGACCTATTGAATATACTACTAGTACTTTAACTTTTATGTATGGGAGTATGTTGGCACAGAATCATATTGACATATTTTCATTGTTTTGGAGATTGCTTACAGGTAAATGAAGGATGAGGAGTTCTGCATTAGTGAAGAGGGATGTCAATCTATAAGGAATCTGAAAAGCAACAACTGGCCAAAACTTCTCACAAATTAAATTAAAATTTCATTATAGTGGGTGACAGGGCTATTGTGAATTTATATGAAATGGTTTTGTAAGGACGTTTGTCCATTGGAATTTTGTTAGGCCCTGGAACTTCGTAGGCACATTCCTCTATGAAGGATATTATGAAATGATTAATTGCACAGAAATATATGCTATGCAAAGTTTGGGCTTTTGATATAGCAAAACATAGTTTGTACAAGTGGGATTTGGAAAACGGTATAGCAGCAAGAAAATGCTTCTGAGAATCCAAGCAGTCTTTTCTATTTTTTTCAAAGAATTTTAGATTAAGCTTTATTTCATTGATTTGCTTTAACTGTGGAAATCATCAATCTGAGATCCATCCTCTTAGAACGAAATTTTAAGTATAAAATATATTATTTTTGACATAATATTTTGAAGTGCAATGCTGTGGAGCAGAATGCTAGTGCTTATTTTTTCTTGCTTGACTGAAACTTCATGCCCTAGTTTTTCTTCAAATGGTATAATACCTTTGTATTTTCCTTGTCTGAATCATTACCTTGGCTACATGGTAGGGCTAAAACACAACAAACATTTGAATGCGTCACTGCCCTGTTACCAGGGCACTTTGAAGAACTGGGATTTACATGTAATTATCTACTCTCAAAACATAATTAACACATTCAAATTATCATAAAAATTAGCTGAAGCCCATATACCAACAATCATAAAAGTATTTTTAGTATTGTGTCATGTGATGTGTGTGTATACTCAGTTGTGTCCAACTCTTTGTGATCCCATCGACTGCAGCCCACCAGGCTCCTCTCTCCATGGGATTCTCCAGGCAAGAACACTGGAGTGGATTGCCACGTCCTCCAGAGAAGGCAATGGCACCCCACTCCAGTACTCCTGCCTGGTAAATCCCGTGGACCGAGGAGCCTGGTGGGCTGCAGTCCATGGGGTCGCGAAGAGTCGGACACGACTGAGCGACTTCACTTTGACTTTTCACCTTCATGCATTGGAGAGGGAAATGGCAACCCACTCCAGCGTTCTTGCCCGGAGAATCCCAGGGACTGGGGAGCCTGGTGGGCTGCCGTCTATGGGGTCGCACAGAGTCGGACACGACTGAAGCAACTTAGCAGCAGCAGCCATACTCCTCCAGGTGATCTTCCCAACCCAGTGACTGAGACTGAGGCTCTTACGTCTCGTGCATTGGCAGGTAGGTTCTTTACCACTAGCGTCACTTGGGAAGCCCTGTCTTGTGGTAGGAGGATGGAAAAACTGATATTAAGGTTTACTGAAATTAATTTTGTTTCCACTTAAATCCATCCACATGAGGCACTATTTCTAAATTAAAATTACATTTTTTTGAAAATGTTATGATATTAAAAATTAAAGAATTTAGGAAACTTCTATGATCAATTAAAACAATCTATGAATTCAATGTAAATATTTTAATCTAGTTGAAACATTTATTTTATTTTATCTTTAATAGCATAACTTGTTCAGAAATAATTGGTCAATGTCAATGACATATCTGTTTCCATGGGAACTCTAGAAATACTACTGCAAGTAGCTTCCTTTGTGAATGTGAGGAACCATTTTCAGGTAAAAATACACGTGCATGTATAAATACATACACAAAATTAGGTTTAATTTTGTCATTTATTTCAACTTAAAATTTAAATGTTTCAATTATTACTGACAAATACAAGCTTAGTGATTATATACTCAGACTTTTTAGTGATAAAATTAAGAGATCAATTTGGTTAACAATTAAATAATTATTCTGCTACATATTTCATAATATATGGAGAATCTGGACACAAGTTAAACAGTCTTATTATCATGATAAAATAGATTTTATTCTTAGGTACAAACATTCATTTAGAAATAGTGTATATTCTGGTAGAATCTTTAGGGTTTTCTATGTAGAGGATCATGTCACCTGCAAATGGCGAGAGTTTCAGTTCTTCTTTTCCCATCGGGATTCCTTTCACTTCTTTTTCTGCAACAGACAAAGGATTAATCTAAAAAATATACAAGCAACTCCTGCAGCTCAATTCCAGAAAAATAAATGACACAATCAAAAAATGGGCCAAAGAACTAAACAGACATTTCTCCAAATAAGACATACAGATGGCTAACAAACTCATGAAAAGATGCTCAACATCACTCATTATCAGAAAAATGCAAATCAAAACCCCAATGAGGTACCATTACACTCCAGTCAGGATGGCTGCTATCCGAAAGTCTACAAGCAATAAATGCTGGAGAGGGTGTGGAGAAAAGGGAACCCTCTTACACTGTTGGTGGGAATGCAAACTAGTACAGCTTCTATGGAGAAGAGTGTGGAGATTTCTTATAAAAAAAAAAAAAAAAAAAAAAAAAAAAACTGGAAATAGAACTGCCTTATGACCCAGCAATCCCACTTCTGGACATACACACTGAGGAAACCAGATCTGAAAGAGACACGTGCACCCCAATGTTCATCACAGCACTGTTTATAATAGCCAGGACATGGAAGCAACCTAGATGCCCATCAGCAGACAAATGGATAAGGAAGCTGTGGTACATATACACCATGGAATATTGCTCAGCCATTAAAAATAATTCATTTGAATCAGTTCTAATGAGATGGATGAAACTACAACCCATTATACAGAGTGAAGTAAGCCAGAAAGATAAAGACCAATACAGTATACTACTGCATATATATGGAATTTAGAAAGATGGTAACGATAACCCTATATGCAAAATAGAAAAAGAGACACAGATGTACAGAATAGACATTTGAACTCTGTGGGAAAAGGCGAGGGTGGGATGTTTTGAGAGAACAGCATCGAAACATGTATATTATCAAGGGTGAAACAGATCACCAGCCCAGGTTGGATGCATGAGACAAGTGCTTGGGGCTGGTGCACTGGGAAGACCCAGAGGGATGGGGTGGAGAGGGAGGTGGGAGGGGGGATTGGGATGGGGAATACATGTAAATCCATGGCTGATTCATGTCAACGTATGGCTAAAACCACTAAAACATTGTAAAGTAATTAGCCTCCAACTAATAAAAATAAATGGAAAAAAAATAAAGATTTCTCATGATAAAAAAAAAAAGAAATAGTGTATATTTTGCACATATTTGCAAAATTGTATCTAACGTTTCTCCTTATGTAACAAGTCATTTCTGGCAAATTTCCTTTCATAAAGAGTAAAAATGTTTTATTCCTTCTCGAATGAATTTAAAGATGTGAAATAAAATCATTGTTGAAACCAATAGTACTTTTTTAAAATCTTTCATTAAATATTTAACAGTGAAATTGTGTTTAAACCATTCTTATCTCATCTTTGAACTCTTCTACAGTTTTCATATTCTGGGAATTATAGCAGACTATCAGTATATTTAAAAATTATTTTGGGCAATGCTGTCTCCTGTCACATGTAGACACCTAAAGAATCCTTTCCTGGTAAAAGCAAAAGTTAGTGTCTCTCAAACTGTCAAGAGTGATAGCTCCAAACATTTACAAATCCTTCCACCTATCATAGTTCAGATAGATTTAAAAGTTTAATAGGGTGTATTGGTTCAGGTCAGTTCAGTTGCTCAGTTGTGTCCGACTCTATGACACAGTGGGCTGCAGCACCCCAGGCTTCCTTGTCCATCTCCAACTCCTGGAGCTTAATCAAATTCATGTCCATCAAGTCAATAATGCCATCCAACCATCTCATCCTCTGTCATCCCCTTCTCCTCTGGCCTTCAAGCATTCCCAGAATCAGGGTCTTTTCAAATGAGTCAGTTCACATCAGGTGGCCAAAGTATTGAAAATCAGATTCAGCATGAGTTCTTCCAATGAATATTCAGGTCTGATTTCCATTAGGATTGACTGGTTGGATCTCCTTGCAGTCCAAGGGACTCTCAAGAGTCTTCTCCAACACAACATTTCAAAAGCATCAATTCTTCGACACTCAGCTTTCTTTATAGTCCAACTCTCACAAGACTGCTGGAAAAAAACCATAGCTTTGTCTAGACGAAACTTTGTTGACAAAGTAATGTCTCTGTTTTTTAATATGCTGTCTAGGTTGGTCATAGCTTTTCTTCCAATGAGCAAGCACCTTTCAATTTCATGGCTACAGTCACCATCTGCAGTGATTTTGGAGCCCCAAAAATTGAAATCTCTCACTGTCCATTGTTTCCCCAACTATTTGCCATGAAGTGATGGGACCAGATGTCATGATCTTAGTTTTCTGAGTGTTGACTTTTAAGCCATGTTTTTCACTATCTTCTTTCACTTTCATCAAGCGGCTCTTTAATTATTCTTTGCTTTGCCATAAGGATGTTGTCATCTGTGTGTCTGAGGATATTGATATTTCTTCTGGCAATCTTTATTCCAGCTTGTGCTTTATTCAGCCTGGCATTTCACATGATGTACTCTGCATATAAGTTAAATAAGCTGGGTCACAGTACACAGCCTTGATGTACTCCTTTCCAGATTTGGAACCAGTTTGTTGTTCCATATCAAGTTATAACTATTACTTCTTGACCTGCATACAGATTTCTCAGGAGGCAGGTATGGTGGTCAGGTATTCCCATCTTTTGAAGAATTTTCCACAGTTGCTGTAATCCACACAGTCAAAGGCTTTGGTGTAGTTAATAAAGCAGAGGTAGATGCTTTTCTGGAACTCTCTTGCTTTTTCAATGATCCAATGGATGTTGGCAGTTTGATCTTTGGTTCTTCTGCCTTTTCTAAATCCAGCTTGAACATCTTGAAATCCACGGTTCACCTACTGTCGAAGCCTGACTTGGAGCATTTTGAGCATTACTTTGTTAGGATGTGAAATGAGTGCAATTCTACAGTAGTCTGAACATTCTTTGGCATTGTCTTTCTTTAGATTGGGATGAAAACTGACTTTTTCCAGTCCTGTGTCCACTGCTGAGTTTTCCAAATTTGCTGGCATATTTAGTGCAGCACTTGCACAGGATCATCTTTTAGGATTTGAAATCGCTCAACTGGAATTCCATCCCCTCCACTGGCTTTGTTCACAGTGATGCTTCCTAAGGCCCACTTGACTTTGCATTCTAGGATGTCTGGCTCTAGGAGAGTGATCACACATTCGTGGTTATCTTGGTCTTTAATATCTTTTTTGTATAGTTCCTCCATGTATTCTTGCTACCCCTTGTTAATATCTTCTGCTTCTGTTAAGTCCATATAATTTCTGTGCTTTATTGTGACCATTTTTGCATGAAATATTCCCTTGGTATCTCTAATTTTCTTGAAGAGACCTCTAGTCTTTCCCATTCTATTGTTTTCCTCTATTTCTTTGCATTGATCACTGAGGAAGGCTTTCTTGTCTCTCCTTGCTATTCTTTGGAACTCTGCATTCAGATGCGTATATCTTTCCTTTTCTCCTTTGCCTTTCACTTGTCTTCTTTTCTCAGTTATCTGTAAGGTCTCTTCAGACAACCATTTTTCCTTTTTGCATTTCTTTTTCTTGGGGATGGTCTTGATCCCTGTCTCCTGTACAATGTCACAAACCTCAGTCCATAGTTCTTCAGGCACCCTGTTTATCAGGTCTAACCCCTTGAATCTATTTGTCACTTTCACTGTATAATCATATGGGATTTGATTTTGGTCATACCTGAATGGTCTATTGGTTTTCCCTACTTTCTTCAATTTAATTCTGAATTTGGCAATAAGGAGTTCATGATCTGAGCCACAGTCCACTTCTGGTCTTGTCTTTGCTGACTGTATAGAATTTCTCCATCTTTGACTGCAAATAATATAATCAATCTGATTTTGGTATTGACCATCTGGTGTATCAGACATTGCCTATAATAGGAGGGGTTGGTAGGCTGTGAGAACAGCTGTCTTTAAAGAAATGTTTTCAGGGTTTTTCCCTCACATAATTTATTTCCTTGAAAAAGGATGTAATTTGATTTTTTTTTTTTTTTTTTTTTTTTTTTAGTATCTTACCGCATCCTGCAAATGTATGAGTGAGTGAGTGAGTGAGTGAAGTTGCTCAGTCGTGTCCGACTCTTTGCAACCCCATGGACTGTAGCCTACCAAGCTCCTCAGTCCATGGGATTCTCCAGGCAAGAGAACTGGTGTGGTTTGCCGTTTCCTTCTCCAGGGGATCTTCCAGACCCAGGGATCAAACCCAGGTCTCCCACATTGGAGGCAGACGCTTTAACCTCTGAGCCACCACGGAAGAAGACCAGGCAATTTATCTTCCAAAACATGGCATTTTTTGACAGAAAGTGAAAGTGAAAGTCGCTCAGTTGTGTCCAACTCTTTGTGACCCCATGGACTATACAGTCCATGGAATTCTCCAGGCCAGAGTTCTGGAGTGGGTAGTCTTTCCCTTCTCCAGGGTATCTTCCCAACCCAGGGATCAAACCCAGGTCTCCTGCACTGCTGGCAGATTCTTTACCAGCTGAGCCACAAGGGAAGCCCTTTTTTTTTTTTTTTTGTTTTTTTTTATTTTCAACATAATTTACAAAAATATGGAACGCTTCACGAATTTGCGTGTCATCCTTGCGCAGGGGCCATGCTAATCTTCTCCGTATCGGGGAAGCCCCTTTTTTAAAGTAGCTCTATTCAAAATTTATTTTTAATCATATAATTTCCAAAGAAAATATTGTAACTTGTCCTCTGTAAATCAAAAGGACATTTTAAATCATATTTTAAAATGATTATCTGAAATGTTACAAATTATATAAGCAGAAGCTATGTATAGTTTTTTGTTTTTTTTTTTCTGAAGAATGAGTATTTTTGTCAATATGGTCTTACAGTTGTAATGTTTTGGAACTTTACCTATACCCTCTTAAAAATTACATTTATGATTAATAAATTTGAACTTGTTAATACTTTCAGTTGACTCTTCTGAAAACTATGCCATCTTACTTGAGGACATTTTCACTGAACACATGTTGAGGTTCCTGTTAATCTCAAATGAAAATCTGGTAGTGTTAAGTATTCTCAATTTCTTCTTCTTCTTTTTTTTTTTTTTTTTTGCCTAAAATACATCAATGAAGTATTTCTGTAAGAGCTATATTTTTATTCATTTCAGAGTTATTTTTTGCAAACATTTTCAAAGCAAATCCTAATGAAATAAATGATCTCTACATATGATTTTGTTGGATGTTTGAAAAGGCTTAGGTTGCTGTGATTGAGTTCCATTATATCCTGCACAAAATTAATATATGAAATATAGGGTCTCTTTCAAATGTTGTATCCCACAGGTGTAGCTATTACAAAGCCTAATTATAACATTTATAATCTTGAGCAGTTTCGAATTCATTGAACTTGTTAAGTGTCTTCATTGTATTGTATAGGGATAAGTTTTAATGTCTTAAAAATAAGAATAACTAACTAAAACCTTCAGAAAATGATATGTGTGCTTATCTTATTGTTTGTTTTTTTATAAGGTATTTGTAGCTGACTTTGAATGAGATGCAACAAAAACTTACAAAATTCTTCACTAAAATGTCAAAACCTTCCTGAGATACTGTATTATTTTCAGTCATTCTTCACAAGTTTAAACATTTCTAAAATCCAAATTGATAATGGATGGCACCAAGAGAAAGCACATTTTATTATGTTATATTTTTTTCAATATCAGCTTTATAGAAAAAATTGTTTGTTGACCTGTGAATATTTTCAATTATTTATAAAATTTTCAACTATAGATTATATTCTTGTGTGAACATCACTTCTGGCTTGCTTTTAAAATATGAATTATGAATAAACCACAATAAATTCCAAGTACATATCTTTTCCATACTTTTCTCAACTTGAGCAAACAATGTATATTCATGATAAATTTAACAAAATATAAAATTTTAGCACAGTAACACAGCACACATGACTTTTTCTTTGAATATTTTTAACGAATTTTCAAGAGCATTCTTAATGTTGTCAGATTGCTTACCTTCAACAGAATAAATTTATAAATCTTTATTTCAGCTCAATAAAATGAAAGGAAAAATCAAACTATCATTGAAATGAACTGATCATCTATTTGAAATATCTGATTTAAGGGTATTGTCTTTTATCTTTTAACTGTGTGCCTATTTATTCTGTTTACTGAGCCAAAACATGTATAACAATCACTTTAATTTTTGTGTGTACAGACAAACGCGATAGAAAATGCAGAAAATGATTGTGGCATAGTCATTTGATCTAAATGAAAATTCATGTTTCACAGAGTGTTATATAAGAATACCTCCTGCATCTGAACCCAGCTCATGAGTGTAAGGGGATTTTTAAAATAATCCCTAAAATTTAAGTAGATGCTGATGGCTCTTGAGCAAACATATGTCTTCTGGCTTCATGTAGTCAGTGATGTCACTATTCTCAGTGGTGAATCATTAAAGTGATATAGTAAAGGTATTACCAAATTTATAGGGAAATAAATTTGAAGCATACTTTTTATGAAAAATGTATTTTACTGCATTTAAATTAGTTATTGTAAAATAAGAAATAAGCATCAGAAAACCATAAAATAAACAAATCATTATATACTTTGACCTGCAGATTGCAAACTTTTTTTTCTGTAATGAATAGGATAGTAAATATTTTATACATTCTGAGACATGTGGTATTATCACAGTAACTCGACTCTGCTATTGCAAGGGGAAATCATCCATAGGCAGTATGCAAATAAATGGATTTTATTATTTTCCAATAAAACTTTATTTTCAAAAATAGGTGGAAGACCATATTTGGCTCACAGTTGTAATTTACCAGTCCCTCTATACCACCCTCTGTAGCAAGAATATATAGACTCTCTACAAACTCCATGACTGGAATGTTTGGTCTCAGTTTGTCTTTCATACAAAACATATACACATAATCCACAATTTCCTGAGGTTCCACTGACCCAGCTTATTTGCATTGAGTAAAGACATGTAGTTCTCACTAGTTAACTTTCAAGTTTCTCCTCATGGTAAATTAAATACTGTTTATGTATCCTATAAAAGGCCATGACTGAATTTAAAATATAAAATAGAGATATATGAAACACATTTGTTTACTTAAATGCAAATGTGAATAATAATATTCGTTAGAAAATACAGGATAAATGGTCAATCGATAACTTGGGAGAACTTATATCTCAGAAACAATGTGGCCCACAGCCTTGGTTAGCTAAATGAAATTATGAACCATGCCATGTAGGGCCACCCAAGATGGATGCGTCATGGTGGACAGTTCTGACAAAACCTGGTACACTGGAGAAGGGACTGTCAAACCACTGCAGCATTCTTGCCTTGAGAACCCCAAGAACAGTATGAAAAGGCAAAAAGATATGACACTGAGAGATGAATTTCCCAGGTTGGTAGGTGCCCAATAAACTACTGGAGAAGAGCTGAGAAATAGCTCCAGAAGGAATGAAGAGGCTGAGCCAAGCAGAAACAACACACCGTTGAGGATGTGTCTGGTGGTGAAAGTAACGTCCAATGGTGTAAATAACAATGTTGCATAGGAGTCTGGAATGTTAGGTCAATGAAGCAAGATAAATTGGAAGTGGTCAAGCAGGAGATGGCAAAAGTGGACATCAACATTTTAGGAATCAGTCAACTAAAGTTGATGGGAATGGGTGAATTTAACTCAGATGACCATTATATCTACTACTGTGGGTAAGAATCTCTTAGAAGAAATGGAGTAGCCCTAATTGTCAACAAAAGAGTCTGAAACGCAGTATTTGGGTGCAATCTCAAAAACGACAGAATGATCTCTGTCTGTTTCCAAGGCACAACATTCAGTATCACAGTAAAACACGTCTATGCCCCAACCACTAATGGCAAAGATGCTGAAGTTGAATGGTTGTATAATGACCTATAAGACCTTCTAGAACTAACATCAGGGGAAAAAAAAAAAAGTCAATTTTATCATAGGGGACTGGCATGCAAAAGTAGGAAGTTAAGAGACACCTGGAGTAACAGGCTAGTTTGGCCTTGGGGTACAAAATGAAGCAGGACAAAAGGCTAAAAGAGTTTTGTGTTGTTCTTCCAACAAGAGATAACTCAACACATGAACATCACCAGATGGTCAACACTGAAATCAGATTGATTATTTTCTTTGCAGTCGAAAATAGAGACACTCTACAGAGTCAGCAAAAACAAGACTGGGAGTTGACTGTGGCTCAGATTATGAACACTTATTGTAAAATTCAGACTTAAATAGAAGAAAGTAGGGAAAACCAATAGGCCATTCAGATATAACCTAAGTCAAATCCCTTATGATTTTACAGTGTGAATGACAAAGAGGTTCAAGGGATTAGATCTGACAGAAAGAGTGCCGGAAAGACTATTGACAGGGGTTTGTAACATTGTACAGGAGGTTGTGATCAAAACCATCCCCAAAAAAGTGCAAAAAGGCAAAATGGTTTTCTGAAAAGACCTTACAAATAGTTGAGAAAAGAAGAGAAGTGAAAGACAAAGGAGAAAAGGAAACATATTCCCATCTGAATGCAGGGTTGCAAAGAATAGCAAGGAGAGGTAAGAAAGCCTTCCTCAGTCATCAATGCAAAGAAATAGAGGAAAACAATAGAATGGGAAAGACTAAATATCTCTTCAAGAAAAGTAGAGATAACAAGGGAACATTTCATGCAAAGATGTGCTCAATATAGGAAAGAAATGGCATAGACCATTGCTACCATATTAAGGAGGTGGCAAGAATATGCAGAAAATTATTTAAAAAAAAAGAAAGAAAGAAAAGCTTAATGACCCAGATAACCATATTATGTGATCACTCAATTAGATCCAGAAATCTTAGAATGTGAAGTTCAGTGGGCCTTAGGAAGCATCATTATGAATAAAGCTAGTGGAGGTGATAAAATTCCGGTTGAGCTATTTCAAGTCCCGAAAGATGATGCTGTGAAAGTGCTGCACTCAATATGCCAGCAAATTTGGAAAACTCAGGAGTGGACACAGGACTGGAAAAAGTCAGTTTTCATTCCAATTACAATGAAAGGCTATGTCAAAAAATGATCAGACTAATGCACAATTTCACTCATCTTACCTGCTAGCAAAATAGTGCTCAAAATTCTCTAAGCTAGGTTTCAACAGTATGTGAACCAAGAACATCTAGATGTTCAATGCAGATTTAGAAAAGTCAGAGGAACCAGAGATCAAATTGCCAGCATCTGTTTGATCATAGAAAAAGGAAGAGAATTCCTGGAGGGAGGGGATCTACTTCTGCTTCATTGACTACACTAAAGCCTTGGACTGTGTGAATCACAACAAACTGTGGAAAATTATCAAAGAGATAGGAAAGAGATGGGCTTTCCTTTTAGTTTAGCTGGTAAAGAATCCACCTGCAATGCAGGAGACCCCAGTTCGATTCCTGAGTAGGGAAGATCCTCTGGAGAAGGGATAGTCTACCCAATCTAGTATTCTTGGGCTTCCCTGGTGGCTCAGATGGTAAAGAATCTGCCTGCAATTCAGGAGACCTGGGCTTAATCCCTGAGTTGGGATGATGCCCTGGAGAAGGGAACAGCTACCCACTCCAGTATTCTGGTCTGGAGAATTCCATGGACTGTATGGTCCACGGGGATGCAAAGAGTCAGACACGAGTGACTGACTTTCACTCTCACTTACCTGTCTCCTGAGAAATCTGTATGCAGGTTAAGAATCAACAGTTAGAATCAGACCTGGAACAACAGACCAATGCCAAATTGGGAAAGGTACTTGTCAAGGCTGTATAGCAACTAAAGAAACTCTTGAAGGTGAAAGAGAGGTAAAAAAGCTGGCTTAAAACTCAACATTCAAAAAAAAAAAAATAATAATAAGATCATGGCATCTGGTCCCATCACTTCATGGCAAATAGATGGGGAAACAATAAAAACAGTGATGGACTTAATTTTCTCAGTCTCCAAAATCACTGCTGATGCAGCCATGAAATTAGAAGACATTTGCTCTTGGGAGAAATTGACAAAACTAGATAGCAAAATCAGAGACATTACTTTGTCAACAAAAGTCCAACTAGTCAAAACTATGGCTTTTCCAGTATTCATGTATGTTTGTAAGAGTTGGTGCATAATAAAGAATGAGTGCTGAAGAACGGATGCTTTTGAACTCTGGGGTTGGAAAAGACTTTTTTTCCCTTAATTTTATTTTTATTATTTGGAGGCTAATTACTTTACAATATTGTAGTGGTTTTTGCCATACATTGACGTGAATCAGCCATGGATTCACATGTGTTCCCCATCCTGAACCCCCCTCTCACCTCCCTTCCCATCCCATCCCTCTGGGTCATCCCAGTGTACCAGCTGTGAGCACTTGTCTCATGCATCAAACCTAGACTGGTGATCTGTTTCACACTTGATTATATATATATATATATATATATATATATATATATATATATATATATATATATTTCAATGCTATTCTCTCAGATCATCCCACCCTAGCATTCTCCCATAGAGCACAAAATTATATTCTATACAACTGTGTCTCTTTTTCTGTCTTGCATATAGGGTTATCGTTACCGTCTTTCTAAATTCCATATATATGCATTAGTATACTGTATTGGTCTTTATCTTTCTGGCTTACTTCACTCTGTATAATGAGCTCCAATTTCATCCATCTCATTAGAACTGATTCAAATGTATTATTTTTAATGGCTGAGTAATATTCCATTGTGTATATGTACCACAGCTTCCTTATCCATTCGTCTGCTGATGGGCATCTAGGTTGCTTCCATGTCCTGGCTATTATAAACAGTGCTGTGATGAACATTGGTGTACACGTGTCTTTTTCAGTTCTGGTTTCCTCAGTGTGTATGCCCAGAAGTGGGATTGCTGGGTCATATGGCAGTTCTATCTCCAGTTTTTTTAAGAAATCTCCACACTCTTCTCCATAGTGGCTGTACTAGTTTGCATTCCCACCAACAGTGTAAGAGGATTCCCTTTTCTCCACACCCTCTCCAGCATTTATTGCTTGTAGACTTTCAGATAGCAGCCATTCTGACCGAAGTGTAATGGTACCTCGTTGTGGTTTTGATTTGCATTTCTCTGGGAATGAGTGATGTTGAGCATCTTTTCATGTGTTTGTTAGCCATCTGTATGTCTTCTTTGGAGAAACATCTGTTTAGATCTTTAGCCCATTTTTTGATTGTGTCATTTATTTTTCTGGAATTGAGCTTCAGGAGTTGCTTGTATATTTTTGAGATTAGTCCTTTGTCTGTTTCTTCATTTGCTATTATTTTCTCCCAATCTGAGGGCTGTCTTTTCACCTTGCTTATAGTTTCCTTTGTTGTGCAAAAGCTTTTAAGTTGAATTCGGTCCCATTTGTTTATTTTTGCTTTTATTTCCAATATTCTGGGAGATGGGTCATAGAGGATCCTGCTGTGATTTATGTCAGAGAGTGTTTTGCCTATGTTCTCTAGGAGCTTTATAGTTTCTGGTCTTACATCTAGATCTTTAATCCATTTTGAGTTTATTTTTGTGTATGGTGTTAGAAAGTGTTCTAGTTTCATTCTTTTACAAGTGGTTGACCAGTTTTCCCAGCACCACTTGTTAAAGAGGTTGTCTTTTTCCACTGTATATTCTTGCCTCCTTTGTCGAAGGTAAGGTGTCCATAGGCTAGTGGATTTATCTATGGGCTTTCTATTTTGTTCCATTGATCTATATTTCTGTCTTTGTGCCAGTACCATACTGTCTTGATGACAGTGGCTTTGTAGTATAGTCTGAAGTCAGCCAGGTTGATCCCTCCAATTCCATTCTTCTTTCTCAAGATTGCTTTGGCTATTCAAGTTTTTTTGTATTTCTATACAAATTGTGAAATTATTTGTTCTAGTTCTGTGCAAAATACTGTTGGTAGCTTGATATGGATTGCATTGAATCTATAGATTGCTTTGGGTAGCATAGTCATTTTAACAATATTGATTTTTCCAATCCATGAACACAGTATATTTCTCCATCTATTTGTGTCCTCTTTGATTACTTTCATCAGTGTTTTATAGTTTTATATATATAGGTCTTTTTTTTTTTTCCTTTATGTAGATATACTCCTAAGCATTTTATTCTTTTTGTTACAATGGTGAATGGTATTGTTTCCTTAATTTCTCTTTCTGTTTTCTCATTGTTAGTGTATAGGAATGCAAGGGATTTCTATGTGTTAATTTTATATCCTACAACTTTACTATATTCATTGATTAGCTCGTAATTTTCTGGTAGAGTCTTTAGGGTTTTCTATGTAGAGGATCATGTCATCTGCAAACAGTGAGAGTTTTACTTCTTCTTTTTGTTTCTGGATTCATTTTATTTCTTTTTCTGCTCTGATTGCTGTGGCCAAAACTTCCAAAATTATGTTGAATAGTAGTGGTGAGAGTGGGCACCCTTGTCTTGTTCCTGATTTTATGGGAAATGCTTTCAATTTTTCACCATTGAGGGTAATGCTTGCTGTGGGTTTGTCATATATAGCTTTTATTATGTTGAGGTATGTTCCTTCCATTCTTGCTTTCTAGAGAGTTTTTTTTTTTTTTTTATCATAAATAGATGTTGAATTTTGTCAAAGGCTTTTTCTGCATCTATTGAGATAATCATATGACTTTTATCTTTCAGTTTGTTAATGTGGTGTATTCCATTGATTGATTTGCAGATATTAAAGAACCCTTGCATTCATGGGATATACCCCACTAGGTCATGTTGTATGATCTTTTTAATATGTTGTTGGATTCTCTTTGCCAGAATTTTGTTAAGGATTTTTGCATCTATTTTCATCAGTGATATTGGCCTGTAGTTTTCTTTTGTGTGTGTGTGTGTGTGTGTGATCTTTGTCTGGTTTTGGTATTAGAGTGATGTTGGCCTTATAGAATGAGTTTGGAAGTTTACCTTCTTCTGCAATTTTCTGGAGGAGTTTGAGTAAAATGGGTGTTAGCTCTTCTCTAAATTTTTGGTAGAAATCAGCTGTGAAGCCATCTGGTCCTGGGCTTTTGTTTGCTGGAATATTTCTGATTACTGTTTCGATTTCCATGCTGTGATGGGTCTGTTAAGATCTATTTCTTCCTGGTTCAGTTTTGGAAAGTTATACTTTTCTAAGAATTTGTCCATTTCTTTCAACTTGTCCATTTTATTGGCATATAGCTGCTGGTAGTAGTCTCTTATGATCCTTTGTATTTCATTGTTGTCTGTTGTGATCTCTCTATTTTCATTTCTAATTTTGTTCATTTGGCTCTTCTATCTTTGTTTCTTGATGAGTCTGGCTAATGGTTTGTCAATTTTATTTATCTTTAAAAAAAAAAAAAACAGCTTTTATCTTTATTGATTTTGGCTATGGTCTGTTTTGTTTATTTTGTGTTTATTTCTGACCTAATTTTTAAGATTTATTTCCTTCTACTAAGCCTGGGGTTCTTCATTTCTTCCTTCTCTAGTTGCTTTAGGTGTAGAGTTAGGTTATTTATTTTACTTTTTTCTTGTTTCTTGAGGTAAACCTGTATTGCTATGAAACTTCCCCTTAGCACTGCTTTTACAGTGTCCCATAGGTTTTGGATTGTTGTATTTTCATTTTCATTTTCATTCATTTCCATGCATATTTTGATTTCTTTTTTGATTTCTTCTATGATTTGTTGGTTATTCAGAAGCATGTTATTTAGTCTCCATATGTTGAAAATTTTATTAGGTTGTTGTTGTTTTTTTTTTTTCCTGTAATTGATATCTAATCTTACTGCATTGTGGTCAGAAAAGATGACCGGAATGATTTCATTTTTTTTTAAATTTACCAAGGCTAGATTTATGGCCCAGGATGTGATCTATTCTGGAGAAGGTTCCATGTGCACTTGAGAAAACGGTGAAATTGATTGTTTGGGGTGAAATGTCCTATAGGATATCAATTAGGTCTAGCTGGTCCATTGTGTCATTCAAGGTTTGTGTTTCCTTGTTAATTTTCTGTTTAGTTGATCTATCCATACGTGTTTGTGGGGTATTAAAGTCTCCCATTTTTATTGTGTTATTGTTAATTTCCCCTTTCATACTCGTTAGCATCTGCCTTACATATTGCAGTGCTCCTATGTTGGGTGCATATGTTTATAATTATTATATCTTCTTCTTGGATTGTTCCTTTGATCATTATGCAGTGTCCTTCTTTGTCTCTTTTCACAGCCTTTATTTGAAAGTCTATTTTATCTGATATGAGTATTGTGACTCCTGCTTTCTTCTGGTCTCCGTTTGCGTGAAATATTTTTTTCCAGCCCTTCACTTTCAGTCTGTATGTGTCCCTTGTTTTGAGGTGGGTCTCTTGTAGACAGCATATATAGGGGTCTTGCTTTTGTATCCATTCAGCCGGTCTTTGTCTTTTGGTTGGGACATTCAACCCATTTACATTTAAGGTAACTATTGATAAGTATGGTCCCGTTGCCATTTACTTTGTTGCTTTGGGTTCCTGTTTATACAAACTTTCTGCGTTTCCTGTGTAGAGAAGATCCTTTAGCATTTGTTGAAGAGCTGGTTTGGTGGCGCTGAATTCTCTCAGCTTTTGCTTGTCTGTAAAGCTTTTGAATTCTCCTTCATATCTGAATGAGATCCTTGCTGGGTACAGTAATCTGGGTTGTAGGTTATTCTCTTTCATTACTTTAAGTATGTCCTGTCATTCCCTTCTGGCCTGAAGAGTTTCTATTGAAAGGTCAGCTGTTATCCTTATGGGAATCCCTTTGTGTGTTATTTGTTGTTTCTCCCTTGCTGCTTTTAATATTTGTTCTTTGTGTTTGATCTTTGTTAATTTGATTAATATGCGTCTTGGGGTGTTTCACCTTGGGTTTATCCTGTTTGGGACTCTCTGGGTTTCTTGGACTTGTGTGACTATCTCCTTTCCGATTTGGGGGAAGTTTTCAGCTATTATCTCCTCGAGTATTTTCTCATGGCCTTTCTTTTTGTCTTCTTTTGGGACTCCTATGATTTGAATGTTGGGGTGTTTCACGTTGTCCCAGAGGTCCCTGACATAGTCCTCATTTCTTTTGATTCTTTTTTTTTTTTTTCTTTTTTCCTCTCTGCTTCATTTATTTCCACCATTTTATCTTCTATGTCACTTATCCTATCTTCTGCCTCCTTAATTCTACTGTTGGTTCCCTCCAGAGTGTTTTTAATCTCATTTATTGCATTATTCATTTTTAATTTACTTTTTTTTTTTTTTTTAATTTCTTCTAAGTCCTTGTTAAACATTTCTTGCATCTTCTCAATCCTTGTCTCCAGGCTTTTTATCTGTAACTCCATTTTGTTTTCAAGATCTTGGATCATTTTTATTATCATTATTCTAAATTCATTTTTCAAGTAGATTCCCTATCTCCTCCTCTTTTGTTTGGTTTGGTGGGCATTTTTCATGTTCCTTTACCTTCTGGGTATTTCTCTGCCTTTTCATCTTATTTAGATTGCTATTTTTGGGGTGGACTTTCTGTATTCTGGTAGTCTGTGGTTCCTTTTTATTGTGAAGGTTTCTCCCAGTGGGTGGGGTGAGACGATTTGCTTGTCAAGGTTTCCTGGTTAGGGAAACTTGCATCGGAGTTCTGGTGGATGGAACTGGATTTCTTCTCTCTGGAGTGCAATGGAGTATCCAGTAATGAGTTTTGAGATGGGTCTGTGGGTTTGGTGTGATTTTGGGCAACCTGTATATTGATGCTCATGGCTATGGGCCTGCGTTGCTGGAGAATTTGCGTGGTATGTCTTGCTCTGGAACTTATTGGCTCTTGAGTGGTGGTTGGTTTCAGTGTATGTATGGAGGCTTTTGGATGATCTCTTATTAATCAATGTTCCCTGTAGTTAGGAGTTCTCTGGTGTTCTCAGGTTTTGGGCTTAAGCCTCTTGCCTCTGGATTTCAGTCTTATTCTTCCAGTAGCCTCAAGACTTCTCCCTCCATACAGCACTGATAATAAAACTTCTAGGTTAGTGGTGAAAAGATTCTCCACAGTGAGGGACACCCAGAGAGGTTCACAGAGTTACATGAAGAAGAGGAGAGGGAGGAGGGAGACAGAGATGAGCAGGAGGAGAAAAAGGGGGACTCAAGAGGAGAGAGACAGATCTATGCAGTACTCTGTTCCCTAAGTGTTCTTCGCAGCCCAGAACACCCACAGAGATTCACAGAATTGAATTGAGAAGAGAAGGGGGAGGGAGGAAATAGAGGTGATCTGGGGGAGAAAAAGGAGAGTCAAAAAGGGGGAGAGAGTAATCAAACCAGTAGTCACACTCCTGAGTATAAATGGGTACTGAAGATTGGATTCTTAAATGTCCAAAATTGATATAAAATACTGAAAAGCAAAGATTAAAAATCTAGAGTAGAGGTTAGACTCTTAAAAGTACAATATTAAAAATAAAAACACAAAAAAATTAAGAAATATATATGACGATCACTTTAAAAATAGGGTCTTTTAGGCAAGTTATAATGGGTTATAGAAATGAAAATTAAGGAGTAATAGAGGAGTAATAGAGGACTTTAAAAAAAAGAAAAAATAATTTAAAAATAGTAAAAATATATCTAGGAATTTCTCTAGAGTTGTTGTGGGCAGTGTGGGTTCAATTCAGTTTCATAAAGCTCCTTTTTCCAGCTTATACTTCTCAATATCTATAGGCCCATCCAGTGTAATCAGTGTTAACTACAGGGATTTTTAATCAGTTGCACCTGTCATTTCTAAGGTGGTTCCCTTTGTTTATTTAGCTTCTCTTTGCAGGTCTCTACGTTGTCTAATTTCCACCCTGACACAAGCGGGCAGAGGTGGTCTCTTGTTTAGGTTCCCTTGTTCAGTCGTGCTGTGGGGAGGGAGGGGCGCTGCAGACAAATATCACTGGCATGTTTGGGGAGCACTCGCAGTGTTCTCACCACTCTGGGTTTGCCCCCGCTCGCAGCGTGTGTGCTTTCCCCGTCCACACTGCTCAGGCTCCAGGTTGTTCTCCAGGGAGCGGGCCCTGAGTTGCGTGCATGTCCCAGGCCTAAGCCACTCAGGTTCAGGTTTTTGGGTACTCCACAAAGGCGCAGACTCAGTTGGGCCTGCGTTTTGTGCCTTCCCCATCCGAGCAACTCAGGAAGCCAGGAGCTTGATGAGTGCACTCTCTTCAGGTGCAGTGTGACTTCTCCCCTCCCTGTCCCCGCCTCAGTCTCCAGCCTGGCAGTCTGGTGCACCTTGTGTCTCTTCTGGGGAGCTGATCTCTGGCTGTGACCCTCCCGGCGGATGTCAACCACCCAGAATCTCAGGAAGTCTTTGGTTAGAAACTGGAAGCCTGTTTGCAGTTTGGTAGGGGATGCCCTCACTGGGGCCGAGTTTGCCCCTTTCTCCTCCCCCCTGCCTCCTGCCTCCAGTGGGGGATGGGCCAGTCCGCAGCCAGCTAGCTCTTCTCTGTCCTTTGTTCTGTGAACGGGCTGGCTGTGCCTTAGGTTAGGGCTTTTTGCAGGTTAATTCTCTCTCTTTCTTGCTATCCCACAGTTTAAGTTGCTCTCTTACATTAGCTCCCTCAGATTGCCCTCAAGGCCTTCAGGTCTGGTCCGTACCCTAAGCAATGCAGCCCGCTCCTCTCCGTTCAGCCCCCAATTGCTGGTGGCGGATGAGGGTGTCTGGGGTACTTTTCTGCTAGGAGTTGCATTTAAGCTTGTAATCTGTGGGTTTTATTTATTTTTCCTTCCTGTTAGGTTGCCCTCTGAGATTCAAAAACTTCTCCCACACCCACTGGTGAGAGGGTTTCCTGGTGTTTGGAAACTTCCTCTATTAAGACTCCCTTCCTGGGATGGATCTCTGTCCCTAACTCTTTTGTCTCTCTTTTTATCTTTTATATTTTGTCCTACCTCTTTTTGAAGACAATAGGCTGGTTTTCTTGATGGCTGATGTCCTGTGCTAGTGATCGGAAGTTGTTTTGTGGAGTTTGCTCAGCATTCATATGTTCTTTTGATGAATTTGTAGGGAAGAAAGTGGTTTCCCCATCCTATTCCTCCACCATCTTAGCTCCTCCCATCGGAAAATATTCTTGAGAGTCCCTTGGACTACAAGGAGATCCAACTAGTCAATTCTAAGGAAAATCAATCCTGAATGTTCATTGGAAGGACTGATGCTGAAGTTGAAGCTCAAATACTTTGGCCATCTGATTGGAAGAGCCTACTCATTAGAAAAGACCATGATGCTGGAAACAATTGAAGACAGAAGTAGAAGGGGATGACAGAGCCGGAGATAGCTGGGTGGCATCACTGACACAATGGACATGGGTTTGAGCAAGCTCTGGGAGGTGGTGAGGGACAGGGAAGCCTGGTGTGCTGCAGTTCATGGGGTCGCAAAGTGCCAGATATGACTGAGCTGCTGTGAGATGATGATGATACTCCATGAGCATGAATTTGTATTATTATGGGCAAAATGACCTGATGACTCTCTTAGAAGGCCTAGTAACTGTAATATTCTGAAATATTTTGGGGTATGTATTGTATTATTCAGTGACTTAAAGTCTTAGCCAAAAATATACAGAAAATATCATGCTTTTCATAGTAATAATGTATGTGTTATACATGCACATATGTATCTATGTATCCATCCATCTCTCTTTTCAGTTATGCATGCTTTCCTAATGAATTTCTTCAAAAGTCTTTTGGGACTTTGTATAACCTTTTATGTATACATGCATAATCTTTCTGATCTTTGCATATTAAAACATTATTTGATATATGAAGCAGAATTTTTTAATGAGAGTATAGTGTTCCAAATAGTTATATTAATAGCTATAAATTTTATATTCCCAATTACTTGTGAATCAATTGCTATTACATAAGCTGTTGTCCCAGGTGGTGATAATGGTAAAGAACCTGTCTGCCAATGCACGAGACATAAGAGACTCAAGTTTGATCCTTAGATCAGGAAGATTCCCTGTAGGAGGGCATGGTAACCCACAGCAGTATTCTTGCCTGAAGAATCCCCTGGACAGAGGAGTCTAGTGGGCTACAGTTCATAGGATTGCAAAGAAGTAGACATGCCTGCTGCAACTTAGCATGCACGCATGCATTACATAAATTATCCTTTGTGTCAAAATTTCACTGCTCTTAAGTTTCACTGAAGACTGAAAATTTTGGAGTTAATATATTTTAGAATATTATAGCTATGATTATGGGAGCAGTTTAATCATCTATATCTAATGCAATTTTAAATAAATAAATAAAGATGGCAAAGAAATAAGTACAATCTTATTTTAAAACTAGTGAGACTTTTGAGAAAAAAATCCTGATTTTTAGGATACCTCAATATTGTGAAAGAGTATGAAAATAATAATTAGCCATGAGGTAAAACTATATAATTTCAAACATTATAAAAATGAAATTAAGAAGTAGAAATTCAATCTAAAATTAAATGAAATGTATTCTTCATTGTAATTCTGCTTTTCTCAGCTTGAAAATGTTATACAAGATTTATATTATCTATTATAAAATTATTTTCTCTGATTTTATAACTTCATAAAGTTTATTTTAAAAAAACTAAGTATCATTATAAAATAATGGAAGTATTAAAATTCTTATGGTCACTTCCAAATTTTCAAAACTTTTCAAAAATGATTTAATATTGGAACAAGTGATTGTCAGAAAATAAACTCTCAGTCTTAGTTTAGGATTAAATTACAGCTGCAAATAATAGTTTTAGATTTGGGATTCAAGAAGGTTTGTTTGGAAGCCATTCTGTGATCTCTGTAGCCAAGATTAATAATTCTTGGAAGCCATGGCATTGCACTGGAAAAATAATAATTTATCAGGACATGATAACCACAGGTATCATTCTAAGAGATAACCAGTCTGATAAGTAAAGATTACTAAGAACATTTCATTAGAGGTTTAAAGCAGAGGGAGGCAGAATATTTTCCAAGGTAGAGAAAAGTTCCTCATTTTCAAAATCTCTACCAGTGGGTAGAATGAGAATAGCATTTTGTCCATTAAAAGGAAAGCTAGCAGGAGGTAAATCATATATATATTTCATTTTTAAAATTGAACTTTAATCCTATTTTGCAACTCAATTCTGATAAAAGCTGGAAAACTAATCTCAGTCCATTCCACCCTGTCTCTAACCCCCTGCCAAGGAGATAATTGAACTAGCCCTACTCTTGTAAGTGTAATTTGTTAAGTATGGTAGATAAATAATCATGTTACTTGAGCCCGATAGGCACATTACAGGTACAATCAACTCCATGGCTTAGTATTCATAAAACTGAGAGGTGAAATTATGGCAAATAGTTGGACAAGTTACACTCTTAATGATGCATATTATTTTCTTAGTTATTGACGAGGAAGGCTTTTATGTAATTTGGATTGTTATTTATATTGTAAAACCTTACTGTGTAGTATCATTTTCCTAATTCTCTAGTCATTGTGATCATTATTAGCATTGATGATGACATGTTCTTCTAAGCACAGAATAATCCACAATAATATAATACTAAAATAACTAAAGGCTCTGTATCCAATTGCTAACACAAAGAATTTCCCTTGTCCTACTGGTTTTTTTTTGGTGCCTGTCCATTGAGATAAATTCCCTTTTGACTGATTGGACAAACAATGCATCCAGGAGCTCCCCATTCCACTGGAAATTGTCTCAGGATAATTTGTGTGTTGACTAAATATGTGGCATATATTATTCATTTAATGAGTGTTAATTATTAATAATTATGAGATATCAGGATGATCATGACTTCTTTTTAGTTTTTGTGTTAAGTAATGCACATATAAATTGATTATAAATAAAAGGAATTGAATGCTCAATAAGCATAAATTTAGTTAAACTTCTGAAACATGTTATTGTTATTGGTCGCTCAGGTCTGTCCGACTCTTTGCAACTCCATGGACTGCAGCAAGCCAGGCTTCTCTGTCCTTCAACTTCTCCCAGAGCTTGCTCAAACTCATGTCCATTGAGTCAGTGATGCCATCCAAATGTCTCTTCCAGTATAGTCCCCTTCTACCCTGCCTTTAACCTTTCCCAGAATCAGGGACTTTTCTAAAGAGTCATCTCTTCCAATCAGGTGGCCAAAATATTGGAACTTCGACTTCAGCATCAGTCCTTCCAATGAATATTCAGGACTGATTGTCTTTAGGATTAACTGGTTTTATCTCCTTGCATTCCAAGGGGCTCTTTATAGTATTCTCCAACACCACAGTTCAAAAGCATCAATCCTTTGGTGCTCAGCTTTCTTTATGATCCAACTCTCACATCCATAAATGACTACTGGAAAACACATAACTTTTACTAGATGGATCTTTGTCGGCAAAGTAATGTCTCTGATTTTTAATATGCTCTAGGTTGGTCAGAGATTTTCTTTCAAGGAGCAAGTTTATTTTGGTTTCATGGCTGCAGTCACCATATGCAGTGATTTTCGAGCCCAAGAAAACATTCTGTCACTCTTTCCATTGTTCCCCCATCTATTTTCCATGAAGTGATGGGACCAGATGCCGTATCTTAGTATTTTTAATGCTGAGTTTTAAACCAGCTTTTTCACTCTCCTCTTTCACTTTAATCAAGAGGCTCCCCAGTTCCTCTTTGTTTTCTTCTGTAAGGGTGGTGTCATCTGCTTATCTGAAGTTATTGGTATTTCTCCTGGCAATCTTGATTCCAGCTTGTGCTTCATCCAGCCTGGCATTTCACATGATGTACTCTGCATATAAGTTAAATAAGCGGGTGACAATATACAGCCTTGATGTATTCCTTTCCCAATTTTGAGCTAGTTCATTGTTCCATGTCCAGTTCTAACTGTTGCCTGCATACAACTTTCTCAGGAGTCAGGTAAGATCTGGTATCCCAACCTCTTTAATACATTTCCACAGTTTGTTGTGAGCCACACAGTCAAAAGCTCTAGTGCTGTCAATGAAGCAGTAGATGCTTTTTTTAGAACTCTCTTGCTTTTCCTATGATCCAACGGATGTTGGTGATTTGATCTCTGGTTCCTCTGCCTTTTCTAAATCCAGGATGAAAATCTGGAATTTCTCGGTTCATGTACCATTGTAGCCAAACTTGGAAAATCTTGAGTATTACTTTGCTGGTGTGTGAAATAAGTGAGATTTTGTGGTACTTTGAATATTCTTTGGCATTGCCTTTCTTTGGGATTGGAATGATAACTGACCTTTTCCAGAACTGTGTTCACTGCCGAGTTTTCCAAATTTACTGGCATGTTGAGTGTAGCACTTTAACAACATCATCTTTTAGGATTTAAAATAGCTCTGCTGGAATTCCATCACCTCTACTAACTTTGTTCGTAGTGATTCTTCCTAGGGTCCACTTGACTTCACACTCAGGATGTCTGACCCTACATGAGTGATGACACCATCCAGGTTATCTAGGTCATTAAGATCTCTTTTGTATAGTTCTTTTGTTTTTGAATGTTTAGTTTTAAGTCAGCTTTTTTATCTCCTCTTTTACCTTCATCAGGAGGCTCTTTAGTTTCTCTTCGCTTTTGGCCTTAAGGGTGACGTCATCTGCATATCTGAATTTCCTACCATTTATGCCAGCAATCTTTATTCCAGCTTGTGCTTCATGCATTTATTATCTCCAGTTATTCCTCCAGTTTCCTTAGGATTTTCTATCTAAACAATTTTATTATCTGCAAATAAAGTTATCTTTATATATATCTTTCTAGTATTATACCCTTTGATTTTATTTCATTGCCTTAGCTAGGCCCCCTGATACAGTGTTTAATAACAAAAGGGATATCCTCTTTTTCTTGCTGTTAAAAATATTCACTATTTCATCATTGTCTAATGTTAGCTGTATGTTTTACATAGACATCTTTGTCAAATAAAGAGACTCACTCTATTTATAGATTGTTGATAATTTTTATAAGGATTGGATAATACATTTTGTCAAATGTTTTTCTTGCATATACTGAGATGATTTTATGATGTCTCAATTGATTTCATGATTTTGTAACAACTGCAGCTAATTTATGAATTACAGATTTTCATATGTAACCAACATTGTACACCATGACTATATCTCAATTGGACATGATTTTTTTTTTATATGCTCTACGTTTGGTTGGTAATGCTTTTTAATAAGCTTTTTTTTCTATTATATTTCTGTTATATTTGTGTGGGGTATTGATCTATATAATTTTCTAGTATTACTTAACTTTGAAATATAATAGCTAACTTGGACTCTTCAGTTTGAAGAGTATATATTTGCTATACATTTGCTATTATTTGCTTGCCTAAATGTGTAATATCACTCATTTGTGAAATCACTTAAAACATAGCATATTTATTAGATAATTTTGGATAAAATTAAATTACTTTTAACAGTTGCAGCCATATTAGTATTTTCCAATCCTTGTTGGTTGTGCTATCCAATGAAGTTTTTCATATTGGTTGTTGGATTTGGGTCATAATGTTCATAATATTATCTTATTGCTCTTTTAATATTTTTGGAATCAGAAGTAATGTCTGCTGTTTCATTCATTGTGTTGAAAATTTGTATTATTTATTTTATCAAATTCATAGATTTTTTAAAATACTGTTGATCTTTTCAATGTACCAAACTTTGGCTTCATTAATTTATTTTATCATTTTCTATTTTGCTTATTTATTCTTATTCTACTTACTTTGGGTTTAATGTACTCATGTTTTCATTGACTTGCTAATCCTGTACACTAGCCTTCAGTGTTTCTCAAAAATGTCAGTTATCATTTGCACTATTTTTTTTTCTTTTATGTATGCCTTTTTTAACCATCTTGCTGATTTAATAATATAATATTTTGAATATTGAATGTACTCTGCCTCCAGTGATTATATTTGTTCTACCTGGAGATTGACAAGCTTTTTGTATTTGTAAGTTAATGATTTCATCATGTTTGTAAAGTTCTAAGCCATTATTTCAAATTATGTTTACTGCCAAAATCTCCTTTCCTTCTATAATTGCACATGTGACAGACTATGTATTATCCTACTTTTCACCCTGGCTGTGCTCATTTTAATTCAGTCATTCTTTTCTCGGCTCTTCAGATTAACTCCTGTTGAGATATACATGCATGTATTTACTAGGCTTCTTGGTGACTCAGTTCAGTTCAGTCGCGTCTGACTTTTTACCATCCCCTGGGTTATAGGACCTTGGCTTCCCCGTCTTTCACCAACTCCAGGAGCTTGCTCAAATTCATGTCGATCGACTCAGTGATGCCATTCAACTATCCAGTCCTCTGTCATCACCTTCTCCGTTGGGCTTCAATCTTTTCCAGCAACAGGGTCTTTTCCAACTAGTCAGTTCTTCACATCAGGTGGCCAAAATATTGGAATTTCAGTTTCAGCATCACTCCTTCCAATGAACATTCAGGACTGATTTTCTTGAGGATTGACTGGTTCGATCTCCTTGCAAAGACTCTCAAGAGTCTTTTCCAACATAATAGTTCAAAAGCATCAATTCTTCAGTGCTCAGCTTTCTTTATAGTCCAGCTCTCACATCTGTACATGACTACTGGACAAACCATAGCTTTGACTAGATAGACCTTTGTCAGCAAAGTATGTGTCTCCTTTTTTTTTCAGGTTGGTCATAACGTTTCTTCCAAAGAGCAAGCATCTTTTACTTTCATGGCTGCAGTCACCCTCTGCAGTGATTTTGGAGCCCAAAAAATAAAGTCTGTTATTGCTTCCACTGATTATCCATCTATTTGCCATGAAGTGACAGGACCAGATGCTATGGTCTTAGTTTTCTGAGTATTGACTTTTAAGCCAACTTTTCCACTCTCCTCTTTCACTTTCAAGAGACTCTTTAGTTCTTTGCTTTCTGCCGTTAAGGGTGGTGTCATCTGTATATCTGAGGTTTTTGATGTTTCTCCTGGCAATCTTTAACCCCGCTTGTGTTTCATCCAGCCTGGCATTTCACGTGATGTACTCTACGTATAAGTTAAATAAGCAGGGGTACAATATACAACCTTGGCATACTCCTTTCCCAATTTGAAACCAGTCTGTTATTCCCTGTCAAGTTCTAACTGTTGCTTCTTGACCTGCGTACAGATTTCTCAGGAGGCAGGTATGGTGGTCTGGTATTTCCTTCTCTTGAAGAATTTTCCACAGTCTGTTGTGATCCACACAGTCAAAGGCTTTGGTATAGTAAAAACAGAAGTAGATGTTTTTCTGTAACTCTCTTGCTTTTTTGATGATCCAACGGGTGTTGGCAATTTGATCTCTGGTTCCTCTGCATTTTTCTAAATCCAGCTTGAACATCTGGAAGTTCTAAGTTCATATACTGTTGAAACCTGGCTTGGAGAATTTTGACCATTACTTTGCTAGCATGTGAGATGAGGGCAAATGTGCAGTAGTTTGAATAATTCCTCATAGAGAAATATAATTGAGGAATATAATAAGTATATTATGTCCTGTCCAAATAACTTTGCTTAATACAACCAATTAAATTTTCTAAATATACTTTAAAAATGTGATTTTATTTCTCAAAAACTCTATAATTACATTCTTATTAATATTAAATATCAGAGAGATGGACTTGAAAACTAGGTAAAATGTATCATTAGATTCTAGAATGGTGAATTACAAATTTTAGCTATCTAATCTTTGGTTACTTCATCTACAAAATGAAGAAAATTTAGTGCAGTTTCCTGCTTGTTGTGTATAATGAATGAGATCAGAAATGTAACCTAGGTATGGTTAATAGAGCATAGACATTAGACTTAAGCACCCTTGTGTTCCAAGACCATGTCTACAACTCCCTGCCTCTTTGACTTTTAAGATATTATTTAAGCTCTTTAAATTTTAATTGTTGATCTGGAACATTTTGATAATTATTCAATAATCATCTCATGAGTTTCTCTTGAATTAAATGAAATAGTCTGTGCTATTTTGTTGTTAGTCACTCAGTCATGTTCGACTCTTTGGGATCCCATGAACTATAGCTTGTCAAGCTCCTCTGTCCATGGAATTCTCCAGGGAGGAATGCTGAAGACAGTAGCCATTCCCTTCTCCAGGGTATTTTCCTTCCCCTCAGGTAAAAAAATCCTTGGTCTCCTGCATTGAAGGAAGATTCTTTACCATCTAAGACACCAAGGAGTCCATGTCAACTACGTAATAAAATGCTAGACCCTTAATAGGCAGTCAATTAATTTTAACTGTTGTTGTTTTTGCTACTGTTTGGCATAGTAATTCTTTATTCAAAGTTTGTTTGTTTTTTTTCTATTTGACTAATGCAGTTAAATCCAGTCTCAAGTTTCCCTAGCATTTGAGTATTTACACAATTGTCTTCTACCTAATTTTATGAACTTATTTTTCAGTACTTCTCTATACCAGCTCAAAAGCTCTAATCTAATAGCTCTAGTGGTTGCATTACTTAGAAGTCATACACATACACAATTCTCTGCTGCTACTCACATTTTTTTTTCTTTTTTAGAATGAGGTCTTCCTTTCTTTCCCTTATTTCTCCATAAATTACTTCCTTTACTCCTTCTACTGATTTATTGACTTTCTTTCTTGGCAGCACAGCCTATGATCTAGTCAAATTATAGGTCCATCTTATAGCAAATAGAAGGTACTGAATAAATGTTTCATAATCTAGAAAGTTAAAGACAGGTGGTTGTTTTTAATCTTAAAGAAATCCCAAAGTATTATGATTCTCTTCAGACAGATGTACTTGAAGATAGGTATGAAGCAACCTTTATTTTCAAACTGGAGTCACAGGTTGTAATTAAGTATTTTATACTTTTGTTGCCATACATAGAAAGGAAAGGAACACAATTTTCTCTGCATGTTTTATTAGGACCCCCAAAGGAATGTTGAAAGAAATAACATCATTTCTTAAAAAGAAAAGGTGTGCAATTGCTACAACCACATAGATAATATGCATATTTGCTTATCTTTGACTCAAAATGTGTTTGTTTCATGCATGATTGTTTGTTTCTAAAGTGAAAAAAAAAATATATATAGTAGCTATTGTTAGCCTTGTAATATTGAATGCACCAATGCCTCCCTTTGTAGAATACTGAATTGGCTATCATTAGTGACAGATGTTATATACATTGCAATAATACTGCCTATATAATTATGATAATTTCCTACTTCTGATTTGTCAGTTTAACAGGTAAAAATCAATTGATGACTGCCTGAAAATGACTGACACTTTTCCTCTATTAAGTAATTTCTGCTGGTACAGTGCAAGGTTTTTTTGATTGTTTGTTTGTTTGTTTGTTTGTTTTAATGAGTTCTTGAATTCTGTTGAAGTCTGCATGTCTTAATCCTTTGTAAATAGTAAACAGGTGTGACAATTTATAGCAATCCAGTGAGAAGCTCTCTAATCACTCCATCTCGGGATTTTAAAATGTGTTTTATGGGGAAAAGCTATAAATCTATTTTTATATACAGTAACATTTTTGAACACATGACCGGTTTTTAGCTAGTGAAAAATCTTGAAAATGAAAATCTAGATGTATGGCAAAAAAACACTACAATATTGTAAAGTAATTAACCTCCAACTAATAAAAATAAATGGAAAAAAATAAAAAAGAAAATCTAGAAAGTGAAACTTGCCGAATTATTTACCTTTAATCTATAAATAATTTTATTAAATATTTTGTCTTTTATGCTCAATAATATTACAGTTTCAGATGCTGCCTCTAAATCCCAATGTAAGAGTTTCTAAAATATTGTTACAAACATTGCTTTTAATAGATATGGTCAAGCTTGATCTTTTTTAATATGCTGATTTTATTTCAGTTATCAAAAATTCCACTTTATGCACAGTCTTCATTATGCCCAGGCTGACCCAACAGTTCTATCCACTTCATGCTTGCCAGGTTCCAGAAATTCTCTGTGATTAATTAAAGACAAATATTTGCAAGTAATAAATTTTGATACCAAATTGTGCATCCATTCAATGGAATTCTTCATCAAGCTAAAGAGGAACTTTAAAAAATGTATGAGAGAATAAATTAAAATGCACATTTTAATGAGCTATCAATTGGGTAATTTTGGAAAGAAAGTATTTTCTATCACTTTTCATCAAATTTGATTCCAGCAGTGTCTGTCCCTATTTATAGCCAACTTTCATGGCTATAGTCGACATCCTAGACAGCTTAGATCTTTCAGGGAGCACTTTTCATAGACTTTATTCTGTTTTCTAACAGAATAGAAATAGCATGTATTAAGGCACATGAGCCCACCATTTGCTGCTCAGGGACTGAGGTTTCACTTCAGGTGCATGATTGCCAGGAACTGAAGCTTTTCTAAATCCACCACATCTACTTCTCAGAAAGCAATGGATCCTACATGAGCACAATTTTAATATTTTTCTCCTGAAAACAATGTATCTTAATTCATTATTTTTAGTAGGCATTAGACTTGTAAAGTGAAGAATTTCTTTTGTTGTGGAAGAAGAAGAAACATCACTCTTTGCCTTCTGAAATCATATGACCAGGTCAAGAATGTTTCATAATTATTTATTATTTTCTGAGCTAAGGACACAACACTTGAATAAATTAAATTATTTAATCAAGATATGATAATACAGAGGGGTGTGTGTGTGTGTGTGTGTGTGTGTGTGTGTGTGTGTGTGCAGACTAAAAGTTATAAATCCTAAATTTTAGGTGAGGTAAAACAATGACTTTAAAATCCAATAAAATTCTGAGCAAAACTTAAATGTTAACATAAAAATATTGTTGCATTCTTTTCAGCATTTGCTCATAGAAGTTTCACTCTCTGGCTACATGCATCAGTTAAATATAAAATTATTTCCAAAGGAAACTCTTTTACCCCTCATAAAATTTTGATAGACCAATGGTGGAAACATGGAAGGTGACAACTATTGATTAATTGAAAGAAAGAAGCTTTTTAATCTCTCTTGGTAGCAGTTGTTTTATAACCAAAATCCGAGAACTTCTAACTGTATCTGTCTAGCGTTTTGAAGTTTTTACAGTGTTGACCTGTGCACATGGCACTCACTGCTGACAGCTGCCCTTTGAGGAAAGAAACACAATAATCACTAAATATTGAATATTTACCAGACAGTTAGGTAGACAGACCCTGACTGGGAGTTGATTACTTCTTCCATGATGGATTTTCAATTTCTCAGCAACATTTGATTTGAATGTTGATAAAATTTTATGAAGAAATTAAAGTGTATTTCCTTCCTGCTGTCTTTGATCTATATCTTCTTGTTCTCAGACAAAATAGAAGCCTCTGCCTTCTTTTTTTTTTTTTTTTTTTTTTTTTTGTTCTTAGGAGCCTTGTCCCTTTAAAAAAATTTCCTCCTTTATTATTCCCTTCAGACCTTTCTGCTTTTTTAATTTATATGCTGTTACATCTTCAGTTGCCTTACAGGACTTTTACTGGTTATCTATTACTGTGTAACAAAAGAATCCTAAAGCTAGTAGCTTTAAGCAATAACAATATTTATTTTTGTTCAAGAATCAGCAGTTTTATTTTGCTTTTTCCTCTGGTAGTTGTCATTTGGAGTGACTCAGGCTGCATGCCAGAATTATCTGAAGATGGCTTACAGTTTATAACTAGAATTTTACAGTAGATACTGGCTCTTAGCTGTGACCTTAGGTGTACTGTTGAATGGGATACTTATATGTAACCTCTTACCATCTCCAAATGTCATTAACATTCAAAATATGATATCAGGATTCCATGACAAGCTTCCAGATAAAAGGATAAACTTTTATCTCACCTTTTATGACCTAACCTTAGAAGTTACATAAAATAATTCTCTCTACATTCTTTATGTATGTATGTTATAAAAGCTGAATCAAGTTGAAGGGAGGGAGAAAGTTCTTGAAGACCATGTTCAGTTGGAAATATTGCTGTGGCCATTTTTGAAGTCACAGAACACTTCTCTCTCTCTCTTTCTCTTTTATTCTGTGAAACCTAGGTACTTCTCTGACTTCCTCTTCTGTAGCCCACTACAGAAAAAGGCACTCACTTCACCACAGAATGTGCAGCATGAGGCCATTATATCTTCTTTCCAGCCAAAAACTGCATTTACCAGACAACTGTTTATTGCTTTAAACATATCTCACAAAATCATTCTTTGAGCTTCATGCCACCTCACATTAAATGTGCTTCTGCTTTTAGAATTATCATTTACTGTCTTCATGGCTATTCATCATTAATTGATGGATCCGGCACCTAGTTAATAATGTTTCTTCCCCTTGCAAATCTTATTATCTCTATGTTAAGCTCTTACTTCAAGTTTTTACTTTTTCGGCTCCAAGGAATATCAAAATGTTTGCTATAGTAACTCACACCCACAAAGATGTCAAGAACTTGTCATAATCCTGTAATACTAAGCTTTTCTTCTGATTCTTTCACTTTATAAATGATTCTACATTTCTGTATTGGAGTCTAAGTTTTTTTTTTCCCACTGTGAAGTCATTTGTTGCAATAGAAAAATATTTTTTTTGAGTTCTAGATTTTGGAAATTATTCCATATCTGCTGTTTATTAATCTAGACCAAGAAACTTAATTAACTTTTCTGAACTTTTGTTTCTTCGTGTGCAGTAGTTGAAAACAAAAAGTGTTGCTTTGAAGTTGAATTAGACCTTGTATATAAAATCCTAGCACTTAGAAGGCATTATTAGAACATTGCTAGTTTCCACTGTGAGATTTTTTTTGTCTTCCATAGTTATAAAAACCCAGGTGTCACACATCTAGTATATCCTATCATGCATATTGTTGTATTCAGATCATGTGTTTTCTCTGTTCCTTTTCAAAGCTGCCAACCACAGGTGGAGGGAATGCTAATCTTCTATAGGATTTAGAAATTCATGTGTGGTCTTCAAATTCAACATTTGTCTCAAGACTGACCTGTTTTCTTTTTTAGAAGCTTTTCTTCTTTATGAACTATACATATGAGTGGTGTCAGCTCAGTTCAGTCTCTCAGCAGTGTCCGATTCTGCGACCCCATGGACTGCTGCACGCCAGGCTTCCCTGTCCATCACCAACTCCAGAAGCTTGCTAAAACTCGTGTCTGTTGATTCAGTGATTCCATCCAGCCATCTCATCCTCTGTCGTCCCCTTCTCCTCCTGTCCTCAATCTTTCCCAGAAGCAGGGTCTGTTCTAATGAGTCAGTTACTTGCATCAGATGGACAAAGTATCAGAGGTTCAGCTTCAGCATCTGTCCTTGCAGTGAATATACAGGACTGATTTCCTTAAGGATTGACAGGTTTGATCTCCTTGAAAACTTCTTTCCAAGTCTCCAGCTCCACAGTTCAAAAGCATCCGTTCTTCAGTGCTCAGCTTTCTTTATGATCCAACTCTCTCATCCACATATGACTACTGGAAAAAACTATAGTTTTGACTAGATGGACCTTTGTTGGCAAAGTAACGCCTCTGATTTTTAATATGCTGTCTAGGTTGGCCATAGCTTTTTTCTAAAGAGCAAGTGTCTTTTAATTTCATGGCTGTGGTCACCATCTGCAGTGATTTTGGAGCCCAAGAAATTATTCTCTCACGATTTCCATTATTTCCCCATCTATTTGCCATGAAGTGATGAGAACAGATGCTGTGATCTTAGTTTTCTCAAGGTTGAGCTTTAAGCCAGACTTTTCACTTTCCTTTTTCACTATAATCAAGAGGTTCCTCAGTTCGTCTTTGCTTTCTATCCTAAGGGTGGTCTCATCTGCTTATCTGAGGTTACTGATATTTCTCCTGACAATCTTGATTCTAACTTGTAATACATCCAGCCCAGCACTTCACAGGATGTTCTCCGCATATGTTAAATAAGCAGGGTGACAATATATAGCCTTAACATACTCCTTTCCCAATTTGAAAACAGTCCATTGTTCTATGTCCAGTAATAACTCTTGGTTCTTTTTTTTTTTTTTCTTTTGTTTTAAATTTATTTATTTATTTATTTATTTATTTATTTATTTATTTATTTATTTTTATTCAAGGATAATTGCTTTACACATTTTTGTTGTTTTCTGTCAAACCTCAACATGAATCAGCCATAGGTATACACATATCCCTTCCCTTTTGAACCTCCCTCTCATTCCCCTCCCCATCCCACCCCACTAGGTTGATACAGAGCCCTTGTATGAGTTTCCTGAGCCATACAGCAGTTTCCTGTTGGCTATCTATTTTACATGTGGTACTGTAAGTTTCCATGTTACTCTTTTCATACATCTCATCCTCTCCTCCCCTCTCCCCATGTCTATTCTCTATGTCTGTTTCTCCATTGCTGCCTTGTAAATAAATTCTTCAGTATTACTTTTTTTAGATTCCATATGTATGCATTAGAATATAATATTTATCTTTCTCTTTCTGACTTGCTTCATTTTGTATAATAGATTCTAGGTCCATCCACCTCATTAAAACTGACTCAAATGCATTCATTTTTATCTCTGAGTAATATTCCATTGTGTCTATGTACCACAACATCTTTATCCATTCATCTGTTGAAGAACATCTAGGTTGCTTCCATGTTCTAGTTATTGTAAATAGTGTTGCAATGAAAACTGGGATACATGTGTGTTTTTCAATTTTGGTTTCCTCAGGGTATATGCCTAGGAGTGGGTTTGCTGAGTCATATGGTGGTTTTATTCTTAGTTGCTTTTTTTTTTAATTTTTTTAAGGAATCTCCATACCATCTTCCATAGTGTCTGTACCAATTTACATTCCCACCAACAGTGTAAGAGCAGTCCCTTTTCTCCACACCCTTTCCAGCATTTACTTTTGTAGACTTTTTGGTGATGGCCATTCTGACTGGTGTGAGATGATATTTCATTGTAGTTTTGATTTACATTTCTTTAATAATAAGCGACGCTGAGTATTGTTTCGTGTGTTTGTTAGCCATCTGTATGACTTCTTTAGAGAAAGGTCAGTTTAGGTATTTTCCCCACTTTTTGATTGGGTTATTTGTTTTTTCTGGTATTGAGTTGTATTAGCTGCTTATATATTTGGGAAATTAATCCTTTGTCAGTTGTTTCATTTGCTATTATTTTCTCCCATTCTGAGGGTTGCCTATTCACCTCACTTGTAGTTTCCTTCACTGTGCAAAAGCTTTTAAGTTTAATCAGGTCCCACTTCTTTACTTTCATTTTTATTTCCATTATTCTAGGAGATGGATCATAGAGGATCTTACTTTGATTTATGTCATTGAGTGCTCTGCCTATGTTTTTGTCTAGGAGTTTTATAGTTTCTGGTCTTTCATTTATTTAATTCATTTTGAATTTATCTTTATGTATGGTATTAGGAAGTGTTCTAATTTAATTCTTTTACATGTAGCTGTCCAGTTTTCCCAGCACCATTTATTGATGAGGCTGTCTTTGCCCCCATTGTATATTCTTGCCTCTTTTGTCAAAAATAAGGTACGCATGGGTAAATGGGTTTATTTTAGGGCTTTCTATCTTGTTCCATTGGTCTATAATTCTATTTTTGTGCCAGTACCATACTGTCTTGATGACTGTAGCTTTGTAGTATAATCTGAAGTCAGGAAGGTTGATTCCTCCAGCACCATTTTTCTTTCTCAAGACTGCTTTGGCTATTCAGAGTCTTTTGTATTTACATTTGAATTATGAAATTTTTTTAATCTAGTTATGTGAAAAATGTCATTAGCAATCTGATAGGGATCACATTAAATCTGTAGACTGCATTTGGTAGTATAATCATTTTTATAATATTGATTCTTCTTACAAAATAACATGGAATATCTCTCCATATGTTTATGTCATCTTTGATTTCTTTAATTAGTGTCTTATAATTTTCTGTGGACAGTTCTTTTGTCCCCTTAGGTAAGTTTATTCCTAGATATTTAATTATTTTTGTTGCAATGGTGAATGGGATTGGTTCCTTAATTTCCCTTTCTGATTTTCCATTGTTAGTACATAGAAATGAAAGTGATTTCTGTGTATTGATTTTGTATCCTGCAACTTTGCTAAATTCACTGATTAGCTCTAGTAATTTTCTAGTACTATCTTTAGGGTTTTCTATGTACAGTAGCTTGCATCTTCACACAGTGAGAGCTTTACTTCTTTTTTTCTGATCTGTATTCCTTTTATTTCTTTTTCATCTCTGATTGCTGTAGTAAGGAATTCCTGAATTATGCTGAGTAATAGTGTTGAAAGTGAACACCCTTTTCTTTTTCCTGATCTTAGGGGGAACACTTTCAATTTTTCATCATTGAGAATAATATTTGTTGTAAGCTTATTATATATGGTCTTTACTCTGTTGAGTTAGGTTCCTTCAATTCTCATTTTTTAAAAAGTTTAATCATAAATGGGTGCTGAATTTTGTCAAAGGATTTTTCTGCGTCTATTGATATTATCAGGTTTTTTTTTTTATCTTTCAAGTTGTTAATATGGTGTATCACATTGATTGATTTGTGTATATTGAAGGATCCTTGCATCCCTAGAATAAACCCAACTTGATCATGATGTATGAGATTTTTGATGTCTCTCTGAATTTTGCTTGCTAAAATTTTGTTGAGGATTTTTGCATATGTTCATCAGTGATATTGGTCTGTGGTTTTCTTTTCTGTGTGTTGTCTTTGACTGGTTTTGGTATCAGGATGATGGCGGACTTATAGAATGAGTTTGGAAGCATTCCTTTCTCTGCAATTTTTTGAAAGTTTTAAAAGGATAGGCATTAGCTCTTCTCTAAATATTTGATAGAATTCTCCTGTGAAGCCATCTGGTCCTGGGCTTTTGCTTTAGGGAGATATTTTATCGGAACTTCAATTTCAGTGCTTGAAATTGAGTTGTTCATAATTTATATTTCTTCCTGGTTCAGACTTGGAAGATCGAACATTTCTAAGACTCTCTCCATTTATTCCAGGTTGTCCATTTGATTGTCATATAGTTTTTCATAATAGTCTCTTATGATCCTTTGTATTTCTGCATTATCTGTTGTAACCTCACCTTTTTCATTTCTAATTTTGTTGATTTGATTTTTTCTTTCTTTTTTCTTTTTTTGATTTTTATAAATTTTATATTTTCAGTTGTCATATATATATATATATAATTAGTTGGAAGCTAATTACTTTATGAGTCTGGCTAAACTTTTGCCAGTTTTGTTTATGTTCTCAAAGAACCAGCTTTTAGTTTTATTAATCTTTACTATTGTTTCTTTTATTTCTTTTCCATTTATTTCTGCTCAGATCTTTATGACTTTTTTCCTTTTACTAATTTTTTTATTTTTCCTTATGTTCTACTTTTCCCAGTTATTTTGCTTGTAAAGTTCGGTTGTTTACTTGATATTTCTCTTGTTTCTTGAGGTAGGATTGTATTACTATAAATTTCCCTCTGAGAACTGCTTTTGCTGCATCCCATAGGTTTTGAGTTGCCATGTTTTAATTGTCATTTATTTATAGATTTTTTTATTTCCTTTTTGATTTCTTTAGTAACCTGTTGGTTATTTAGGAAAGTGTTTAATCTCCATGTGTTTCTGTTTCTTACTTTTTTTTTTTCTTGTAATTGATATCTAATCTCATAGTGTTGTGGTTGGAGAAGTTGCTTGATACAATTTAAATTTTATTAAATTTACAGGTTTGATTTCTGACCCAAGATGTGGTCTATCCTGGAAAATATTCCATGAGCATTTGAGAAGGAGGTGTATTCTTCTGAATTTGGTTAGAATGTCCTGAAGAAATCAATGAAATCCATTTCATCTAATGTATTATTTAAGACTTGTTTCCTTATTAGTTTTGTTTTGATGATCTGCCCATTGGTGTGAGTAGGGTGTTAAAGTCCTATTATTATTGTGTTACTGTCAATTTCTCCTTTTATGTCTGTTACTGCTTGTCTTATGTATTGAGGTCCTCCTATGTTGGGTGCCTAAACATTTACAATTGTTCTGCTTTTCTCTTGGATTGATCCCTTGATCATTATGTAGTGTTCTTCCTTATCTCTTATAATGTTCTTTATTTTAGGTCTATTTTGTCTTATGAGGATTGCTACTCCTGCCTTCTTCTGCTTTCTATTTGCATGGAGTATATTCTTTCATCCTCTCACTTTCACTCTATATGTGTCTTTAGGTCTGATGTGGATTTCTTATAGATAGCATATATATGGGTCTTGTTTTTGTATCCATTCAGCCAGTCTGTGTCTTTTGATTGGAGCATTTAATCCATTTATATTTAAAATAATTATTGAAATATATGTTCCTATTTCCTTTTTCTTAATTGTTTGGGATTGACTTTTAGATGTCTTTTCTTCTCTTCTATTTCTGGACTATATAAGTCCCTTTACATTTCTTCTAAAGCTGGTTTGGTGGTGTTGAATTCTCTTAACTTTTGTTTGTCTGAAAAGCTTTTTATTTCTCCATCAATTTTGAATAAGATCCTTGCTGGATACAGTAATTTGGTTGTATATTTTTCCCTTTCAATACTTTAACTATAGTCTGCCATTTCCTTCTGGCCTGCAGAGTATCTGCTAAAAGATCAGCTATTAAACATATGGGGTTTCCCTTGACTGTTAATTGTTGCTTTTCCCTTTCTGCTTTCAATGTCTTTTTGTTGTGTTTATTCTTTGTTTGATTAACATGTGTCTTGGCAGGTTTCTGCTTGGGTTGGTCCTGTGCCTCTTTGTGCCTCTTGGACTTGATTGACTATTTCCTTTTCCATGTTGGAGAAATTTTCAACTATACTCTCTTCACAAATGTTCTCACACCCTTTCATTTTCTCTTTTTCTGGGATACCTACAACTTGAATGTTGGTGCATTTGATATTGTCCCAGGGGTCTCTGAGGCTATCCTCAGTTCTTTTCATTCTTTTCATTTAATTCTGCTCTTCAGAAGTTATTTCCACCATTTTATCTTCCAACTCACTGATGTGTTCTTCAGCTTCAGATATTGTTATTGATTCCTTATAGAATGTTTTAATTTCACAAATTATGCTGTTTGTCACTTAATGTTTATTATTTAATTCTTCTAGGTTTTGTTAATTGATTCTTGCATTTTCTCCATTTTGTTTTAAGTGTTTGATCACCTTTAATATCATTATTCTGAATTTTTTTCAGGTAGTTTGCCTATTTATTCTTCATTTATTTGGACTTCTGTGTTTCTATTTTGTTATTTAATTTGTGTAGTATTTATCTGCCTTTTCATTATTTTCTATTTAACTTATTGTGTTTGAGGTCTCTTTTTCCCAGACTTCAAAGTTGAATTCTTTTTTCCTTTTGGTATCTGCCCTCCTAAGTTCAGTCCAGTGGTTTGTGTAAGCTTAGTATAGAGTGAGATTTGTGCTGAGTTTTTGTTTGTTTTTTCTCTGATGGGCGAGGCTGAGTAAGGCGTTAATCTTATCTGCTAATGATTGGGTATGTCTTTTTCTTTCATTTGCTGTTTAGATGAAGCTGTCTGCACAAGGTGCCACTTGTGGTTGGGTGATACAGGTCTTGTATTCAGGTGGTTTCCTTTCTGTGAGTTCTCACTATTTTATACTCCCTAGGGTTCACTGCCATAGGGTGGTGTCATCTGCATATCTGAGGTTATTGATATTTCTCCCAGCAATCTTGATTCCACCTTGTGCTTTTCCCAGCCCAGCGTTTCTCATGATGTACTCTGCATATAAGTTAAACAAGCAGGGTGACAATATACAGCCTTGACGTACTCCTTTTCCTATTTGAAACCAGTCTGTTGTTCCATGTCCAGTTCTAACTGTTGCTTCCTGACCTGCATACAGGTTTCTCAAGAGGCAGGTCAGGTGGTCTGGTATTCCTATCTCTTTCAGAATTTTCAACAGTTCATTGTGTTCCACACAGTTGAAGGCTTTGGCATAGTCAATAAAGCAGAAATAGATGTTTTTCTGGAATTCTCTTGGTTTTTCGACGATCCAGATGACACCACCCTTATGGCAGAAAGTGAAAAGGAACTAAAAAGCCTCTTGATGAAAGTGAAAGAGGAGAGTGAAAAAGTTGGCTTAAAGCTTAACATTCAGAAACCTAAGATCATGGCATCTGGTCCCATCACCTCATGGGAAATAGACGGGGAGACAGTGGAAACAGTGTTAAACTTTATTTTTTTGGGGGGGCTCCAAAATCACTGTGGATGGTGACTGCAGCCATGAAATTAAAAGACGCTTACTCCTTGGAAGGAAAGTGATGACCAACCTAGATAGCATACTAAAAAACAGAGACGTTACTTTGCCAACAAAGGTCCGTCTGGTCAAGGCTATGGTTTTTTCAGTGGTCATGTATGGCTGTGACAGTTGGACTGTGAAGAAAGCTGAGAGCCGAAAAATTGATGCTTTTGAACTGTGGTGTTGGAGAAGATTCTTTAGAGTCCCCTGGACTGCAAGGAGATCCAACCAGTCCATCCTAAAGGAGGTCAGTCCTGGGTGTTCATTGGAAGGACTGATGCTAAAGCTGAAACTCCAGTACTTCGGCCACCTCATGCAAAGAGTTGACTCATTGGAAAAGACCCTGATGCTGGGAGGGATTGGGGGCAGGAGGAGAAGGGGACGACAGAGGATGAGATGGCTGGATGGCATCATTGACTCGATGGACGTGAATTTGCGTAAACTCCAGGAGTTGGTGATGGACAAGGAGGCCTGGCATGCTGAGATTCATGGGCTCACAAAGAGTCGGACATGACTGAGCGACTGAACTGAAATGACCTGAACTGAGGGTTCACTGTCTGGTAGTCTAGGATCTTGGAGTCAGTGCTCCCACTCCAAAGGCTCAGGACTTGATCTCTGATCAGGAATGAAGATTTCACAAGTGGTTTGTTATGGCTTTAAGTGAGATTAAAACAAATACCCAAAAATGAGAAACCAGACAGGTACCCCAGACAAATGGCAGTTACAAAATCAGGCAAATAACAATTAAAATAATGAAATATACACCTATAAGCAAAGTCAAAACAGTCCAACAAAAATACAGTAGAGTGTCCTGGCAAACAAAGGAAATCACAATTTGTATCTACCAGTTTTAAAAAAAAGAATCTTAACTAAAGCACAAACTGGAAAACAAAACTAAAGCAAGGTGCCAAGTAGGGAATAGAGCAATGAAAGCAAAACTAACAAATATGTTGAGAGAAAAGGAAAGAACGAAAGAATATATATGCAAAATTAAATAAGGGTAGATGTAGAAGACTAATATATATTAATGATTAACCTCAAGGGGAAAAGAACAGTAGGAAAGACAAACTAAGGAATAAATGTAGAAAAAATATAATAGGTCTAATAACTTAAAAATTAAAATTAAAAAAAAATTAAAATTACAAAAAAGAAAAGAAAAAAAGAGAGAAAAAAGAGTGAAAAAAAAAAAAAAAAAAGGAAGAAGAAACAAAAGAAGAAAAAGGAAAACTCCACAGAACTGCAAAAGCCCAACGTAGATGCAGAGGTTCATAACAACTACAAAATATGTGACTGGGTGGGGGTGGGGGAGTGGGGGGGCTCAATAGCTTAATTTAACTTCATAGTGCCAATAAAATCAACAACTACAATGAGGGGTGGTGGTCGTGGAAAGAGTGAAAATAAAATCCAAAAGAATCTACAAAAGAAGTCAAAACATAAGAATAATAAATGTTTTTCTTGGGTCACTGCTGTCAGAGTCCTTTCCCTCGCTGGGAGTCACAGTCCACCTCACCTCCCTAGGATGCCCTCCAACACCGTGCTGATCTCTGGACCTTCCATGAAGGCAGCTCATATTCTAATCTGGTCCTACTCCTATGTGTTCTTGCTTCCAATGTCCACAGCTATCAGAGCTAGTGTGTTTTCTTTTGTGGGAGCTCTCAGTGTCCTTTTATACATTCCATAGACACAGAGTCTGCCTAGTTGATCATGTGGATTTAATCTGCAGCTTCCACGGCTGGAGGGAAGGTTTTGGGTCTTCTTCCTTAGCCACACTGCCCCTGTATTTCAACTGTGATTTTTTTATTCATGTACATGTTGGTTGTCCACTGGGGTTTACTCCTGAGTTTGCCCTGGAGGACTAGGGTTTGCCCTTGTGAGGGCCAGGTGTGGAGGTGGTGCAGCTGCTTGGGTCACAGGGTTTCTGGCAGTCCATTTCTCAGGGGAGTTGGCGGCTTAGGGTAGCAGAAAATGTAGAGCTCTAGAAGGATATGGCAACCAGTATTGGCCAATACACTCCAGTATTTTTGCCTGGAGAACCCCCCTGACAGAGAAGCCTGGAAGGCCACAGCTTATAGGCTCGCAAAGAACTGGACATAACTGAGGTGGCCCTTCATGCATAGACACAAGACTTTTTTTTTTTGCTTGTGGCAATTCTGTCCCAGTGAGAGTTGAGTGTGAAGGTGGCACAGCTACTTGGCCTATGGAGACCCTGGTGGCGCCAATTATGCAGTGACACGGACTGCCACCACAACAGGACTTATGGCCCTATCAGAGTCTTTTTTTAAGGCTCTTATAGCTGGCGATCAGAAGGCTTCTTTGGCCAGTCTTTCTCTGTAGCTCTGACCATTCAGGCACTTAAAGGACTCCCTTGCCTGGGGTCTTTCTCTGTTGTTTGGCCTGTCAGGCACACAGAGGGTCCCTGCTGGCTGGGATCTACTCTGTGGTTCAGTGACTCAGGTGTGTGATGGGTCAGCCTCTCTATTGTTTCAGCTGCTTATGCTGGTTGATGGGGAGAGAGCGGCTATGGTGATGGCCCCACCCTCTACATGTGACTCAGCAGTATTATCTTGCTTCCATGGTTGCCCTACTTTCCTCCACAGGCATTTCCCATCACAATCTCCTCCCTCACATCTCCTCAATCTGTCTCTCCACAGTCAATAGCAGCCCTTGCCCTGAGATTGCTCCACGATCCCTAAACTCCAGCTCCCAGGTGCAGCACCTTCCAAGGGACCTGTGTCCCTGTCTGGGGTATGTATGGCTGTGACAAAGACTGTCTGATTCTCATTTCATTTAGGATGCCAATGATCAGCTGTTTCACTCTCAGCCTTAAATGTTTCTCCTCTGACTCAAACAGTTGCTGCATGTGAAGCTTGGATCCCTGCTTCAGTTCCCCCACCCTCTAAGGGCAGGTCCAATCCTACTAATACTCCTTTTCTTTCCCACTAGTTCCTTCATCCTACCTAGTTTTGCATGGCCCTATACATTCTTTTCCACTGGTCAGGTACTCCTGTTCACTCTCAGCTGGTGCTCTCCAGGCACTTCTGTGTCTGAAGGTGTTTTCCTCATGTATCTGTGGAGAGAGATACATTCCTCATCCACATAATCCTCCACCATCTTATTTCCCCTCAAGAGTAAATTCTTAAGTCAGTTTTTGGTTATCCCAATATCCTGTGAGGATAGTGGAAGAAAATGACAGTAATAAACTTCATCTGTCTTTTGTTGGACCTCTGCCCTAACTCTTGCTTCTTGACTTGCATACAGATTTCTCAGGAGGCAGGTAAGGTGGCTTGGAATTCCCTTACCTTTAAGGATTTTCTACAGTTTTGTGATCCACACAGTCAAAGGCTATGGCATAGACAATAAAGCAGAAGTAGATGTTTTACAGGAACTCTTTTGCTTTTTGTATGATCCAACAGATGCTGGGAATTTGATTTCTGATTGCTTTTCCTTTTCTAAATTCAGCTTTAACATCTGGAAATTCTCTTTTCACATACCTTTGAATCCCAGCTTGGAGTTTGAGCATTACTGTGTTAGCTTCTGGGATGAGTGCAATTGTGATGTAGGATTAACATTTCTTGGCATTGTCTTCTTTGGGATTGGAATGATAATTGATCTTTTCCAGTCCTGTGGCCACTGCTGATTTTTAAAAATTTGCTAGCATATTCAGTGCAGCACTTTCACAGCATCATCTTTAGGACTTGAAATAGCTCAGCTGGAATTTCGTCACCTCCACTAATTTTGCTCATATTGATGCTTCCTAAGGTTCTCTTGACTTCAGACTCCAGGATGTCTGGCTATAGCTGAGTGATCACCCCATTGTGGTTATCTGGGTCAATAAGATACTTTTTCTATAGTTCTTCTGTGTATTATTGTCACCTTTTCTTAATATCTTCTGCTTCTGTTAGGTCCATAATGTTTCTGTCCTTTATTTGGCCATTTTGCATGAAATGTTTCCTTGGTATCTATAATTTTCTTGAAGAGATCTCTAGTCTTTCCCATTCTTTTGTTTTCCTCTAATTCCTTGCATTGATCACTGAGGAAGGCTTTCTTATCTCTCCTTGCTCTCCTTTGGAACTCTGATTTAAAATGGTTGTTGGTTCAGTTCAGTTGCTCGGTCATGTCCAACTCTTTGCGATCCCATGAATCGCAGCATGCCAGGCCTCCCTGTCCATCACAAACACCTGGAGTTTACTGAAACTCATGGCCATCGAGTCGGTGATGCCATCCAGCCATCTCATCCTCTGTCGTTCCCTTCTCCTGCCCCCAATCCCTCCCAGCATCAGGGTTTTTTTCCAACCAGTCAACTCTTTGCATGAGGTGGCCAAAGTATTGGAGTTTCAGCTTCAGCATCAGTCCTTCCAGTGAACACCCAGGACTGATCTCCTTTAGGATGGACTGGTTGGATCTCCTTGCAGTCCAGGGGACTCTCAAGAGTCTTCTCCAACACCACAGTTCAAAAGCATCAATTTTTCAGCACTCAGCTTTCTTCACAGTCCAACTGTCACATTCATATATGACCACTGGAAAAACCATAGCCTTGACCAGACGGACCTTTGTTGGCAAAGTAATGTCTCTGTTTTTTAGTATGCTATCTAGGTTGGTCATCACTTTCCTTCCGAGGAGTAAGCATCTTTTAATTTCATGGTTGCAGTCACCATCCACAGTGATTTTGGAGCCACCCAAAATAAAGTCTGACACTGTTTCCACTGTCTCCCCATCTATTTCCCATGAGGTGATGAGACCAGATGCCATGAGCTTAGGTTTCTGAATGTTGAGCTTTAAGCCAACTTTTCACTCTCCTCTTTCACTTTCATCAAGAGGCTCTTTAGTTCATCTTCACTTTCTGCCATAAGGGTGGTGTCATCTGCATATCTGAGGTTATTGATATTTCTCCTGGCAATCTTGATTCCACCTTGTGCTTCTTCCAGCCCAGCGTTTCTCATGATGTACTCTGCATATGAGTTAAATAAGCAGGGTGGCAATATACAGCCTTGACATACTCCTTTTCCTATTTGGAAGCAGTCTGTTTTTCCATGTCCAGTTCTAACTGTTGCTTCCTGACCTGCATACAGGTTTCTCAAGAGGCAGGTCAGATAGTCTGGTATTTCCATCTCTTTCAGAATTTTCCACAGTTTATTGTGATCCACACAGTCAAAGGCTTTGGTGTAGTCAATAAAGCAGAAATAGATGTTTTTCTGGAACTCTTGCTTTTTTGATGATCCAGCGGATGTTGGCAATTTGATCTCTAGTTCCTCTGCCTTTTCTAAAACCAGCTTGAACATCTGGAAGTTCTCGGTTCACGTATTACTGAAGCCTGGCTTGGAGAATTTTGAGCATTACCTTACTAGTGTGTGAGATGAGTGCAATTGTGCGGTAGTTTGGGCATTCTTTGGGATTGCCTTTCTTAGGGATTAGAATGAAAACTGACCTTTCCCAGTCCTGTGGCCACTGCTGAGTTTTCCAAATTTGCTGGTATACTGAGTGCAGCACTTTCACAGCATCATCTTTCAGGATTTGAAATAGCTCAACCTGAATCACATCCACTAGCCTTGTTCGTAGTGATGCTTTCTGAGGCCTACTTGACTTCACATTCCAGGATGTCTGGCTCTAGGTGAGTGATCACACCATTGTGATATTCTGGGTCATGAAGATCTTTTTTGTACAGTTCTGTGTATTCTTGCCGTCTCTTCTTAATATCTTCTGCTTCTGTTAGGTCCATACCATTTCTGTCCTTTATTAAGCCCATTTTTTCATGAAATGCTCTTTTGGTATCTCTAATTTTCTTGAAGAGACCTCTAGTCTTTCCCATTCTGTTGTTTTCCTCTATTTCTGGCTATTCTTTGGAACTCTGCATTCAAATGGGAATATCTTTCCTTTTCTTCCTTTGCTTTTCACTTATCTTTGTTTCACAGCTATTTGTAAGACCTACTCAGACAACCATTTTGCCTTTTTGCATTTCTTTTCCATGGGGATGGTCTTGATCCCTGTCTCCTGTACAATGTCACTAACCTCCGTCCATAGTTCATCAGGCTCTCTGTCTATCAGATTTAGTCCCTTAAATCTATTTCTCACTTCCACTGTATAGTTGTAAGTGATTTGAGTTAGGTCATACCTGAATGGTCAAGTGATTATCCCTTCTTTCTTCAGTTTAAGTCTGAATTTGGCAATAAGGAGTTCATGATCTGAGCCACAGTCAGCTCCTGGTCTTGTTTTTGCTGACTGTATAGAGCTTCTCCATTTGGCTGCAAAGAATATAATCAATCTGATTTCGGTCAAATGTCTATAGCTTTCCTTTTCTCTGTTGCCTTTATCTTCTTTTCTTTTTTGAGCCATTTTTAAGGCCTCTTCAGACAACCATTTTTGTATTTTTGCATTTCTTTTTCTTGGAGATTGTCTTGATCACTTTCTCCTGTACAATGTTTTAAACCTCTGTCCATAATTCTTCAGGCCCTCTGTCCATCATATCTAAGCCCTTGATTCCATTTGTCACTTCCTCTGTAAAATTGTAAGGGATTTAATTTAGATCATACCTGAATGACCTAAGTAGGTTTTCCCTACTTTCTTCAATTTAATTCTGAATTTAACAACAAGCAGTTCATGATCTGAGCCACAGTCAGCTTCCAGTCTTGTTTTTGTTAACTGTATAGAGCTTCTCCATCTTCGGCTGAAAAGAATAGAATCAACCTGATTTTATTATTGACCATCCAGTGATAGCCATATGGAGTCTGCTTTTGTGTTGTTAGAAGAGGGTGTTAGCTATGACCAGTGCATTATATTGGCAAAACTCTGTTAGCCTTTTCCCTGCTTGATTTTGTATTCCAAAGCCAAACTTGACTGTTACTCCAGGTTTCTATTGACTTCCTACTTTTACATGCCAGTCCTCTATGATGAAAATGATTTCTTTTTTTCCAGTTCCAGGATGTCTTGTAGGTCTTCATAGAACTGTTCAACTTCAATGTCTTCCCATAAGTGGTTGGATCATAGACTTGGATGACTGTTATATTGAATAGTTTGCCTTGGAAATTAACAGAGATCATTCTGTCGTTTTTGAGATTGCACATAAGTACTGCATTGTGGACTCATTTGTTGACTATGATGGCTACTCCATTTCTTTTAATGGAGTAGATATAATGTAGCAGTGGTAGCCCACAATAGTAAATATAATGGTCATCTGCATTCAATTTTCCCATTAAAGTCTATGTTAGTTCACTGATTTCTAAAATTTTGATGTTCACTCTTGCCTTCTCCTGTTTGACCGCTTCCAGTTTACCTTGATTCATGGACCTAACATTCCTGGTTACTATGCAATAGTGTTCTTACAGCATTGGACTTTACTTTCATCACCAGTCACATCTACACATGGGTATTGTTTTTGCTTTGACTCCATCTCTTCAATCTTTCTGGAGTTATTTCTCCACTGATCTCCAGTAGCATATTGGACACCTACTGACCTAGGAATTTATCTTTCAGTGTCATATCTTTTTTGCCTTTTCATAGTGTTCATGGGGTTCTCAAGACAAGAGTATGGAAGTGGTTTGATATTCTCTTCTCCAGTGGACCACATTTTGTCAGAATTCTCCACCATGACCAATATGTAATTCATGATCAATGAAGTGTTATTCAAAACAATTCAAGGCATATTATTCAAAAATCTCATTAAAATTCTTGAGTTTGGAGGATATGCTTTAAGTCAAAATATGTTCTGCAACTTTTCCTAAGAATGTGTTTCTGAAATTTTAATGATATAGCATGTGTTCTTCTTAAGTATGGAAATACAATTTGTAAAATATTTATACATTATCTCTCTTTTGTGATAATCATAACATGTTGCCTTTGGAGAGAAAATGTGGATCTTCCAAATATAATTGTATTCTTTTAGGGTGGTTCTGTTTACTACATCTAGATTATATCCAGCTTTGAAAAAGAAAAAAAAAAAGTACAATTATATTCCAGGTCTACATTAGCACTCTACTTCTTTTAAGTATCGTCCAACTCTGGGATTTTATTTTTGAGCAAAAATTAACTGAAAACATACTGCAGCATGTCGCACAATTACATTCAATAATCATGGGATTTGACAACACAATTTTAGATTTCATATAAACAATATGCTATTTTCAGTAATTAGATAATGTGAAGACTAAGTACACTGTAAATAAATACATTCATCTTCTTTCTGTAGAAAAAAATAATTTTATTCTTTGATGATAGGTCTTAGGATTTACTCTCTTAACAGTTTGTGTATATATATATATATATATATATATATATATATATATAAAACATACAGCAATATAAACTATATTCGTCATGTTGTAAGAGGACCTGGCAGACTGTAGTCCCTGGGGACTCAGGGAGTTGGACACCACTCAGTGACGGAACACAGTCCAGAGCACTTTACATCCCTAGTGCTTATTCATCATTAACTGGGACTTTGTAACATTTTACCGCCTTCATCCAATGTCCCCTCTCACCTCTCCTCACCCACGTCAGCAACTACACGTCTACTCACTTTTTCTATGCGTTTGTTTCTTTTTGAAACATATTTGACCTACAACTATGCTAGTTAGTTCCTGTCACATAGTGCTGATTCAGAATTTCTGTAGATTTCAGAATGTTCACTATGGTAAATCTGCTTACCATCTGTCACCAAACAAAAATGCTGCATAGACTATATTCCCTGCACTGTATGCTTTACTCATTTATTTGAAAGTGGAAGTTACTACCTCTTAATCTCCTTTACCTATTTCTTTCCTTCTTCCATCCTCCTCCCCTCGGGTAACCATTCATTTGTTCTCTGTACCTATAACTGTCTTTCTTTATTGTTGTGTTTTCTCATTTCTTTTGTTATTTTATAGATTCTACATATAAGTAAAATCATACAGTATTTGTCCTTCTCTGTTTGGCTTATTTCATTTAGCATATACATTCTAGGTCCAACTCTGCTATTATAAATACCAAAATGTCACTCGTTTTGTGGTTAAGTAACATTCCATAGTGTGTATGTACATATATACATACAACACATCTTCTTTATTATTATGTTGATAGACATTTAAGTTTCTTCCAAATCTTGGCTGTTGTAAATAATGGTGCTATGAACTTTGGGTGCATGTGTGTTTTCTTATCAGTGTTTTCACTTTTTTTCAGATAGATACCCAAGAGTGGAATTGCTGGATAATATGGTAGTCCCATTTTTATTTTCTTTTTGAGGAATATCAATACTGTTTTCCATATTGGCTGCATCAATTTACATTTCCACTGACAATGTACAAGAATTCCCTTTTCTCCATATCTGGTATCTTTTTGGATAATAGCCATCCTGACAGGTGTGAGGTCACATCTTATTTCGGTTGTAATTTGAAAATCCCTAATCATTCAGTTCAGTTCAGTTCAGTTGCTCAGTAGTGTCTGACTCTTCGCTACCCCATGAATCATAGCATGCCAGGCCTCCCTATCCAGCACCAACTCCCGGAGTTTACTCAAACTCATGTCCATCGAGTCGGTGATGCCATCCAGCCATCTCATACTCTGTCTTCCCCTTCTTATCCTGCCACCAATCCCTCCCAGCATCAGGGTCTTTTCCAGAAACTCCCTAATGATTAGTGGGATTTAATGATTAGTGGGCACAATAGAGGACAGAAATGGTGTGGAACTAACGGGAGATGTTAAGAAGCGGTGACAAAATATATATGGAAGAACTATACAAAAAAGGTCTTTATACCCAGATTACCACGATGGTATGATAACTCACCAAGAGCCAGACATCCTGGAATACAAAGTCAAGTGGACCTTAGAAAGCATCACTACAAACAAAGCTAGTGGAGGTGATGGAATTCCAGTTGAGCTATTTCAAGTCCTAAAAGATGCTGCTATTAAAGTGCTGCACTCAATATGCCAGCAATTTTGGAAAACTCAGCACTGGCCACAAAACTGAACAAAGTAAGTTTGCTTTCCAATCCCCCCAAAAAGGCAATGCTAAAGAATATGCCAACTATTGCACAAATGCACTCATCTCACACGCTAGCAAACTAATGGTCAAAATTATCCTAGCAAGGCTTCAACAGTACATGAACTGTGAACTTCCAGATGTTCAAACTGGACTTAGGAAAGGTATAGGAACCAGAAGTCAAATTGCCAACATCTTCTGGATCATCAAAAAAGCCAGAGAGTTCCAGAAAAATGTTTACTTCTGCTTTATTGATTATGCTAAAGCCTTTGACTATATGGATCACAACAATCTGTGGAAAATTTCTTCAAGAGATGGGAGCACCAGACCACTTTACCTGCCTCCTGAGAAATAGGAACACAAGTCAAGAAGCAAAGATTAGAACTGGACATAAAACAGACTGGTTCCAAATTGGGAAAGGAGTATGCCATGGCCGTATATTGTCACCCTGCTTATTTAACTTATATGCAGAGTACATCATGTGAAATGCTTAGCTGGATGAAGCACAAGCTGGAATCAAATTACCAGGAGATATATCAATAACCTCAGATACACTGACGATACCACCCTTATGGCAGAAAGTGAAGAAGAACTAAAGAGCCTCTTGATGAAAGTGAAAGAGGAAAGTGAAAAAGTTGACTAAAACTCAACATTCAGAAATCTAAGATTATGGAATCCATTCCCATCACTTCATGGCAAATAGATGGGGAAACAATGGAAACAGTGACAGACTTTATTTTGGGGGCTCCAAAATCACTGCAAATGGTGACTGCAGCCATGAAATTAAAATGCCCTTGCTTTTTGGAAGAAAAGCTAGCCACCAACCTAGACAGCATATTAAAAAGCAGAGATACTGCTTTGCCAACAAAGGTTCATCTAGTCAAAGCTATGGTTTTTCCAGTAGTCTTGTATGGATGTGAGAGTTAGACTATAAAGAAAGCTGAGTGCTGAAGGATTGATTCTTTCAAACCATGGTGTTGGAGAAGACTCTTGAGAGTCCCTTGGACTGCAAGGAGATCCTACCAGTCCATTCTAAAGGAAATCACTCCTGAATATTCATTGAAAGGATTGATGCTGAAGCTGGAACTGATACCTTGGCCATCTGATGTGAACTGACTCATTTGGAAAGACCTTGATGCTGAGAAAAATTTAAGGTAAGAGGTGAAGGGAACGACAAGAGATAAGATTTGGTTGGATGGCATCACCAACTCTAGGTACATGAGTCTGAGTAACCTCCCAGAGTTGGTGATGGACGGGAAGCCTGGGGTGGTGCAGTCCATGGTGTCACAAAGAGTCAGACACAACTGAACGACTGAACTGAACTGAACAATTTCCCTTCTTGACAGCATACTTAGTAACTCTAACATTTCTGTGGATGATATTCCAAATACTATTAGTAGAGTTTTGTGATTCACTCTCTTTAATTATGCTAACACATAAAGCTAGTCGTTATATCAGATGAGTTGCTTTGCAATTTTGAATGGTTTATGTGTCTCTGGATTAGCAAACAAAATTTTAACCATATAATGGTTTTAATATTTAAAAGAATATAGCTTTTAATGCAAATAAATATTAGAATGTACTTGGAGATTGAATAGTTTGCATCAAGATATCAAGCTTTATCATTTTTAAAGTCAATCTGATTCTTTAAATTTATGTATATTAAATAGTAGTAAAATGTTATCTATTAATTTTATTTACTCTATCTTGGGTACTATAGTAACCATATTTTATGAACTATTCACATGTAATTCTCAAAGCATTGCTACATGATAGACCCCACCATGCCTCCTGTTACATCTATTAGAGAAACAGGGAGCTGAGACAATTTTTATGAGTTTAAAAATGTCTCAGAAGTGAAGCTAGCTATTGGTAGATGTAAGGCTTTTAAAGATTAATGATATTAGTGATTTTTCTCCTTTGTGCTCAGTGGAGATAGTATTTAAGCCTCCGCATAGACCCTTCTGTTGCTTATCACTGATCTTTAAAACATGTACACTTAAAGGAAGATGGTATCATCACAAAGTCATCTAGAAACACCCATTTCCTGAGAAAGTTTTATTATGCATCCAATTTCTAGTACATATCATTTTAAAAATCCACAAGCAAAATTTTAAATGTCACATGGAAGAAGTTTGTGCATTTTTTTTTTTTTTATAGAATTTTAAGTCAGTGCAATCTGGCAATTTCTAAACTTAGGCTAAACTAGAGATTTAATATCTTTCAAAATTTACTTACATCATTTCCTTAACAGATGCTTGCCAAAAGAGATGGCTATGTATAGCTGAGTAAGAAAGTTCTTTAAGGATAATGAGCAATTTGTTGAAGTTTGAATTCCTCAGAATTATTTCAAATACTTTTTTCTTCTTATGCTGAATTATAGTCACAAGTATTAATGAAAAATGTGCTTCCACCTGAGAAATAAAAAGCCAATATTTTAAAGAAATAAAAAATAAGAATAATTACTTTAAAAGGAAGAAAAACATTTTAATTTCCCAGGAAGGTCATGTGACTGATAAATTTGAAAAAGTGTATATTTTTCATACTTTGATCTTTTAATCCATTTTTTTTAGATTCACTGACCTAAAATATTTTATGACAGTATCTACAAGGATACACTTGTACTTAAATGTTTTTGAAAAATAAAGTGGAGAATGATGTATGCCTATAGTATTTATGGTTGCTAGACATATTTTAGACACATTTTAACATTTTGTGAGGAAAAATTACACTGAAATAAAAAGCTATTAGATTTTCTATGTCTAAGCAGCTTAAGCTATTATTATCATTTTAATACAGTTTAATACCATTTATTATATTTTATACTATCTTTTAATACATTTTAATACAATTTAATTGAGTGAGCAAAAAATTGTTGGTCCCCTATTGCTTTCAATATCATGCTTAGTGGAGTTCATTGACTTATATAATTTGAATGTAATATTAGTGTTGGCAGATTTAGTAAATAAAAATAAAGTACAATTAAATTTGAATTTTAGATAGACAATATATTTTCATAGAGTGAATATCACATTCTTATTCTGAAAATAATTATCTGAAGTGTAAATCTAATGACACATATGTGTGTGTGTGTGTGTGTGTGTGTGTGTGTGTGTGGACACGTGTGTGTGTGTGTTTGTTTGTGCTTTGTTGCTCAGTTGTGTCCAATTCTGTGACCCCATGGACTGTAGGGGGACCCCAAGCCTGCAAGGCTCCTCTGTTCATTGGGATTCTCCAGGCAAGAGAATTGGCGTGGATTTCCATACCCTCCTCCAGGGGATCTTCCCAACCCAGGGATCAAACCCAGGTCTCCCACATTGTGAGCAGATTCTTTATCATCTGAGCCACAAGGGAAGTCCTCATATATATATATATACATATATATATGAAAGAGGCAGCTTAAGAGTAAATATTAAGAAAACAAATCTGAAGATCCTGCCCTCCAGCCCCAATACTGAATGGCAAGTAGAAGGGGAAGAGGTGAAAGTAGTGATGATAGAGCCTTTTTGGGGGCTTCAAAATCACTGTGGAGGGTGACTGCAGCCACGAAATCAGAAGATGATTGCTTCTTGGCAGGAAAGCAATGATAAACCTAGACAGTGTGTTGAAAAGCAGAGTTGTTACTCTGCCGATAAAAGTCCATATAGTCAAGGCTATGGTCTTCCCAGTGATCATGTAGGCTTGTCACAGCTGGACCACAAAGAAGGCAGAATGCCAAAGAATTGATCCCTTTGAACTGTGGTGCTAGAGAAGATGCCTGAAAACCCCTTGGTCAGCAAGGACATCAAAACAGTCAATGTTAAGGGAGATCAACCCTGAATATTCACTGGGAGGACTAATGCCGTAGCTGAAGCTCCAGTATTTTGGTCATTTGATGTGAACAGATGACTCTGTGGAAAAGTCCCTGATCCTGGGAAAGATCAAAGACAGAAGGAGAAGAGGGCGTCAGAGGGTGAAATGGCTGGACGCCATCTCCAATGCAATGAATATGAACCTGGGCAATCCTGGGGAGATGCTGGGACAGGGAGGCCTGTGTGCTCTAGTCTATGGGGTCAAAAAGAGTCAGACATGACCGGGTAATTGGGTGACTGGACAATAACAATCTCTCTCTCTCTCTCTCTCTCTCTCTCTCACACACACACACACACACACACACACACACACACTATCTGGATAAGATGATTGGATAGCATCACTTTCAATGCGCATGAATTGGGTGAACTCTAGGAGTTGGTGAATAACAGGAAGGTCTGGAGTGCTGCAGTCCATTGGGTTGCAAAGAGTCAGAAATGACTTAGTGACTGAACAACTACCTGGCACTCTAGAAGGGAATCTGATTTTTTATTTTGTTTCTTCTTTGCCTCAGAGAAAAACGAATTTAATCGTAGAAGTAAAAAGAGGTATCCATGATCAATATTCATGATCAGTCGTATAGCTTTGTGTCTCCAAATAAAGCACAGATATTCAATGTTAAATATATTAAAATACTAAAATATCCCTGATGCCATGTCACAAATAATCCTATTGCTTTAACAGCTGTGACTGACATTAAAGATGAGCTGCAGGGATCTAGATGAGACATTTTTGTAAGGAAGAAATTTGGTTTGTTTTCCTTGCAACTTGACAAGCACTGAGAACTGAAAGTGTTCCTTTGAAAATCTTCCTCTCCAGTGTTCCAGTGGGGATTACCCTACATTGTAGTGGTGGTAGTTTAGTTACACAGTTGTGTCTGACTCTTTGCGACTCCATGGACTGTAGCCCACCAGGCTCCTGTGTCCATGGGGTTTTCCAGGCAAGAATACTGGAGTGGGTTGCCATTTCCTTCTCCAGGGGATCTTCCAGAAGCAGGGATTGAAACCACAGCTCCTGCATCTCCTGCATTGTGTGAATTCTTTACCTCTGAACCACTGGGGAAACCCCTACTCTACATAGTAATCATGTGTATATGAGTGTGTATGTCTTCTCTTGTTCCTTTCAGAATTTAAGAGGAAATGAAATATAAGGGAGTTAAACAAAGAATGATGGTTACATTCAGCTTTTCAAAAGCAAAATCAGATTAGGCATCAAGAAAATAAATGACCTTAAAAACCTGTAAATCATGCTATGTCACTCTTAGAATTCTTCCTTAGTGCACAGAACCTTCCTGAACTGAATCCATTAGCTAGCCCAGTTGGGTGGTTAACTAGGGTAGGACCTTGAATTAGAAATAGAAAATTTTCCCTCATTCTTGCCCAAAAAAGCCATTTTATTATTTCCCTTTGAAAGTCCCTTAACTCAGTAGTAAAGTATGGGGTTATTGCAGACATCAAGCTAAGGAGTGGGGGACAAGTCCTACGTCCACTTCTACTAGCTCTCCGAGATAGGGGACTTTCAGAGGGGAAGAACAAAGAGGTGGGGATTAACCATCATTTTATGACATTTCTTAATTGTAGCTCCTGGAGTCAGAATGTTTCTGGTTTAGGAGTCTCTGGAAAACTGGCCCATGGCTCAAGGTGTGGGAGTTTATCTTGCCTGGGAGAAGCAATCTGAGTTTGAATATTAATCATGGTATCTATAGTAGCAAGTTTAGCCCACTGACTCTGGTTAATTAGTGTTCAGTTAAGAGGATAGAGGGCAGAGGGAAAAGAAAGGGAATAAAGCTTTGAATAGAGAGATTAATCATAAATTTAATAAGGGAACTGGGCTTTAGGAGGAGTTGGTTTCAGGAGGTGAGGAGGTCGCTTCCAAGATTCCATTTAAACTTTTGAAAACAGTACTTCCTAGCTGACCCTTATAAGGGTAAACGGTCACAAGCAGACTTAGGTTTTATCAATACTTTTCTCATCCACCTTTATTTCCTCTCAGGTGTAAATCCAACAGAAAGTCACTGAGCTTCTTGCTGGAGATTAGGAGGAGAGGCTAGGGCAAGTATGTGGTCCCAAAGTGCCAGTAATGTGACTTATTTTCAAGAATAACATTAACAATGTAAATTTAATAATCCCTTCTAGCTTTTGGATATAGTAACCATATAGCCCAATCTATTAGCATTGCCCATGGCACCTTTCATTAATCTATACTCAACCCATCAATTTCTACTACTGCAGATTTTGTAGCATGTTTTAATCCTGTTCAGACAGTTACCCCTGCACATTATTATTATTTTCTAATGATAATATACCCATTTCTTGATCTTTATATATCACTATATATTTTAAAATAATTTAAAGAGTTTCAAAAATATGCAATTTTATGTGACCCAAACTAGTAATTTATAGAGAACAGAAATTATGTTAATTCATGGTATTTGATAAAGTGGAATATTTCTTCATTTATTCAAATTTCTTATATTTTTGTTATAGTTTTTATCATAGCAAGCTTGTATGTTTACATGTGTGCATATTTTTAAACTAGTCGTGTGCCAGATAATTTTTGTTACTCTAGGATATAACTTATTTCTGAGTATAGTTTATAATTTGTTAGCATTTTTGTAAGGAAATAGCACTGAATGTTGTGTGCTAATTTTGTATCCTCTAACCTTGTTCAACTCATGTTAATTGAGTGTTGTATCTGTTCATTTTGTGTATTTTCTTCAGATAATAATTTAATTATCTGCAAATAATTATAGCACTAACATTTCCCTTACAAATATTTTGTTGTATAGATAAGCCAAATATGTCTGTGTGTACTGGTCCCTAACTTATTTATTTCTTTACTGCAGCCTAAGACCTGTTTACTCAAAATCTTGTTGGTGTCAAACAGAAGTTTTTCCATTCCAATTATTTTAAAAATAGCTGAAATGAGCTGATTATTAGCCATTTAAAATCTGCCTACCTATAATCTGAGAAATTATATTCAGCATTTTCAGGCCATTGAATTGTTAGGAGCTTAGAATTATAAAGCTCCAAGCCACTGTGTCCTCAGAGCTCTGACCCAAATATGCTGGTGAGTGACATCATGGTGCTGCTGGGTGACATCACTTAGAAAAGCAAGCCCCCTCTCTCATCTTTCTCTTCTCCAAGAGTCCCCTTACTTTCCATTTCTTCTGGGCCTTGGCCTCTTTCCTTCAGCCTCTGGATGGTCTCCTTCCTTGAAGGACTTCCTCCTAGGCAGCCCTGCAAAGCACCAGCTAATAAGGTTTAGTGTGTGCTACTGCTTCTTGTGGTGTGTCTTTTTCTTCATTTAGCCCCCAGTTTTCTGAAGCCCCTACATATCTCCTGAAGTGAAAATGAAAGTGTTGGTCCCTCAGTGGTGTCCTATTCCTTGTGATCCCATGAACTGTAGCCCACCAGACTCCTCTGTCCATGGAATTCTCCAGGCAAGAATACTGGAGTGGGTAGTCATTGCATTCTCTAGGGGATCTTCCTGAGTCAGGGATCGAACTCAGGTTTCCCGCATTACAGGCAGTTTCCTTACCACTTACACAACCAGGGAAAACCTGTGTCAGGAGGATACCCTGGAGAAGGGTACCTAGATAAAGTATTTTAGGGAGTTGTTTATGAATCAATAAAAGAAGATTGGGGGAAGGAAGGGATTGAGCAAATGATCTATTAAGAGATAACAAGCAAGTATAGACTTTGGACTAACAACAACAGCAACAAAAGTCAAGAGCTAGAAATCTGTGACTCCCTGTCTTCTTTCAATCTGATTTTGGTGTTGACCATCTGGTGATGTCCATGTGTAGGGTTTTGTCTTATGTTGCTGGAAGAGGGTGTTTGCTATGACCTTTGCATTCTTTTGGCAACACTCTTTTGGCAAACTCCCACCTGCTCTGTTTTGTACTCCAAGGCAAAATTTGCCTGTTGTTCCAGCTATCTCTTGAATTCCTACTTTTGCATTCAAGTCCCCTGTAATGAAAAGGACATCTTCTGGGGGTATTAGTTCTAGACGGTCGTGTAGGGCTCATAGAGTCGTTCAAATTCAGCTTCCTCAGCGTTACTGTTTGGGACATAGATTTGGATTTCTGCGATATTGAATGGTTTGCCTTGGAAATTAATAGAGATCATTCTGTCATTTTTGAGATTGCATCCAATTACTGCATTTTGGGGCTCTTTTGTTGACTATGATGGCTATTCTGTTTCTTCTAAGGGATTCTTACCCACAGCAGTAGATATAATGGTCATCTGAGTTAAATTCACCCATTGCAGTCCATTTTAGTTCACTGATTCCTAAAATGTCGATGTTCACTCTTGCCATCTCCTGTTTGACTATTTCCAATTTGCCTTGATTCATGGACCCACCATTCCAGGTTCCTATGCAATATTGTCCTTTACAGCATTGGACTTTACTTCCATCACCAGTCACATCCACAACTTGGTGCTGTTTTTGTTTTGGCTTTGTCTCTTCATTCTTTCTGAAGTTATTTCTCCACAGATCTCCTGTAGCATATTGGGCACCTACAAGCCCGGCTAGTTCATCTTTCAGTGTACTATATTTTAGCTTTTTAATGCTGTTCATGGGATTCTCAAGGCAATAATACTGAAGTGATTTGTCATTCCCTTCTCCAGTGGACCATGTTTTGTCAGAACTTTCCACCTGTCCATCTTGGGTGGCCCTACACAGCACGGCTCATAGTTTCATTGTGTTAGACAAGGTTGTGGTCCATGTGCTCAGCCTGATTAGTTTTCTGTGATTTTGATTTTCATTCTGCCTGCCCTCTGATGAATAAGGGTAAGAGGCTTATGGACACTTCCTGATGGGAGAAAAGACTGAGGCAGAAACTGGATTTTGTTCTGGTGGGTGGGGCCATGGTCAGCAAATGTTAAGTCCAGTTTTTTGTTGATGCTATGTTCCTTCCCTGTTGTTTGACCTGAGGCCAAATTATGGTGGAGGTAATGAAGATAATGGCAACCTCCTTCAAATTGTCCCATGCATGCACTGCTACACTCAATGCCCCCAACCCTGCAGCAGGCCACCTTTGACCCATGCTTTCACTAGAGATTCCTGGATACTCATGGGCAAGTCTGGATCAGTCTCTTGTGGGGTCACCACTTCTTTCTCCTGGGTCCTCATGCACAGAAAGCTGTTTGTGCCCTCAGAGAGTCTGTTTCCCCAATCCTGTGTAAGTTCTGATGGCTCTGTGGTGGGGTTAATGGCGACCTCCTCCAAGAGGCTTCCCTCATAGCTCAGTTGGTAAATCACCTGCCTGTAATGTAGGAAGCTTGTGTTCAACCCCTTGGTTGGGAAGATCCCCTGGAAAAGGAAATGGCAACCCACTCCAGTATTCTTGCCAGGAGAATCACATGAACAGAGGAGCCTGTCAGGCTACAGTCCATGGGATCACGAGAGTCAGACATGACTTAGCAACTAAATCACCACCACCATCTCCAAGAAGGCTTATGCCATACCCAGGTCTGCTGCACCCAGAGCCCCTGGCCCTGCAGCAGGCCACTACTAACCTGTACCTTCACAGGAGACACTCAAACGCAGTTCTGGCTCAATCTCTGGGGGGGTCTCTGGGTCCTGGTGCACACAAAGTTTGTTTGAGCCTTCTGAGCTTCTCTGGTGGGTAAGGGGCTTGATTATAAATGCAATTTTGCCCCTCCTATGGTCTTATTGGGGCCTCTCCTTTGCCTTTGGATGTGGGGCATCCTTTTTTTGGTGGGATCCAACATTCTCCAGTCGATGATTGTTCAGCAGCGAGTTGTAGCTTTGGAGTTCTCACATGAGAAGATCAGCCCATGTCCTTCTACTCCAACATCTCTCACAGTTCTAGTGATTAAATATAAAAAATACAAAATAAAGTTAAAAATTAAAAAAAAAAATCTAAAGGATCACTGAGTTTGAAATATTGGGATATACTTAAAATTACCTCTAAGTATATAATGCATGTTTTTAAAATCATAGATTCCATGCAACCATGTGATTTGTTTCTTTCATTTTTATTCTTGAAAAAACAGTTTTTTTTTTTTCCAAATATCAGCTATATTTTCAACTTGTATAGCCTATTGAATTTTCATAACTGGACATAAATTGAAATGCAGCATAACTGCACAAGTCAGCTCCCCTTCAGTACACAGCTCATTCAAAAGTGCATATGTGCATGCATTTTAATTGACATTTTAGACACACATACATGAACACTGATGCTTTGGATATATGTCACAAAGAAGAGTATTTTATACATATTGTTGAGATTAGACGAAATACTCTAGAGGGTAGATTTTTTAAAATGTTTTCCTTGACTATATAATTTATGTAGTATTAAATTTTATGGGCCACAAAATAACAAACTATATTGTCTGGCTTAAAGGATATCTTAGTTGTAACCAATTGTAAAATATTTCCAAAATGCTATCAAATATACCTGTGCAAATTGAAAATAAGACTAGAGTTTGTAGTACAACTGAATCCCAAGACTGAATTTCTACAAACAGCAAGGTTAATGAAACCAAGATAAACACAATTTGTCTTTATATCAAAATATTCTTTGCAGCCAAAGATGGAGAAGCTCATACAGTCAGCAAAAACAAGACAGGTAGCTGATTGTGGCTCAGATCATGAAGTCCTTAATGCAAAATTCAGACGTAAATTGAAGAAAGGAGGGAAAACCACTAGATCTTTCAGGTATGACCTAAATCAAATCCCTTATGATTATACAGTGGAAGGGACAAATAGATTCAAGGGATTGGATCTGATAGACAGAGTGCCTGAAGAATAGTCGATAGAGGTTCATGACATTGTACAGGAGAAAGTGATCAAGGCCGTCCCCAAGAAAAATAAATGAAAAAGGCAAAATGGTTGTCTGAGGAGTCCTTACAAATAGCTCAGAAAAGAAGAGAAGTTAAAGGAAAAGGTGAAAAGGCAAGATATACCCATTTGAAATCAGAGTTCCAAAGAATATCAAGGAGAGATAAGAAAGTCTTCCTCAGCGATCAGTGATCAGTGCAAAGAAATAGAGGAAAACAGTAGAATGGGAAAGATGAGAGATCTCTTCAAGAAAATTAGAGGTACCAAGGGAACATCTCCTGCAAAGATTGGCATAATAAAAGACAGAAATGATATGGACTTAATAGAAGTAAAAGATATTAAGAAGAGATGGCAAGAATACACAGAGAAACTATACAGAAAAAGATATTAATGACCAAGATAACCACGAAGGTGTGATCACTCACCTAGAACCAGACATCCTGGAATGCGAAGTCAAATGGACCTTAGGAAGCATCGCTACAAACAAAACTAGTGGAGGGGATGGGATTCCAGTTGAGTTATTTCAAGCTCTAAAAAATGATGCTGTGAAAGTGCTGCACTCATCTCACATGCTAGCAAAGTAATGCTCAAAATTCTCCAAGACAGGCTTCAGCAGTAAATTAATTGCACTTCCAGATGTTCAAGATGGATTAAGGAAAGACAGAGGACCCAGAGATCAAATTACCAACATCAGTTGGATCATCAAAAAAGCCAGAGAGTTCCAGAAAAAAAACATTTACTTCTACTTTGTTGATTACATCAAAGCCTTTGACTATGTGAATCACTACAAACTCTGGAAAATTCTTCAAGATATGAGAGCACCAGACAACTTTATCTGTGTCCTGAGGAATCTGTATGCAGGTCAAGAAGCAAAGTTAGAACTGGACATGGAAAAACAGACTGGTTCCAAATCAAGAAAGGAGTACACCAAGGCTGTATATTGTCACCCTGCTTATTAACTTATATGCAGAGTACATCATGTGAAATGCTGGGGTGGATGGAGCACAAGCTGGAGTCAAATTGCTGGGAGAAATATCAATAATCTCAGATACACTGATGACGGAATAGTGAAGCTTTCATCCTTATGGCAGAAAGCAAAGAAGAACAAAAGAGCCTCTTGATGATAAGCCTCTTCATAAAAAGAAGAGTGAAAAAGCTTGCTTAAAACTCAACATTCAAAAAAACAAAGATCATGGTACATGGTCCCATCACTTCATGGCAAATAGATAGGGAAACAATGGAAACAGTAAATGACAGACTTTATTTTTTGGGGCTCCAAAATCACTGCAGATGGTGACTGCAATCATGAAATTAAAAGATGCTTGCTCCTTGGAATAAAAGTTATGGTCAACCTAGACAGAGTATTAAAAAGCAGACACATACTTTGCCGACAAATGTCCATCTAGTCAAAATTATGATTTTTCCAGTAGTCATATATGGATGTGAGAGTTGGACTATAAAAAAAGCTGAGCATGGAAGAATTGATGCTTTTGAGCTGTGGTGTTGGAGAAGACACTTTAGAGTCTCTTGGATTGCAAGGTGATCAAACCAGTCAATTCTAAAGGAAATCATTCTTGAATACCCATTGAAAGGACTGAAGCTGAAATGGAAACCAATACTTTGGCCACCTAAAGCAAAGAAATGACTCATTGGAAAAGATCCTGTTGCTGGGAAAGGTTGAAGGCAGGAGGAGAGTGGATGACAGAGGATGAGATGGTTGGATGGCATCACCGACTCGATGGACATGAGTTTGAGCAAGCCCTGAGAGTTGGCTTTGGACGGGGTAGTCTGACTTGCTGCAATCCATGGGATCACAAAGAGTTGGACATAATTTAATGATTGAACTGAGCTGAGCTGATATTTAATCACAGATTTTTTTGGACGGTTTTGACACATTTTTTAAGAAAGCAAATTATTTTTATAAAAATTTTACCCTAGGTATGATCATAACCAATTCATTCTATAGAAAGGTTTTATGCACAAGTGAGTATCTCTATTTTCCTCCTTCTTTGAGCAAATATTTCCTGGGCACCTGTTTGCTAGGCACTATACCAGGGTCTTGAACATAGTAAATAAAACAGACCAATATTTGTGTTCCTATAGATATTGCATTCTAATGGATACAAATAGAAACATTAACTATAAATACATGAGTCAGAATCTCAGAGCACATCTAAAACACTTTGATTTTGACCCTGACATAGGGAGCCCTTGAAGCGTTTTGAGAAGAGAAACATGGTCTGACGTTCAGAATGTTGATTCTGATTACTGTGATGAGAGTGGAGTACAGTAGTGCTGAGACAAAAGTAGGGAATCTTGCAGTAATTCAAAGGAAAATAAAGCTTTCCATGAAAAAATATTGTTTTGAACATTTGTAAATAAATAAAAAGATTAATTATTTAATCATAAAATAGAAACTTCCAGCAAAATTTACTATTATTAATGAGATCAGAAAGTGTACATATTTTAAAATTTGACTTATTGGCAACATGTAATAATGATAATAGAGAAGCATACATAGTTTAAAATGTAAGCCATATAACTTGATTTAAAATATTTTGTGAGATAATAGTTTTAATTTCAGTGAGAGACTACATTAAATTATAAACATAAAAACTGTTGTAAAACTTAAGGAAAATAGTGTAAAATCAAATACAATGATGATAATAATGGGTTATTTCAACAGCTGACTTATGCAGAAGTTGTTTCTATATGAAAATTAAAGTGTTATTCACTCAGTCACGTCCAATTCTTTGAGACCACATGGCTTGTCCATGCAATTCCATAGGCAAGAATACTGGAGTGAGTTGACATTCCCCTCTTAAGGGGATATCCTTTACCTTCTGCGCTACCAGGGAAGCCCTTGTTTCTATATAGGAGTAGGCAAATATACAATTCAAGGATAAAATATATTATAGACATAATTTAATAATGCTACTTTCTATCCTTATTCATTCAAATACCTTTTAATTGCTATTTTGAAGTAGCATACAGTAAAATTTGTTAGGTGTGTTTTTCATTTCTATGAATTTTAACACATCATCGATTTGTATGGGCTTCCCTGGTGGTTCAGCAGTAAAGAATACACCTGCTAATGCAGAAGACACAGATTTGATCCCTGGGTCAGGAAGATCCCTTGGAGAAAGAAATGGCAACCCCCTCCAGAATTCTTATCTGAGAAATTCCATGGACAAAGGAGCATGGTGAGCTACAGTCCATGAGGTTGCAAGAGTTGGACACCACTTAGAAACTAAACAACAACAGCAACATAGACTTGTGTATTAACAACTGCAATTAGGATACATCAACCCCCAGACCTCCTTTGTGCTATTCCTTTTTAATTACCTTTCTTCCCATCCTGGATCCTGTCAACCACTGATCAGTTTTTTGTCATTATAGTCTGTATTTTCAAGAGCATCATGCATTACATAAGCTTTAGAGACTGGATTATTTCCCTCAGCTATCTTAGAGATCTCTCCAATTACTGCATGAAGTCATAGTTCACATTCCTTTATTATTGCTGAGTTGTATCCAAGTGGTAAAGAATCCACCTGCCAGTGCAGGATATGTGAATTCAATCTATGGGTCTGGAAGATAACCCAGAGAAGAAAATAGCAACCCAACGCACTCCAGTATTCTTACCTGGGAAATCTACAGTCCATTGCAAAAGAGTCAGACACAACTCAATGACTAAATGACAACAGTGTTCAATTATATAGATATACCGAAGTTTATATATCCATTTATTTAAGGACATCTGAGTTATTTGCATTTTTTATGATTATGGATAAAGCTTCCATACACATTCACATATAGAACTTATGTTCCGATTTCTAGGGTAATAAAATTTCATTCCCTATTCTAAATACTTAAGAATATAATTGCTATATTATATAGCTGTGTATGTTTAACTTTATGTGTCAAAGTGTTTTCCCAAGTGGCTGTCCTGTATTCCCTCTTCCAACCATACATATGAGTACTTGTTATTTCATATTTCCAATAACACTGGTGTTATAATTTGTCTTTATTTATTTATTTTTTTCCTTTCAGTCATTTTAATAAAGGAACAGTGATAACTCATTGTGGTTCAGATATCTTAAAAGTCAGATTTAATTTTTTTCCAATACCTTTGAAACTTGAGAAGGGGTGGTGAGTTCAAAAATGTTATGGCTGATCAAGAAAACAAACAAACAAAAAAAAACAGGATCACTAGCTGGTAGGAACATAGAGGGTTTTTTTGTGGTTTAGATTAATACTACAAGTAAGAAGAGTCTTCCCTCACATCAGGTTTTGTTTCAGAGGCAGGAGCTTAAAGTCATCATCCAGAGAGCAAAGAGGGTTTAAGTCTCCTGGGGAAGAGGGGATGTCAGGAGAGCCCTCACAAAACTGGCTGATGTCCCTCAATAGCACACCTGTGAGTCTCCAAGGTATGAAACTGCAAAAGGCAGCCACTTGGAGTTGGGGTCTTTTGTAGCCAGGTATATCTTATCTGTGGTTGGCAAATGCCAGGTGCAGCATTGCTGTGTGTGTAATGCAGGGAGTCTCTAATTTGCTAAGTTATTGGGGCTACATGAAAAGCAAATGTGTGGCTAAAACCACTACAATGTTGTAAAGTAATTAACCTCTAACTAATAAAAATAAATGGGAAAAAAAAAAAGAAAGAAAAGCAATTGGATGTGTAAAAAAAAATAATAATAAGTTTGGCACTGGTGGGCTTTTGAGCTAATTGTCCCAGCTTGCTGTGAAGAAGTAAATAAATAGGGACCAATATACAGGAACCAAGTTTGGCTGACAGAAGGAAACAGAGCTATAAGTTTCCTGTGCATGGTATGATTCAATCAATCATATGGATCATGTAATATACTTTCTGTAGAAAATTGTAACATTTTACTAATGTTTGAGAAAGCAAAATTTGAAGATTAAAAAAATTAAAATATGCATTTTTTGGTAACTTCTTTCTTAATGTTTGATATAGAAATAAAATTGGGCCCTCATATTTGAAGACAGTATTATTGACAGTTTGATAAATAATGACTGTATTGTGTTAATGGAAAAGTTTGTCAGTTTAATGGTATAGTTTAAAGATTTGAAAGTCATTATATATGTGTGTGTGTGTGTGTATCTATTGATATATATTTTACATTAATTTGACAACCGTTGTGTCATTTGAGTAATGCATTGATTATTCAGGCCAAAATATCACTAAATATCACCAAAATATATTTTTGTGTACTTGATAAAGGAAGTGGCCAAAGGAAAATCTGGGTACAATGAAGCCAGGTTTTAGATATGGGTCAGCATACTCTGAGTAAATCAAGATAATAGCTATTTAATCTCATTTTTCCTATTAACACTGTAAATATTTCCAAATGACCTGGTGATAGTGCCCACATTTCCAGGACTGGGGAGATGAGATAATCAGTATCACAATTGTAGAGAGTTTTCCTTGCTTTCTTCTGTACCATTCAGAACACAGAGTGGAAAAGCAAAAACAAAGATGAAAGACCTAGAGGCTTTAATATCTTTATAGGTATGATGACATAAGCCAGATTTTAATTCAGCATTTAAAAAATTGTAATGATTTGTATTAAAGGAAGTATGCATGTATGTTTTGTACTTAGAAGTCTTTGTCTATTGCTTTCCTTTGTGGATTTACATTAGATCTTAATTTGCAAAGATGTGATTATCTCTAGGGAAGTAACATTTGATGAGCATGAAGTTTAGGAGACACAATAGTTCAGGGTATTTTCTTTTCTCTTTCCCACTAACTGGATTTCTTTTCTGTCTTCTTTCCTTCTTCCTTCCTTCCTTCATTCTTTTCTTTTCTTTTTCCTTCATTCTTTCCTCATTCCTTTGTTTCTTCTTTGGAATACCACTGAGAAAGAATTTAAGGGAGAAATAATCTGCTGACTACTCCCTAGGAATGATAAACTTATTAAACTATTGATAAATAATAATATTATTTTCATTGTTTTTTGTTTCTTTGACTACTTCATAGTTTTCTTAAAAATCAAGCTGTATATGTATAAAGATCTTTGAGATCTTGAGATCTTTGAGAGTATAAAATGAGGGCTTTTTATTTTTTTTCATTTAATAAATATTTATTAACCATCCAGCCTGTGTCAGGCACTTCATGCCTATCACCTTTGAAAAAGCTGTGCAATAATATTTCACTTTCTTATTCCTTTACATTAAATTTGAAGGTTTATTATGTTTGATTATGTTGAATATTATATACATCCTTATCTTAATAATTTGCATTGACCTTACTATTGATGGTGAAAGCTACTATAACTGCTCCTTAAGTCATTTTGTGTCACATATAAATAACTAAGTTCTGTAAATTCAACTTGCCCCCCATGCAGGATAACATAAAGATAATGAGAGTGATTACTCCAAAATAATATCACTGGCCCTTAAAACATCACTAAGGAGACTGTTTCAAGGTGGTGGAATATAAGGACATACACTTATCTTCTTCTGTGAGAGCACCAAAATCACAGCTACCTGTTTTTCAGCCATCAACAGGAGGATGCTGAAACTCACCAAAAAAGATATCCACACCCAAGGACAAAAGAGAAGCCACAATGAGATGGTAGGAGGGATGCAATCACGATAAAATCAAATCCCCTAACTGTTGGGTGGGTGACCCATAAACTGGAGAACTGTAATATCAAAGAAGTTATAAAGGTTATGAGCTCTGCACAAGGCTTCCCAGCCTGGATATCTGGCAAAGAGACATGGAATCCCCAAGGAATCTGACTTTGAAGTCCAGCTGTATTGGATTCCAGGACTTCCACAGGATTGGGAGAAACAGAGACTTCACACTTGGAGGGCACAAACAAAACCTTATGCATACCAGGACCTATGGAAAATGAGTAGTGACTCCACAGAAGACTGGGCCAGACCTACCTGTGAGTGTTAGAGGGTCTCTTACAGAGGTGTGAGTTAACAGTGGCTCAGTGCAGGGATGGGGCAGAGGCAGGAGGTGTACTGGGAGGTATCCTTTGGCATAAGCCCTCTTAGGGGTCATCAATAGCCTGTAGATCCTGTAGACTCCAAGACTGAGTCACCTCAGGCCAAACAAGTAACAGGGAGGGAGTGTAGCCCCATCCATCAGCAGACAATTAGATTACAAATTTACTGAACAAGAGAACAAGACCAAGTTTTCCCTATAATCAATCCTTCCCATCAGGAAGCTTGCCTAAGCCTCTTAGTATCATCCACTTGAAGACAGACAAAATAAGTGAGAACTAAAATCCTGCAGCCTCCAGAATGAAAACCACAATAAGAAAAAGCCAATCATAAGGAAAAACAAACAAACATAAGATGTAACTCCATGGCTGATTCATGTCAATGTATGACAAAACCCACTGCAATGTTGTGAAGTGGTTGGCCTTCAACTAATAAAAATAAATGGAAAAAAAATAAATAAAAATAAAAAAAAACATTATGACCCAGATGAAGGAACACAGAAAAACAATTAAATGAAGTAGAGCTAGGCAACCTTCCAGAAGAATAATTCAGAATAACTATAGTGAAGATGATCCAGGATCTCAGAATATGAATGGAGAAGATGCAAGAAATATTTACCAAATACCTAGAGGAACTAAAGAGCAAATAAACAGAGATGAACAATACACTAGAGGGAATCAATAACAGAATAACTGAGGCAGAAGAATAGATAAGAGACTTAGAAGACAGAATGGTGGAAACCACTGCATCAAAACATAATAGAGAAAAAAGGAATGAAAAGAAATGAAGGCAACCTAAGAGACCTCTGGGACAACATTAAACACATGAACTTTCACATTATAGAGGTCCCAGAAGGAGAAGAGAGAGAGAAAGGATCCAAGAAAATATCTGAAGAGACAATAGCTGAAAGCTTCCCTAGCATGGGAAAGGAAATAATCAAACAAGTCCAGGAAACACAAAGAGTCCTAGGCAGGATTAACCAAAGGAGGAACACACCAGACACATAGTAATCAAACTGACAAAACATATAGATAAAGATATAAGATTAAAAACATTAAGGGAAAAAAGGCAAACAGTATACAAGGGAACTACCATAAGATTATCAGCTGATTTCTCAACAGAAACTCTACAAACCAGAAGGGAATGGCATGATATATTCAATGTGATGAATGAGAAAAATCTACAACCAGGATTACCCAGCAAGACTTTCATTCAGATTTGATGGAGAAATAAAAAGCTTTCCAGACAAGTGAAAGTTAAGAGAGTTCAGCATCAGTAAACTAGCTTTACAACAAATGCTAAAGGAACTTCTCTAGACAGGAAACACAGGAGAAGACAAAGACCTATAGTAAATAAACCCAAATCAATGAAGAGCATTGTAATAGGAACCTACAGTTAGATAATTATCTTAAATGTAAATGGATTAAATGCACCAATCAAGTCATAGACTAGCTGGGTAGATACAAAAAACAAATTCCGTATCTATGCTGTCTACAAGAGACCCACCTCTGACCTAGGGACACTCACAGACTGAAAGTAAGGGGATGGGAGAAGGTATTCCACTCAAGTAGAAATCAAAAGAAAGCTCAAGTTACAATACTCATATCAGACAAAATAGTTTAAATAAATATTATTATAAAAAAAAAAAAAAACAAAGAGGGACAGTAAAAAATGATTGAAGGTCAATACAAGAAAATATAATAATTATAAATGTATATGCACCCAACTTAGGAACAATTCAATATGTAAGTCAAATACTAAAAACCATAAAGGGGGAAACTGACACAACTTAGTGGGGGACTTTAACACACCATTTTCATCAATGGATATATCATCCAGACAGGAAAGAAATAAGAAAACTCAGGCCTTAAATGGCACATTAGATAAGTTGAACTTAACTTATATTTTTAGAGCATTCCATCCAAAAGCTGGAGACAGCACATTTTTCTCAAGTGCACTTGAAATACTACAGGTGGGGCCACAAGGCATAAGCCTTAGTATATTTAGGAATATTGAAATCATACCAAACATATCTGCTCACAACACTATGACATCAAAAATGAACTACAAGGAAAAAAAAAAAAAACTAATACATATAAAAATATGGAGACTAAGCAATATGCTAATAAACTACCAGTATATTACAGAATAAATTAAAAAAATTACCTGGAGACAAACAAAAACAAAGGCACAACAGTCCAAAACATGGGATGCAACAAAAGCAACTCTAAGTGGTAAGTTTATAACACTACAATCTTTCCTCAAAGAACAAGGACAACCTCAAGTAAACAACCCAACCTTACATCTAAAACAACTAAAGAAAGAAGAACAAACAAAATCTAAAGTTAATTGAAAGAAGGAAATCATAAAGAACAGAGCAGGAAAAAAAAAAAAAAAAAGAACAGAGCAGAAATAAGTGACTTATGGACAAAGAAAACAATTGCAAAGATCAATGAAAGTAAAAGATGTTTTTTTGAAAAGATAAACAAAATTGATAAACCTTTAGCCAGACTTATTAAGAAAAAACAAAAGGAAGAGGACTCAAATCAGTAAAATTAGAAATGAAAAAAGGAGAAGTTACAACTGACTCAACAGAAATAACAAGGATTATTAGAGATTACTATGACCAACTGTATGCCAATAAATGGACAACCTAGAAGAAATGGACAAATTCTTAGAAAGGTACAGTTTCCCAAGGCCAAACCAGGAAGACAGAAAATATGAACAGAATAATAAGAAGCACTAAAATTGAAACTGTGATTAAAAACCTCACAAAAACAAAAGTCCAGGACCTGACATCTTCACAGGAAGATGTTATCAATTATTAAGAGAAGAGTTAATGCTTATCCTTCTGAAACTGTTCCAAAAAGTTGCAGAGAAAGGGAAGCTTCCAAAATCATTTTATGAGGCCACCATTGCCCTGATACCAAAACTAGACAAAAATGCCACCAAAAAAAAAAAAAAAAAAAATTGAGAGAGAGAGAGGCAATTACAGGCCAGTATCACTGATGAACATAAATGCAAAAATCCTCAAGAAAATACTAGCAATCTGTGTCCAACAATACATTAAAAAGATCATACACCATGACCAAGTGAGATTTATCCCAGGGATGCAAGGATTTTTTAACATCTACAAATCAGCAAACTGATATGCGATATACCACATCAACAAGTTCAGTTGAGTTGCTCAGTCGTGTCAGACTATTCATGACCCCATGGACCCCAGCAAACCAGGCCTCCCTGTCCATCACCAACTCCAGGAGTTTACCCAAACTCATGTCCATTGAGTCAGTGATGCCATCCAACTACCTCACCCTCTGTTGTCTCCTTCTCCTCTTGACTTCAGTCTTTCCCAGCATCAGGGTCTTTTCAAACGAGTCAGCTCTTCACATCAGGTGGCCAAAGTATTGGAGTTTCAGCTTCAACATCAGTCCTTTCAATGAACACTCAGGACTGATCTCCTTCAGGATGGATTGGTTCGATCTCCTTGCAGTCCAGGGGACTCTCAAGATACTTCTCCAACACCACAGTTCAAAATCATCAGTTCTTCAGCATCCAGCTTTCTCTACAGTCCAACTCTCACATCCGTACATGACTACTGGAGAAACCACATCAACAAACTGAAGAATAAAAGACATATGATCATCTCAATAGATGCAGAAACAGCTTTTGACAAAATTCAGCACAAATTTATGATAAAAACTCACCAGAAAGTGGGCATACAGTAACCTTACCTCAACATAATAAAGGCCACATATGACAAAACTACAGCTAGCATCATGCTCAATGTTAAAAAGCTGAAAGCATTCCCTCTAAGATTAGGAAAAAGAAAATGATACCCAGTCTCACCACTTTTACTAAATATTGTTTTGGAAGTTCTAGTTATAGCAATCAAAGAAGAAAAATAAGTAAAGGGAACCCAAACTGGAAAAGAAGAAGCTACACTATCACTGTTAGAGGATGACATGATACTATACATCAGTTCAGTTTAGTTGCTCAGTCGTGTCCGACTCTGCAACCCCTTGGCCTGCAGCATGCCAGGCTTCCCTGTCCATCACCAACTCCCAGAGATTGTTCTAACTCATGTCCATCATGTTCGTGATGCTATCCAAACATCTCATCCTCTGTCATCCCCTTCTCCGCCTGCCTTCAGTCTTTCCCAGCATCAGGGTCTTTCCTGAGGAGCCAGCTCTTTGTGTCAGGTGGTCAAAGTATTGGAGTTTTAGCTTCAGCATCAGTCCTTACAATGAATATTATGGACTGATTTTCTTTAGGAATGACTGGTTGGCTCTCCTTGCAGTCCAAGGGATTCTCAAGAGTCTTCTCTACCACCACAGTTCCCCTAAAGGTGCTACCAGAAAACTACTAGAACACATCAATGGATTTGTTAAAGTTGCATGTTACAAAATTAATACACAGAAATATTTTGCATTTTTATACATTAACTGCAAAATATCAAAAAGAGAAATTCAAGAAGCAATTCCATTTATTGCTGCATCAAAAATAACAAAATACCTAGGAATAAACTTACCTAAGGAGACAAAAGAAAAAACCTGTACACTAAAAACTATTAGATGGTGATGAAAGTAATCAAAGAAGACATCAACAAATGGAAAGATATACCATGTTGCTGGATTGGCTAAATCAACATTGTCAAAATGACTCTACTACCCAAGACAGTCTACAGATTCAATACAATTCTTATCAAATTGCCAATGGCATTTTACACAGAACTGGAATAAAAAATTCCAAATTTTGTATGCAGACACAAAAGACCCTGAATAGCCAAAACAATCTTGAGAAAGAAAAACGAAGCTGGAGGAATCAGACTCCCTGACTTTAGACTATACTACAAAGCTATAATCATCAAAATAGTAGAGTACTAGCACAAAAACAGAAATATAGATCAATGGAACAGAAAAACCCAGAAATAAGTCCATGAACCTATGGAAAATTAGTTCAGACAAATAAGTCTTGTGGACTCATTGCTGGAAAGATAGTCTCTTCAAGATATGGTGGTAGGAATATTGCACAGCTACACGTGAAAAAAAAAAAACAAAAGATGAAATGAGATCATTCTTTAACTCCATACACAAAAATAAGCTCAAAATGGATTAAAGACCTAAATATGAGACTGGATACTATAAAACACCTAGGGGAATATATAGGCAGAATACTGTCTGATGTAAATCTCTTTTGATCTGTCTCCCAGAATAATGGAAATAAAAGCAAAAGTAAATAAATGGGACTTGGTTAAACTCAAAATCTTTTGCACAGCAAAGGAAACCATGAATAAAATGAAAAACCCACTGGGTGGAAATATTTGCAAATGATTTGACCAATTATGGATTAGTCTTCAAAATTTACAAGTAATTGCTTCACAACATCAAAAGGAAAAAAGAAGCAATCCACTCCAAAAAAAAAAGGGGGGGGGGGGCAGAAGACCAAGATAGACATTCTTTGAAGAATACATATAAATGGTCAGTAGGCACATGAAAAGATACTCACATCATTAATTATTAGAGAAATGCAAATCAAAACTACAATGAAATATCTCACACCAGCCAAAATTGCTATTATCAAAAAATCTACAAATAATAAATGTTGGAAAGTGTATGGAGAGAAGGGAAGCCTCCTCCACTGTTGGTGGGAATGTAAATTGTTACAGTCACTATGGAGAATAGTATGTGGATTTCTTAAACACCAAAACAGAGCTATCATATGATTTTGAAATTGCATTCCTTTGCATATACCCAGAGAAAAGTATGCTCTGAATGGATATGTGTACCCCAACATTCATTGCAGCAACATTTACAATAGTCACAGAATGAAAGCAACCTCAGTGTTCATTGAAAGAGGAATGGATAAAGAAGATATGGTCCATATTTACAATGGAATACTTCTCAACTACAAACAAGAATGAAATAATGCCATTTGTAGCAACATGAATGGAACTAGAGAGTGTCATAGTGAATGAAGTCAGACAGAGAAGGAGAAATAACATATGGCATCCCTTATATGTGGAATCTAAAAAGAAATTATACAATAAACTTGCAAAACAGAAACATAAGCATGAACTTATATTTACCAGGGGCCAAGATGGGAGGAAGGGATTGCTGAGGAGTTTTGGATGGGCATGTACACACTATTGTAACTAATATGGATGGCCAACCCGGGCCTACTGTATAGCACATGGAATTCTGCTCAATGTTATGCTGCAGCCTTCTTGGGAGAGAGGTTTAAGGAAGAATGGATAAAAGTACATGTATGGCTGAGTCTTTTTGCAGTTCACCTGAAACTATCACAACATTGTTTATTACTTCGGTATAACTCAATACAAAATAAAATGGAGACAGTGACAGACTTTATTTTCTTGGGCTCCAAAATCACTGCAGATGCTGACTGCAGCCATGAAATTAAAAGACATTTGCTCCTTGGAAGAAAACTTATGACAAACCTAGACAGCATATTCAAATCAGAGATATTGCTTTGCCAACAAAGGTTTAAACAGTCAAAGCTATGTTTTTTTCCAGTAGTCTTGTACAAATGTGAAAGTTGGACAATAAAAAAAGGCTGAGCACCGAACGATGCCTTCAAACTGTGGTGCTGGAGAAGACTCCCGAAAGTCCCTTGGAAAGCAAGGAGATCAAACCCAGTCAATCCTAAAGGAAATCAACCCCAAATAGTCATTGGAAGGACTGATGCTTAAACTGAAGCTCCAATACTTGGCCACCATATGTGAAGAGACAACTCACTGGAAAACACCCTGATGCTGGGAAAGATTGAAAACAGGAGCAGAAGGGGATTACAGAGGATGAGACGATTGGATGGCATCACCAATTCAACGGACATGAGTTTGAGCCAACTCTGGGAGATGGTGAAGGACAAGGAAGTCTGATGTGCTGCAGCCCATGGGGCCACAAAGAGTTGGACATGACTGAGTGACTGAACAAGAGCATTGAAATGTAAAAAAAAAAAAAAAAAGAAAGAAAGAAAAGAAAATCATAAGAATGTCAACTACTTCATCTTTTTTAGTAAGTGAAAATATTAACTGAATATCTCCATCTATGTGACATATGCATTCAGCACATCTCTCTCATATACTATAACAAATGGCTTTTCAAACAGTTAAGTATATTGGCTCCCTGGGGGCGCGGCTGTGGTGGGGAGGGGATGCGGCCAGCTGGGCGAACCCGACGAGGTAAGTATAGTCTTGATCAATTAATTTTGGCAAAGATTACTTAGCAAAAATTGTTTTATTAGCTCTGGACAGCTGTCTATATAATTCTATCATAGCAGAAAGATTTTTCCTCTGATCTTTTTTTAATGGAAAAATATAGGAAGGCAATTTTTAGAGACATATCTTCTCAAATATCAGCTCTCTTAAAATTATGTTTCTTTATTTTTAAATATTTGGTTTAGATTATTTTGCAAGTAAATTCTTCTCACTATAGAGATATGACTTGGAAAATTTTTCTATTATTGCAGTTTGAATTTACATACATATTTAAGGAAATATGAGTAAGTACAAATTTTAGATGATATTTAGATTTAAAATAGCTCTGGCAATGGAATTTAACTTGAAACTGCAACTTAGCATCAGTGCCTGGCAAACTATATTTCTAATGGGTAATAAAAATAATATTCTTTATCTACCCAAACTATTTTCAAAAATCATATAAAATAAATACATATGTGTTTTGTGGACTAGAGTAAAAATGCAGCTTATACTGGGGATACTTCAAATTTACACAAACCTGTCACTTAACAGAAACCTCATTTCTGAGCAGTTCTTTTAACAAGAATACATTAATTCTCTTCAGCTTTGGAGTGATACATGGGAATTGGAAAATTAGTCAAAAGAATCTGAAATCATTTGTGAGGGTGCCTTATTCAGATCAGTCTATTTTTTTTTTTTTTTTTTTTTTTATCTTGTTGTTTTCATTTGCCAGCCAGAATTTCCAAGAATGTTCCTTGGGGTTAGGCTGTGACCAAGTAGAGGACAAGAGTGGGAGATTTGTGTGGGAGAGAAGGATAGGTTGAGAAATGAGATGAAAAGATAAATCCGTGGTTGCTACCCTAGACCAAGTCAAAGGTTGGTGGTTCAGTTCAGTTGCTCAGCCTTGTCCAACTCTTTGCGACCTGATGAACCTAAGCACACCAGGCCTCCCTGTCCATCACCAACTCTCGGAGTCCACCCAAACCCATGTCCATTGAGTCAGTGATGCCATCCAACCTCTGTTGTTCCCTTCTCCTCCTGCCCT